>NW_019211460.1:11685726-12008563 GCF_002443255.2 Varroa destructor | reverse complement strand
TATATATATATAAAATATTTTCAGTTTCGTTTTAATCTTCCGTTTTTACTATTGAAAAGTACAATTTACAAAAATCAAATAGCATGGGATTTATGCCTGTAACTAGAAGAATTGCTCAAAACTGGTTAATGAAGTTAAAAAATGGCACCGAGGTCGATGAGGACCAACCGATGGCATTTTTGAAAAAGCCGACAATTTATTAATTGGAATGGCATTGCAAGATATGCTTAAGCCCAGAGTTAAGCAGATCTCTTTCCCAAGAAGACGATGGTCTGCGTTTGATGGGACAATAAAGCGCTAAGAAATGCTCGAGAAGAACAGGATGTCCGAGAAAAACCCGTAAATGGCCTACTTGCATTGAGTACGTAAACAGAAGAAGTCCCAGAAAAAAGGCAAGTCCTTTTCTATAACAATACCTGGCCGCACATAACGAAGACTTTGACAGCCACCCTGCAAGAACATGAATCGAAAGTTCTTCTGCAGTCACCACATACTTTAAACTTCGCTCTGACGGATTATAATTTCTTCCGAGCAGTGGCTAGTGAAATTAGTCTACGTTTTACAATAAACAGAGTTTCGGGACCTTGCTGGACTAGTTTTTTTTAATATCGTACTTTGAAAATTCTGTCGTGAGAGAACAAGCAAACTGGAGGAACAGAGGGGAATCGTAAGTAGTGACAGTGACTATATACTAATCTTTTGTGGAAAACGCAGTTTTTTTGTTGGATGAAAACTCTAGAATTATTTATATTCCAAATTAACAGTCAAAAAACATTCAAGGGGCTGATCATGAACAATGAACTGTGTGACAAACGCGTCTCCAACTGAGAGGAACGTAATTAAGCATAATCACATTTGTCACCCTTACTAAGAAGCATCGTGTTGAAAGGTTCTTGATACCATGATACAAGCTATGTAAATGCTACACTCTCAGCATATCTAAGCGGTCTCTCTAAAAAACATCACCTCTCGTAACTCTAAGGCTACGAGGAAAAATAATTTGCTTATCTATTTTCCATTAAAACTATTGTGACACTAACTTGATGACAGGCTTTTTTTTGGGATAGCTATGGGATTTAGATGACAAAATATGTTGACGAAAAAAAAAGTTACAATTTTTATGAAAAAACAAAGCGATAATTTATCCTTTCGATTAGACTTATGTAATATATCATTCGTACTTAGATGCATATCTTAGAATGAAACTATTGTTTTATAATAATAACTCGATCACGCTGGAAGACATGTTATTTCGTATACCTGAGCGTCCGCCTCCTGCAGCAATATCGCTATATCCTCGGCCATTTTGTGTAGTCGTGCTAACTGATTATTTAAATCTGAAACAGCCGTTCGTCGCGTGTGAAAACGTGCACAAGACTCGATCACGTCGGGTGGAAGCGATGGCTTGACCTGCAAATAAAAATGATGATAAAACAGAAGTTGTTGTAGGATCGACTAGAGATTTTATTACACCCGCAAATGCATTCTTTCAACAGAACGTATTAGCCCAAACCATAAAAAGTGGATAACACTAACAAGTATGGCTTTGAGCGTATTATGATCCATGCTGAGATTACTTTCATAAGCAGCCAATTCTGCATTTTTGTCTTCCACGTTATCGGAGATCCTTCGCAAAATTTGCGCCTTTTTTTCAGAGTAGATCGAAGACGCTTCATGAGCGCCCATAGGAATTAGTGATGCAAATAGATCAGGTCCAGAAATCTGCAATAAAACATGTTTAAAAGCAGCGTACATTATGTTTGTAAGGTGAGCACACGGTTTTCGGCTTATTACTAAGGTGCGCATGTCTATGCATTTTTCATGTGATTTGCGAATTTAAATTTAATGAAATTTTATGAAACATTTTCATGTTCATTCAGCAACTTTTCGACACTTTAAATGAATATTATTGCGCCAGACCTGGGCCAGAAATAAGTTTGTTTCGGATGATTATTTTTCATTTGTTACAACGTAAAATAAAAGATCGTTACCTCGGGATCACAGGGATCAAATGGGATTCCTTTAACGAGGACAGCACCTTTCACCTCAGGAAGACTTTCGGCCGCTGGCACTTTATCGTGGTACACGAAGTCATTCTCTTTTTCAGCGGCGTTTAGTTTGCCCCCTATGTCCGACATAAGAACAGCATTTACTCTTCCGCGCAAGTCTTGCATTAACTAATTCTTCCCCAAACCGCTATTATTTTTTGAACACCAAAGAACATAAATTTGAGACAATTAGGAAAATGGAAGCTCACCGATGACATCCACTGTGAAAGAAAGCATATCGTCGATGCTGAGGTCTCTGGCTGCATGCAAGGCATCTGTGAGTAGTCGCATAGCGTCTCTGTACCACGCCACCCGAAGCCCGTAGGCTCTTTCCTCTTCTGCGCCCATACCCATATGCAATGCTGCCACCGCCCCATAATACGAAGCCTAAGTGATTACATATCATACAATGATTTCAAGTCAAAAAGGTTTTACAACTAACGCTACTACTGATAGATGATACCGTGGTAATGTGCTTGCTTACTAAATTTCGGGATACGTGAAATCGTCTAGGTTCGAAGCTGAGCACCTGTAACAACGCTTAACAGCACTACTGAACGTAAAATTCTGAACAACTATAACTAACAGATTCTTTTTATATATGTGTATATATCTACCTAGTTAAATAACAGGAAGTGCGAAAAAAAAGGTCTGAGAGATAATCATACTGGAAGCACGCACATATAAGTGGCTGTGATCGACTCACATTCATTTTGCAGATCCGCCTCCACTGGAGATAAATCTTTGACCCGACAATTTGCTTGATGTCAGCCGTTAAATGGTTCATTGCCTTCCCATAGAAGTCCACGATTTGTGCAGCAATCTGAAGTGCAATTATTCCTGGATCTTTAAGTATAAAAAGCTCGCTAAACGAGTATGATCATTGTTCTCACTGTACGTTCTAGATCATTATTTTTATTTATGTACGAATTCTTTGAAATGACACGATGGAAATGAAGTCAAGTTAGAGCTCAAGCTGCTGAAACTGTAGACCCATTTAGAAGTTAGGATCGTCAAAAAAAATATTTTTGATGGTGTTGATCATAACCTTTATATCCTCATAGTACCTTGTACACCATGAGCTCGCGAGGTGCTAAGGGGAACTTCCCTTGAGTAATGTAGATGTTTGGAAAAATTTCGATTTCATTTTATTTAAGTTCAAATTTTAAAAAACAACATTTTCGATTTCAACTACCTTTTTTCAAGAAGATTATGCCTAATCTTTTTTATGTCTATTTACTTTATGTCTAAGAAGTCGCATTAGAACTCGTTCTATTGGATGTATTCACCGTCTACATTCAAATTTCTTAATGAGATACCCGCTTTTAAGATATTATTTATAATACATTTGTTATTTGTGTCCGGATTATTGCACAATTGTTCAGAAGACCCTTCGGAGGCATAGATATCCGGGTGTGTAGGCTCAATATGCAATGCTATCCAGTAGCTCGGCGGGCCTCCGCAAAATCTCAGTTGTTCTGAGAGAATGCAACTACTGACAATTGGCTGGTTTAACCAGAATATCGAGAGTTCTTTCTTGTTTCACCCTCCTAAAGCCTTTAACAGTAGCTCGTTGTCGGCGACAACCGAATGCACCTGAAATCCTACTGAATTCCAGGTTATCATGCGCGTATTACTTGGAGAAGTGCCTGCAAGCAACGCGTGATGCCAAATGTTCACGTCCCGCCGCCGAACGTTCGCCTGTAGTTCTATTGCACTATAGTGTTTGGACTCTCGTATCAATCCATGGAGTGCTACCTACAAAGTAAAAAGGACATTGCGAAAAGGCAGGCAAATGCTTTGTTCTACAGTACCTTTGCTGAGATAGTAGGCTTTCGGTTGTCGAGCAGAGATTTCTCCAGGATGCATTCCTGCGACTGGCCCAGCATTACAAGCGAATAGAATGTAAGAAGGTCGTGTGACAGGTCGCAACCCTGGAAACAAAGAGCCAGTACAATTTTTTTATGAAATCACTTATCTACGCGATTCACAATGAGGCGAGTCAGATATAGCACAAAAAATATATGTGACATCTATGTTAGGTCAATTTTATTCTAATGTGTTAGGGAATTTTAAATTATTATCTGAACCTAAAACAGCAATGATCCTAAAACTTCCCTCCATGATTATACTTTTTATTACAAAACTACATTAAACATGCACCTAAGTAAGAACCAATCCGGTCATACATCCTACTATCAAGTTGTCAACAATTGATTTCCTGAAATTCAATAGAAATAAGCCTTGAACACTGGCTGACCTTTGGTTGAGGGTACGAATCTCGATTGTGCTGAAATGCCCAAGCCGCCATTTGAAAATGAGCGCAAGCACTTTTCATTCCCTCAGCGCCTGTACGATCCTCGAGAGCTCCCAGCTGGGAATGGAGCGCGCCGATATTGTAGAGGATTGAGGACAATTCATATTTCACATCTGCTATATTAAACGCACGACCTATCGAACATGTGTCGCATAGATCAAAAATAAGATTTGTTGGTTAACTTCCTTCTCGAACTGTTATTAATAATAGTCGGCTATACAATTTTCCTGGAAAATATAATTTGTCAATACAACTATAGTTGAAAGTTTTCTTGTTAATGCTTAAAAACAAATAGGGTAAGTTACCTGAATAGAGATCTGTCCACATAAAAGCAACACAAGCAGCCCCGTCGTCTGTCATCGGGAACCGATTTTGTAGCGATCGGAGTTGCGAGTAGTATCGCTTCAGAACGGTTACACCGGCGACGTCCTTCGATGCTGAACATGCCGCCTAAACAGTGCACACGGGACGCCTTGTAATAACTGCGCAGGGTTTAGATCAACCTGACTAAAATTTGAGTTCATTTGCTTAATTGAGCTGGATAATAATGTAGCAAGTTAGCATAGTATGTTTTATCACTTCACCCGAAACCTTTAATATTTGATAGATTCGAGGGAGATTTTAGCGTGTAGCCCGACGGCGCAAGCTGCTTATTTGGATATTTCATTCTGTCGATCGTGTAGAAAAATATACTTGTGACATTACGAATACAACTTTATTACTTTAGAAAAATCAACGATCTCACTCTCAGTGTTCTCATGAGCCCAAAACGAGAGGTCGTCTTTCGAAGCAGGTAAATTATAAAGATGAAATAATTATAATAGCTTTTATGAGAAAAAAAACAGAATATTACAAAAGGAACAAGGCATACCACGCGCAGCTGTTCCATATCGTGAATTGCCTTTGAAAAATTAGAAGGATCTTCATTGTAGAAACCGGCAATGAACTGAAATAAAGAATTGCAAAGTTGTTGGTTAATTCATAACTAACGTCTTTGAAAATTATATTTCTTAAAAACGCAGATCTGCACTGACTGCGAATGAAGCCTGTACATAGAGCTTCGATGGGCTAACGGAATGAATCATTTTAAATGAGCTAATATATTGTACAATTGTACCCATCACATAATTTTTGTTTCCAAGATTTTAGGGATTTTATTGTATGAGTGAAAGCTGGTTTAAAAATACAGGCGAGCCTATTTAAATTGTCACTTTTTGACATTTTCATTTTAAAAATGGTTTTAAACGGAAACAAATGCATGGTTCATAAATATGCAGTTTTTTCAAGCAGGGCATCTTTGACGGACGCGTCTGTCAAATTCAATCGCTAACGCTTTAATCATCGCTTCCGTTCGAAGCCTCAACCGCTCCCATGCCAGTTTTAAAACAAAAAAAAAAAAAAGGTTGTTCTAAAATATTGTTTTTTTAACTAGACGGTTTTAAAGTCATATATCTCTGATAATATGAGTCGCGTTACTGTGACGAAAAAGTTGAGATTCGGCAGTAGTTGATGTGTTAAAATTGTTGGAATCAGACTCGGGATGAAGTGTTTTGAAGATGACTGAAATTCCTGTGACAATGAACCATAGTTTGTGATCTTATCACGATAAAGGTACAGATGCTGCCTATGTCCGCGGAAAATATGAGTTGTTTATGGTCAAGGCGTATTACGACAAGAAAGGACCAAAGATGATTTTGTCGCTTTCGTTTTGAAAATGTACATGTGAAGAATGAATTTTGCAAAAATTTGATGAAATATTGCAAAAGCTGAGCAAGACTAACCCGTTACTAGCCGTCACATAAGCTAAAGAAGTAGATCACCAAAACATTAAAAAAGAATAAACCGGAACTAGTCAACAGAAAAGGCATCATCTGGTTCGGTTTCTGAACTCTGTTAATACTGTTAGTTTAGTTTCAATAGAGCAATACAGGAAGTCATTTGTCACAGTGTTTCACTTAGAAACCATAAAATTCTACCCTGATATGAATTACGGTGTTAGCGGAAAAGTGGCTGAAGCTGATTGATCATAAACGTACATATTTAGTCTTTAAGAGTCTCGGACAGTTTGAGACCTTACATTGTACATCTGGAAGAGAGTTGGCATAGTGAGACATAGTGTTTGTAAATACGAGTGTATTATAGTATAGTGACATTACATGCAACTCCAGCGCAGTTCAGAAATAATCGTTTTATTAATAAGAGCAGTGTCAAAATGTTTCGAAAGTTACCGTAAAAGTTACTTATACGATATTCCCCTCTTCTTCCGGTTGTGTCGATATCTGACCTTTCTTTTTATATCTATACTGAACCTGTGGATGTTTTTGAAGCTTCTTTTAAGAACTGTGCCAAGCAAATACACCTTGCAAGCATCGGGTAACATTTTTCGAATAATGTAACTTGAGTAGAACGGAAAAGTGAATTTGAGTTGTCAATACGTAAATGAATTTCATCAAATAGGTACGTCACGACGGTACAATTAAAAAAAAACTAACCATCTAGAGACGTTAACAAAGCGTCGCAACCAGATGGAGTTTGTTTCTAAATGTATGAAACATATGATGCAAAACGTTACCGTTTAAAAAACGAACAAAGATTTCTTGGTTAGCATTGATCGTACAACGACGTCCTAACTCAACGTTTATTGCAACGATAATAAAAATGAAAGTAACAAAAAAAGCGTAGATTACGCACTATATGGTTACGCTTGCGAATATTGCCGCATTTGAGGAGCAGTAAAAGTACAACCGATATTTATGATTACCCCCCGAAGCGAAAACCTAGTGCATTTCAGATTGGCTAAGTGATACACTATCGGTTGCTAGGTGCACTGCCCACACCCGTGGATGCTTGTAGTGTAGTTGAGTCACGCCGTCTACGTTAAATGCGTTAGAATTATGACGTCAGAGTTCGTCGTCGCAGTGTCGATACCAAAATAAACCTTTTCTGCCTAGTTGTTACGTAACCCTTTGCGGCGTGCCCTGTCAAAGCATCTAGTATTTAGTACTCACTTTCTTCAGTGGATGACTAAACTCGGCCGGTTTGGGGCTATGTTTAAGCTCAAAGCAAAGCATTTGCAGTCGCGGAGCGGCCTCCATCTTCAACTAATGCTCTCGTTGAATTGTCACACTGTCGCCCTCAGCTGCTGCGTGCTGTCAGAGATATCATATAACAAAATGCGACGATTTTATAGTCAACGTTGCGACGATGTGATGTGGAAGATCTATGACGTTCCGGTGGGACGCAGCTTTCTCCGTGATGCCTGGATGTTTGCTTTTATCCACAATAATGTCGACAAACCCACAATTGCCGGTCAATGGAAAATTACTTTTCCCCTAGACATTTAGATGGGACGAAGTGTGTGTTAAGTACATACATTACATAGGGATTCTATTTAACTGCACGGATACGTCACGCACTGAACAGAATAATTCAACGACACTGCTTGGAGATTGCCAGATGTTCACACGCGCTATTTTTTTCGAAGGGTCTTTTTTACAGGGCAGTACATATTTGGCACTGCAGAGTCCGCTTGTCATTGAATGTGTTCACCAGAGTGACAAAAATTCAGTAGCTGTTTTTTTTTTTAGGGGGTTCAAGTGAGAGCTCTGTACAACTGTTGCTAGGGGCAATTTCATGCATGATATGTCGGTGAAGTATTTGCAAGTGGACACTAAGATCCCTTCACCGAACCTGTATGTTGCCTACTGTTATCCCTCAATTAACTATACGATGATCCAATGGCGATACTTCATTCACTCACTACTTAGCCAGTCGAAACGGGACGACGACAGCAGTCGCTTGTGCTGTTCTTTGTCTATCCGTTCCCAATTCTCTTTCACCAATCGGCAACTATTGCTAGGCTTGCTTCCAGCGTTAATATCACATCCACACAGTGGTTGACAGCGACCGAGGCCACATAGGCCGCTTCGCCCAGCTGCCCAGTCACACACAGAGACACTGTACAGGCCGTTTATCTATGCATCGTCGATAGCTGACAACTCTCGGCTGGCTCGCCCGTTAGATAGTGACTGTAGTCTTTCCCAGAACAGCTGTAAAAAGCTTGTGTGTCGATGATAGTACAACTGCCCTCTCCTGAATGGGCGATTGCTGCGGAACCTTCCTGAGTTCTTTGACGGATAATGACTAACTAGCATTTACAAATCGACGCATACATAAGACAGAAACCGGCGCTGAGAAAGGGCTATTGCGCCGATTATTACAGTGAAAGAAATTATGATTAAATGCGAGGCAAAATATCGAGGGGGAACGCTCTGTTGTTGAAGGCTCGGCTGCCAAACGGTGCTAAATATGGCAGGTTGGCTGAATTAACGAAACGAGACTGCGTACTGAGAAAGTGGTAAGCGTACGTTTAAACCACGGTCCAGCTGAAATAAAAGCGATACAGAGATATTATATCTATACACAGACATTTCAAAACAAAAAAAAAAATGCTCAATGTGTGTGACTTAGCCGGTCACTTATAGAATAGTCAGATCATTTATTTACGAAGAAAAAAATATAAAGCAATCGGTACGCTATTAAAAATGGAAATCTGATGAGAATTTTTGAAACTATCTAAACCAAACTAAAGTGAATAACCACTGGATAAGCGTTTGGAAGACTCGGATTGTAGTGAAGGTGCACAGATCAAATACGACACTTTCTGCTTTAGGGCAAACTAAATGATGAAAGAATATTCTTAGGTTCACTAAAATAAATCCAAACGAATTAACGTCAGTTGTGAAATCCTGCTTTAGTAAAATGGCTGACCGGTATAGTGTATTTTCAAAAGAAAAAAAAAAAAAGACTTGTTAAAACTATTCTCTAGTGAGAAAGATCATATATAATTGTTTCGTCTACCGTAAGTGTATATGGAATAAAATACATCTAATTGCCTTTGTAGTAGTTCCAAGGCAGCTGGATATCTGATTAAAGAAATGATTTTGAGGCATCGTTTATGAAATAACTTTTATTGTACCGAAGCTGAATTTCTAAAAATTGTGCAAACGGAATATTGTGCATCTTGACAGTATCATTTTGCTCTGCGATAAGTGTATCTGCTATCATCTATTCGCTGAGCTTTCGTACTATGTCCTCATCGTAAGTGTTGAGGAGACTCACAAAGGACTGGTGGATGTTTCGTAGGATGTCATCACACCTTATGATTCCCAACGGGTTTTTAAATAGATGCAGTGGATGACCATCACAAGTATTTCACTTTTACATTAAATGTCTTAACTTAAATTCAATCAGTTTAAAAGTAGTCACCAAAAACCTAATGGTAGCTCATGCTATAAAAATGGGTATCTCAAGAATAAAAAAATAGTGACCCAAACCCAAACTACTCTGATACCGTTGGGGATGTCAGCCATCCTAAATAGGTAGTTAGCCAAATAGGCTATTTAAGTTGTTGGAGCTCATTGTCACTAGGGTCATATAAATAATTAAGAATAACGGCTATAATAATATATTTAGTCCAGTAATAACAAACAGCGTGGCTTGAGTCAAAACGCAGAGATTCCACAATAACAATTTGCTCGTTACTAGTGTGTAAAAACATTATTCGTTCATTTAGTGACTGTTGTATCACAAACATCAATAACACGAACATGCAGACGATATGTGTATAATTATCACAATCTGCTTGCAAAAACAAGACGCGCTGTTCATTCAACATACCCTTTGCGTTTTCACGCAGCAGTTGCAAAGCGTTGTCTTAAGAAGCCTATTGATCGTAGCACTAGGGTCGCTAGAAAGAGGCTTCTCTTCGTGATCAGCTTATACGCGTCCTGATCCTCACGAACACAACAAACGACTTAAGCATAAAAAGGCTTAAATACAACAATGTTCAATTTAGTGAGCGTATAATGAGCACTTATAGATCTTATTGCTAGTTAGATGACTGGATGCGCATTTCCCTTTTTTTTAAAACTAACAATACTTAAGTCGGTAGCAGCCCAGAAAAAAATTCTGGCGAAAACCGCTCATCTGCGTTAAGCACGAAAAACTTGTAGATTTTTGAGACTAACTAACGGTGGAGTATGACGAACACATTATTTAATAGCATCGTGTATGGTCAAGGAAGCGAAACACAAATAGGATTTGATTTCATTTGTTTTTTTATCCAAGTTCCCTCACCCTGAGTTCCAGAAGTATTGCTCCAGTACCACCGAAGTTTCTCCAATTAATTACGTAAACAAACATGTAGGTGAAATTTTCAACTGGACGCTGATGGTATATAACCTAATTATCAGGCACTATCGTAAAAAGACCCGAGTTTCCTATTCAGTAATACGTGACTAAGCTTTTAATCGTGTGTTGCAAATGGAGCGTCGAAGCTTTAGCTGCGAGGCGAAAGATCGCTTCCGGTTATTCCTTACTCTTTCAACAAAAGCAAACATGTTATTTATTATTTAGTAGAGCACGTTAGTTAGGCGATTCGGAAGATGTATTAGCAAGGCATCGTTTATGTTTAACTAATAAAATTACCTAAAATAAGACATCAAAGGATGTAATACATTGAAGCTCGACATTTGGCGCTATAGTGAATATTTGAAGGAATAGACTGTAATGAGAACATGATTCGGACTTCCTTCATAGTCTGCTTGCCTAACGCAAATCAACAAAAATACGGATCAATAGAACATAATCAATGTAAAGGGTAAAATGAGGCGTCATCAGAGTCACCATTAGTTATTTCCTTTACTTTGCTAAAGGAACGTTAAATATTTGTGCGGTAGGCACCCCGGTACCGGACCGTGTATTGCTATTGCAAGTCCGTTAGGGTGTAGTATACCAGAATAATCCCAATTACTACTTTAGTTCTATCTGCTCCCTGAATTCGTGTCCCGGCAGAAGCCACGTGGCTCTTTAGCTCCGACCCTGTCCTGCTTTTATACAAAGATTGGTCTACATTGCCGACCTTCAACAATAGAACAAGAAGTGTAAGGATATTTTATAGTTTATAAACATGATTATTATTCTAAAGGGCCATTCAAATGAAAAACTTAAGCTCAAGAGCCAGACATCAAACACTTTAATGAATCGCACAATTAGTCTACGTACAAATATGATGGGTACGTGTAAATACGTAGAGTTCGAATATGCTGACTGCTATGACGGGGCTCACATAACCTGACCCCAGTATTATAAATGAGAGACATTCTACAGCAAATCTGTTTACTGGGGATGGTGTATTGGTATTCTAAAGACCTGCAAGATGATGATACATTAATATCGACAACTCAATCCTTTTTTAGTCAAGGCTGCCGTTACCCGTTTCAATCAAGCCTAATTAAGCCGGTACTGTTGAATACATTAGGTTCATGCATCTGTAAACGAACGAGCATGGGCACACGTTTGGATAATTAGTAATGCCCCCTCCATAACAATTCTACTAGACGCTAATTGCCGCTGGACGGGTAGATGGCGCAGAATGATATACGTAACCGCGATAGAATAGCACCGGTCAATTAAAAACTTACATTGCTTACTGTTATTAGAGATTAATTGACGGATTTAACGAAGCTACTAAACGTGCTTATAGTATGTCTCAACATAGCAAACGGCTCCGCTGTCATAGCATGGCAAAAATCTGGTGAATACAGAGCTTCAAAATGCTTTATTGTCTTCGGAAAATTTTATCTAGCCATTTAAATCTTAAGCGAAGGTAGAGTTTTATCTGCACAGTGTCTATCACTAGAGAGTTTGTCAACAAGTTCTATAATTACTAGATGTACATTTGACGGTATACATTAATTTTGCAGACGATAGACTGTAACAGAGGCTGCACGTCTTGACACAACGTATCTGGGTCACATTTATTATGAGTATTGCAATTACATACGACTCATCCCACAAGAGCATACTCGTGCATTAGTGTATATGAAATCTGAATTTTCCTTCTAATACTATAAAAAACGTTTTAAAAAAGCCGTTTTCTAATTATCACCATTAAATCAAAGAAAAAATTGATAAGCGGCGAGGCATGTACACCGATGGTGAAACATTGAAAAAACAAAACTATGTGTATAAACCTACCTTATCGAGGTACGAGTATTCAAATGGAGCGTAATTAGAAGCGCTCATTACGATCATGGCCGGGGTAGCAAAGCGAGGAAGTTGAAGAACGACTGATTCAGGCTGATACGTACAGCGTTCTCTCATGCCCTGTTAACTTGTTCGCACAAAATTAGGTGAAAATTCGACCGTAACTGAGTTCAAATTAGACATATAAATAACTCTACTCTAGAAATGATTTCACGGTTCGTTAACGGAAAATGATGACCAATCGGAACGTACACATTTTCTGCTTGTTGTGTTTTTCCTTTCTACCAGGTCAGTTCCTCTAATAGAAGCGCCGTACTAAACTGCAGACCGTTTATCGTTTTAGATTATGAGTACGTCCACCAATGAATCATAGCGAAAAACGTACGTTCTAGTTATAACCACCAATATCCGTCTAACTAATGAAAGACTAGTTGATGACAAACTGACCAACTATATGCAGTAAGCGCAAGATATATTCAAACTGCTGAGATTCTAGTAGGGCTTCGGTTATAACCTAGCCGTAAATGTTGCATGCCTATGCTTAAAAAAATGTTATTCCCGGCGAGTCTATTTGTATTTACAATTTAAGGAGTCAAATTCAAACAATTCAAGGGGCTGGCATACATTTGCCAGCAAAGAAGGTTATGGCTCAAGCCATTACGGTAGACGTTTCCAAATTTAGACTTACGCGTTTGGTACTTGTAAATCTTCACCCTGGCAAGGGGGGCCGTTTTCAGTCCACTTGTTACCCATACTAAAAAAAAAACATTTCTATCCTAAAAAGCTATATATTCCATCAATATACAACATCAATATGCACTTGGAACAAATTCTGCATGGTTCAAATATGCACGGTGATAACTTGGCGGTAAAAATATTGGGCTCGATCCCATAACATGGGGTGAGTATGCGGGGCTGATCAACAACGAATTTGAAAATAAAAAAAAAAGTAAGATTTTTGATAATTGGCTTCGAATAGACGCAACTTTTCGTATAACCGTCGTGGAGTTAGATGACATAATTTGCAAGAGGATGCCGTCACTGGACGACCCTCTCGGCCTTCATCACGTAACTCGCTAACACTTTTGAATCTAAGAGAGCGCTTTGATATGGCCGCCACTTTTGAGCGTTGTTAAGTTTGTTCTGTGAACGATAAGAGTGCAGAACGCATGTTCGTTAAGGGGTCAGAATTTGCGAGGATGTAAACGTTTCAACCGACCAGCCAAATCACCTAGAAATATCATGGAAAATTGTCTTTTACAGCAAAACGACAATCTGACTTTTTTTGTACAGGTCGTTGATATCTAACGCCTCCGCAACAATTAGAAGTGCGTTATTTACGATATTCCGATGATTTGCGCCATTCATCAAACGACACACGGCTAAAACAAAAGCTTCTTAATAAATCTCCGAATAAAACATCCAGAGATGTTTTACTCCGTAGGAACTGTACTAATGAAAACCTTTCAGTTTTCAAGAAAGATTAACCAATAATTTACATTCCAATCAGTTACGGACGATAGTGGAAGCTTGCTAAAATGATCATGAATCTTGGATAGATGTTATAGGGAAACATTTAAAATCTACTTCATTTATAGCAATAATCTGACACAAACAAAAGCTGTTTTTATAACTTATTAGTGAAAATCTGTGGATTTGTGCTTCGGAGTAGTTCACATTATAGTAGACGTGGTTGATTTTCGATAGCAATAACTATCCAATAAAAACGGTTAAAAAAAATGCGAAGTTTAAATGTCGGCAGATTAGTAATCGAAATCCTGTTTTAGGTCATGAGTCCTCGTTGAAGAAGGCGGCGAATTCAGGCACCGTTTGTCTGTAGCTACGAAGCTTCACGTACAAGCATTTAACGTCGGCAAACCTCGTCGATGCCAGGAGAATCTTGGTAGCGGTCATGTGATGGATTTCTGATCTCTACTTTCAACATTGAAGAGCAAATATCGACTTTTTCTGATGAGCTTCTCCGATCGGCATCGCAGGCCATCATTCACCCACATAGTCAAACTCAAAGTGGTGCAATCAGGTCACCTGGCTGCAGCATGAAAGGCAAAAGGCCATTTGCCTACCTTGCAAATCTTCAGGGTGTACTGTTTGCCATCATGAGACTATGCACAATACATACAAAATATGTGGTCCTCATACATTAAGCGGTCCCTATTTCTGGCATCTTGCTGGGCTGCTCTTTTCAACACTTGCTCACAGGAAGGCCTCGTACCTACCCGTGGGATCTGGGCATTACTTGCTTTGATTTCCAAAGGAAAAAATCATCTTAAACAACCATCAAGATTCCGCGGTATTGCGATAGAAATCTGCTTCTTCAAGCTTCTAAACTTGCTTTTAACCCAGCGTTATTCCGAGTTCCTATGAAATCGCAAAGTTACCCAGTTACATTACGTTCGACGATCATATCTACTATTATTTCCCGTTAGAACATAGAACTCAAGTCATGGTCATCTAAAATGCCGCTTTATTTCTTTTCATTTATTTACGTTACATTATTTACATAAATGACAAGTCATCATCGAGCTGTCATCGTTTCGACAACACATCGAAATTTACATACTGATACGTAAACTACAAAAGGTACATTCAAACGCTCAGTCACATCAGCTGGAATGGCCAGCCGGTATATAGTCATCACGTAAATCAGTTATCATATCTGAATAGGGTAAGAGTCAATTCGAGCTGGACGGACTGCGGTCAAGTACATCTCCTTAAACTTGTTAGGGTATACGTACAATGCGCAGCAAGCACAGCGTGGCCTCAGTCGTCCCAAGAACTCTCGTAACGGCTGTTCATTGCATGGCTATTTCTCAGTTTCGCTTTATACTGTTACTAGAACGCCACAATCTTGTCACGTAGGAGGGCGAAAAGGTCAAGCTTCGCGAGGAACACTGACAGCTTTTCACTGGCTTCCGCTATGATATGTTGGCGGATCTTTTCCTTGCGGGACGCGATCACCTAAACAAGTTTTACTATGTAAAAAACGACTCCGCTTTTTTATCAGAGTTGGACAAGGCTATATCGTGCAAGCTCAACAGAAACTGCTGTTTCAAGTCTACTAATAAAACACCCGCTTCTATTCATCATTAAAATTCGTTTCTATATAAACTAAGTAGAACTAAATGTTATATAAGGCATAATAAAAATGCAGAAGCCTCGCCTCGACTGTGAGCAAACTCTCGCCTATTACGTCTCTATTTATTGATATGCACTATTCGGTCGAAATGGTCGCTCATATTCAGAGTTCATTCTTATTGAGAAAAGGAAGTAAACAATACTGTAGGGTTGCCTGTTTCAATTACCAACATGACCGCGGCCTTTCTGTTCTATTCGTTTGACCTTTGGGGATGGAAGTAGAGAAAAATTTATCCAGAAAATCCAAGACGCACATTACGATGCTTCGTCTACTTAAACATTTGCAGAGTTCAATGGTACATGCATGGTGATATTCTAGACGTTTTAACGTACCTTATTGACAATTAGCTTTGTCAACCAGTTGAAGAGGAACGAGGTGCCAGTAAATTTGATAACTTCAGGATCTCCAAAGTCTACATCTAGAGACACCAACGACGGAACGAACCCCTTGAACTAGGTTGAACGCAAGATCAAAACACGTTATATATACATACAGTAAATTTAGAACAGCGGAACAGGGTCGAAAAGTCTCTGAAAAGAGCGAAGATTTAAAAGCAAAAACTATATGTGTTTCCCTGTAGCAAGTATAAACAAACTATTTAACTAATTTGCCATAATTCCTTTTTTAACTAAGTTATCAACTATTGTAGCATACTATATAAATATAGGCTTCAATAAAACGTCCAGTATGAATTAGTAACTTATGCTAATTAACTTACCCTGATTTTCATGTTCACCTTTGCCCCATCAAGTTTAGCGCCAATTATTCCGGAAAGGGCACAGCCACAGCTTCCCACTTTGTAGTGGTATGCTAGTGTAGTGTCGATCTGCGACAAACGGTAGTTTAACGAAATTCGACTTTAACATCATTTTTCGGCGGATAATTTCCATATATTTACGTTGTCGTGGGTAAGCTAACACCTTCTTATACATTATCAAATTAAATATAGTTTATTATATGGCATTGACAAGTGTCGTATATACCGAAAAGGCTAGTTAAAACGCTCTACGTTTCGTGAAGACGTTACTGAGCTACCCTATTCAAGCTAGACTTATTTAACAAGTTATCAATCCGTTGGCAAGACCCAACGAGACTGGTTCAGCCTGATATACAGCTGGGGTCAGTAGTCCGTGTGAATACAACTTGGAATAAATTAAAAGTGGGTTCCATATCAAGGAAGAATAGAGAATGGAAGTAACAATGAGGTACAGGTACGCCTGCGAGCTTCGTAATTGCTAGCGAGTCATCTCCACAAACCAAGTGTATGCAACAAATCCCACGGTAAATTTGCGATAGGATGGCATTTACATGTAATACATACATACATACATACATACATACATACCTACATACATACATACATACCATTTTGATACCCATTCCTGCTTCGACTGTGATGGACCCGTCGTCGAGAACTGCCAAAAGAGCATCGGCTGTTCGGCCAAAAGTTGTCAATCCCTTAATCACGATCTAGAGATATTTATGAATTAGGTATTCAATATTATCATTATATGTACATACTGAGGGGTGGAAACACGCTGACTGTAGCATGCACTTCGGTTAAGGCTGTAACAAGACGACAGCTGACAAACGTAATCTTTTAGTAGTAATCACAATCGTCGTTCTATCTCCCCGTAGTAGTTTGATTATTTTCGTGACTCGAATAAGTCTGGGAGGTGCCTAATGATATTGTTTATGACGCTTGAAAGTCCTATGAGATTATTGTTATTATGTCAATCAAGGAACTAGATTGATACATATGTGACGTGATAATAAAGCTTATGATTGTAAAGCACCTGGTTGACGTAGTTTCCTTCTTTGTCAATAGGTATATGCCCTTCGATTTTTAGCGGGTCGATGAGATGTCGAACTTCCGGACACTCCAACAGTTGAGACAGCACAGCGTCGACGACCATGTTAACATTGTTGGTCTGAATTTCAGCTTGCTCAAGGAACAGTGGGCTGTAAACTCCAAATTTGCCTAGACAAAATATAATAACAAAAATACCATTAAAAATGTCGAAATGAAGCCGCTCAACGGACCTAATATTTGAAATGATGAGTGATAATACATGTTGATGTTTACCGGATCTCTTCTGTACTCGAAACTTGGGACGTGGGCTCCGATCACCTTGTTTCTGTGCTCGGCGTTGGATATGGGCCCGACGCTTGGCTTGGATCAGAAATCTATCATGAAATCCATACTCGGCCTTAGTTCGCTTTTCCGCCTGTGCGCTGCGTGCAAATTGGCCATAACGGCCGACCCCGGCCTGATGTTTGGTTCCGATTTCCGCTTCCGTCGATTGCCCAACTTTGTCCTGATAGTTGGCCTGGGTAATGCGCTTATCTTCCCATGTAGCTTGAGCATGGCGTAAAGCTGGCTTTTCCGTTTGTACCTGCTGTTTGACCTGATTTTTGGGGTGAATACAATACTTGACCTCATCGTGCGGCTGGGCTTGGTCTTCAGGCCAGTTTTGGCATGGGGCTTGCTGCCTGTCTTGGTCTTCATCATAAAGCATATCATAAAGCTGAGCTTGCCGCTGTGCATTAAACTGTTGTCTATCTTTGGGTAGTTGCTCATATAGCCTGCGTGGCCTTCGATTTTTGCCAGATCGTTCATTCCTACTTAGTCGTTCATGTTTGGTTGATTCTTCACCTTTGCTTGGACGCCTCGTCTGTCCGCGACGCTCCTTTCGACGCTTTCCTCGACGTTGTCGCTTACGCGGACTCCGCCGTCTAGCCGGTTCTTGGCCTCCACCTAGTAGCTCGCTCTGGTGGTCTTTGACCTGCTCTGACCCATCTGCACATAGCGCAAATGGTACTGAGCCCAAAACACTTTGAAGGATCGGCTCTTGTTCGTCCCAAGTAAGTTCGCTTGTATTGTTATACTGAGATAAAAAAGACAACAAAATTTGTGCATAGAGGCCTTGTGTCTGATTGCCATCTGATGTGCTCATGGCCTGGCACTACAGCCACAGGCTCTGCATATTAGGATGGTCGTAGTCAATTCATAATAACAACGAGGTACGAGACATTTTTTCTAGGAAGCGTGTTACTAGAAACGGGTCATCTGAATGAGGCAATCCGGGTTTACCTCGCAACCCGCGGTTCCTACGTCAAATAGGTTTAATCGCGCTTCGAAAGTGTATTAATACTTGAATCTCTCTTAGTCAACTTTTATTAAAAAGTGATTATTATTAAAAAGTATTAAAAAGTCTGTGTGAAGTATTTCGGTGAATGGTCTCAGTTTGAGCGGTCAAGACCAAGGAACCGAAGTTTCGAAAATGGATCATTTCAAAGATTTCAGGATAATATATTTTTACTGCATTCATGTGTAAAACCCACTAAAACTTGTTTTCGTGCTATTCTTGCCTTAAAGCATTTAGCACTATTGACTAAGTGAAATTCAGGTAACTTCATTATCTATCAGCATTATTAACATATGACACCGTACCACACCTATATGGATTAACATTTCTTTTTTCGTTAAGATATAAGCACGATATGGAGACATCAATGGCATACATAGGGCATCCGAGCCACGTGCCCGTACAGCTTCACATTCTGAGATATCTTCTTTATCCTCTGTGGATCGAGGAGCAATCGTTTGGACCTTTTCCAGAGCCCTGCTTTGAACAACATAAAAAGATCGAATCAGTTGCGGTTACTTTTAAATCGGGTAAAGCAAACATTTCTACAACACTTTTTCAGTCACTGCTTTGTCTAATTATTATGCTTGGGTAAACTATCATCTAGGCTAGGTAATCGCTGAGAAATGAAAGAAGCTTTGTATTATGTCGCCATCGTTAAAGCATATGAGTGTTGCTTGATGGGGCAAATATTGCAACTTACACAGATGTTTAGTCGTTACGTTCGTTACGCTCTCTGCGTTTGTTCCATCTCTATTCAGCTGCATTTTTTAATATTACATTCAACGTAGCGGTTACGTTATTCTTGATTCCATACTTATGTTCACGGGTGTGTGTGAAGTGTGACGTTTTCGAAACTGCATCAGAAGCAACTTGCCGAAGCCGTATCTGGAGAATGACCGCGGATATTGCGATTTCTATTTAGGTCGAGGAATATATTTTGTCTGTTTTTAGCGACCCACGCGACACTAATCAAAGACGTGCTAATAAAACACTTCATTGATGATGATGTCGACAGTTTGATCTGGTTCTTTCTCGATGAGTTCGGGGGGATTCGGGCAGCTATGCATCTCCAGATGAGCTCTTTTCGGCAGCTTCGTTGTGGACCATAAGTTAATGGCGCCACACTAAAATAATAGGTTCCACAAAAGGCCTCGTAAGTTGAAGGATTTACACGTAATAGTTTACGGTGTTTGCAAAAAGTTTAATTAATGTCAGTCAAATATATCCAGTTTAATAGAATGAATAAACTCCGCAAAAATTTAGCAAAGCTTGAATACAGTATTTCGCAAAAAAATAAACGAATGATTCGTTTATTTACGATAGCAGGTTGGGATATAATACAGGTTTTGGGTAGAATATAACTATAGTAACTTGTAATATTTCTAGACGCGATATCCAATATACAAAAACGCACACAAATGTTTTTTTGGTAATACCTTCTATACAAATAGAATGATCGATATCGTACTTAAGCAGGCAGCGTTATTTCCACTGAAGAAAAAAATCATCATTTAACTGGGACTTTTGGGCCAAACAAACTGAACCTGGCCGATCGAGGCATCAATAGAATTTGACATTTCTCCATTATAACTAGACGATTTGAGGAAGTGTTACCTCATCCTTGGTAACCTTAAATCTGACTGTATCAAAACTACTTGTATCGGTTGAAACTTTCAACGCGCTTTTTGTAAGCTCTAATCATACGAACATACACGATATGGATAGAAGTTGACGGTTTAACTTTTTTGTATATAAAAGTATCCCACAACAGCTTCTTGGTAGACTCCCCGAAATTTCCATTCACTCGTTTGGCCACGTTGGAAAGTGGACATAGAGCGACGCAGGACTGGTGTCATTTTTTTTACACTTTTGGCTATTTTTACTGTGTGAACAAGCTCTCTGAGGTATTAGCTAGGGGGTATAGTATCGAAAATTTGTTTGAGTGAATGCATTAATTGTTTTTTTCTTTTGATATTAATTGGATATCGCCAAATGATACATTTATTTCCAATGTTTACTCATGAACTTTCTGTGTTTATCACTTGAATTCATTTTTATGGGTACCTGTGTTAGTGACGTGTGTTGTCGCTACTAGTTTTTAAGACCGTCAATAAAATCTGACGATTGAAGTAGGGGAGTCCCTTCATTTACTAGATTGCTTGATGACCTCTTCATGTCGACCGAATAAAGCTATTGGCTTTTGTGCTATTTTAGCTTGAACCCTTACGGTCCGATCATGTAAACGGGTGCCTGCGCATGTCAGCGTTGTAGTAGGCTCACGAGTCCGTCACCAATAAGCTGTCGGTATCATTATAGTTTGTATTGACACTGTAAAACCACTTAGTGAGCGTGTTCTGGTGCGAAGCTGCGCACGGCATTTAGAAATCGGCTTAATGGTAATCTGTTATGCGGAACGGGTTTGAGAATCCTCATACAAATAAAATGCGTTTTTTATGAGAGACGAAGCAAAAACATTAAATAAACCAATTATAAGCCATTGCGTATAGTATTTTATTCTCATTCGTTTTTGTTTTTTTTATTAAATATTAACGTACGTGCAAACTGTAATAGTGAGAGTCGATTGGACGTTGCTGGATAACAGTAAAGCGTGTTTACGGTTTACACACTACGATCCATGCTTTGTGATACGACTTCATGCAATTAAGATATGGAACACTTAATTCTGCGACGGTTCTAGCAAACACAGGACGCCTATTCTCCGCTTTTTTTGTATAGACAATCGCATGCAGGCCATATCGGAAAGAACCCACCATTAAGTTTGCTCAATCAATACGGGTTAGCTTTAGCAGTTTTTTTTCAGCAACCAAAAACAGTCGCTGTTAATTACGAAGTGATCGATCGTTTTTACCGTTTGTGAAGCACACCGACAATGTGATTTCGCGTAAATTTTTCTGTGATTGCTAAACGGTAACAATTCTATTCACGTATGTTGCGCTAGTGAATATCAAAGGATCTCTTAATATGAGAAAGTACGTTCCCAAAAAACCGTTAACCCCATTTAGGTATGATAGACCGGTTAATCGTCTGTATATCGACAGGTCTGATTTCAGCACTCGATTTTGATGTAGTACGGGTCGAAGATACGAGTCAATGCCTATCGCAATAAGGCGGATAGAGGGAGGCTAGACGAGATAGATGACCAAAAGCTATCAAAGCCTATAATCGTTCCATATTCCCTAGTTATCTAGTATAAACTACAATGGCTTTAATAGCAGCGGGACTGTAATATGAATTAGACGATACTTAATGAAAAACCACAAAACAGTGCGTTTGGTACCCTGTAACATTTTTGACATGTAAGCCGGTAAACAGTCATGATGGAACCTACGTCGAGTGTATTGATGGCTGCAGGATAAAAGATACAGTAAATTATCTATTGATTAGCGGATTAGTAATTAATGCGGTTACAGAAGCGAATCCGACCTTTAAAAGCTCATGATTAGTATCAAAGTTGTACGTGGTCAATTATCTTTCCTTCAATTCATTAGTTTGGACATGATGTATACAACGCTGCGGATTCGGACTGCGACGGAACTTTGGCTAGAGACCCGGTGCGAGATCTAAATACGGAAGAAAATATAATTGAAGCCGCTGAAATTCAAAAGAAAAATACGTTGCTTACAAGCAACATAAATCCTTGACAAAAACAGGCCTTTCTTTGGAAGACTGTACAACGACAGGTCGAAACAAACAGGTAGCTGCTGCTTCTGCAGAGGTAGATAGGCAGACGGTGATGCCAATGATGATTGCATATGTCTATTACTCTATTAATGTCGGAGTTACAGCGGTGACTGTTTGATCATGTAAACGTTTAATATAACCACTTCCACTACTCATACAATGCTGTATTATGGATGCAACGATTGCCTCTGCCCTCGGAAAGTCAACACTGTCGATTTGTATCGCAAAGAGGTGTTGACAACCTGTTTCCATCTCTCTTTTTGTAACTGTTTTTGATAAGCTTGTCCGTATACCACTTCTCATAATGAAATATATGGTAACTGCTTCTTACTCATATATCTTACACCTCTTACAGGGTATACATACATATATATCTTTGACTATTGTACTTTTCCTGCAATCGCAATTAACCGGGGTGACATATATCGTCCACAATTATTACGGTAGTTTTGTTTTTACGATGGGTTTGTCTTACCGCACAACCTTTATTTGCCGATGTTTTATAACGGTTCTTTGGCTTCAATGTTCTATGTCCTGGAAATTGTGCTCGATCATATTTGTTCACTTCTTAGCAGTGTTGTATAATAATATACATCTCAAGACGAACCCGCTCTGTCCTACTCTGCAAGGTCATAGAATCATAATGCTATTGAAGTTGGCGACTCTATTGAAAAAGTTTCGCAGATTCCGTTGGCTGGTAATGCGTACGCTTATCTCCAGAAACCAGTATCCAGTATGGCCCGTCATGACACAACAACGCATTTACAGATCGCACATTAAATTTATGACCATAACGTTTAATATTAATCGTGCCGGGCATGATCTTCGACTCCAGAGCGTAAGACGGAACAAGAACTTTCGTGTGACGAATTGGTACCTGGTCGAAAAAAATTGACGGAGGAACAAAGCGATAAAGAGAATGCCGAGCGCGGTTCAAGCAAGCGAAATGCAGGATGAAGTCTCCAAACGCCGTGAATACAATTTAGATATCGCTAAGGAGCTTGTCCATCCACGTATTGAGACTTCGTTTGTCGTTAAATATATAGTTATTACTTTCATTTGCTGAAGATCGGGAAAAATGGTCAGCTGTAGGCGCATGGTCTGAATGGCGTATTGCAAAAGAGCTCCGCTTAAGCTCTTCCAGGCCGGCTTCTACAATGTTTGCTATGTGCGGCCTCACATCGCTTCGGGCAAAAGTGACTTCGCCTCGGCTATCAGCTTCTTTCTGTTGGATAGCTTCGTTTGATTGAAGCAACTAGGCCATATGCAGATCTTTATTGACCATCTTACTCTTTGTAAGCATTGCACGATATAGAGAGCACACCAATTCCGTTCACGTAACCCAGGACATACACAGGCTTTGAATTTTTGGTAAAATTCTGTGCATTCAAGATGTTTTACAGTCTGATGCTCTTGAGTTGGCCCCTCAGTTAATTAATGAGTTGTTTGCCCTATGGGATTTTCATCGAGCTCGGGTGGTCGATCGTGTTATATGACATAAAATACATAGAACTTAGCAGACCCATCCCAGCAGCTCTTTTAGTTACATAGCCTTTGGCGTACACGGCACAAATATCCCAGGTTGCTTCGGCAGTTTCAGCAAAAAAAGAGAAGTAAATACCGAAAATAGTTTTTTCATCCGGAATTTGCATCATTGGAACCTTAAACCTACATTCTGTTGGTCGCACAATGGAAAAATGTTATCGTAACGGGCATACGGAGAAAAAACACATAAAAAGCGGGAAACATTGCAAATAAACGAATATTATATAGGTTTCATATATATACATACATATATATAGCTAGATCCAAGACATGCACGTGAAGCATATATACTGACTGTACTAAAGGCATAAATGTTTTTTATTGTGAACTTTAAATTATAAAAGAATAACAGGTTTGAAGTTCAATAATCTACTGGCGGCTACACATTGGCCTGTTACGAGATTAGAGATTAAGTTACGAAATTTAGCATTGCAAATTTCACAATCATAGTCTGTTCCACAAAAATCATCCCGACCAGCACAGCAAGTCATGAAATCCGTAAATGCACACCTGGTCGTAACTTTGCGATCGGTTTTATTTGAGCGCTTCCACTCCCCGTAGGTTTTTAAGAGCGCTAAGAAAAATGACAGTTAAACTTGCACCGTTTTTAACTCTGACGAAAGTGCAATATGTTGCAAGACAGACACCTTTCAAAGCACTCTGACGAACGTTGAAGCCTGTCTTCTAAGGTACGCTCGTAGCGTTCATTTTAGGAACGGTATCTGGGTACTGTTTAGTATAGTGAGGTCTCATAAGCTTAGCTCTTCCTAAATGACAACGGTAGACGCGACCTTCAGATTAAACTATGTAAGAACTGCTGCTTTCACTAGTTATTGCGGTTCTTCAATCATGCACACCATAATTATTGCCGAGTAGAGTCAGCGGAAGACTTTTCTCTTGTGATCACTGTTAAGCCTAGGTGCTCAGAGCTTGGTCACGGCGTTTGATTGCGCACTATCCAAGAAAAATAAATCACGTCTTGGAAACTAGGCTTATAGGTTTTGCAGCGCGTATTTGGAGAACGATCTGTGATATGGCTGTTCAAAATGGCAGAGGCCTATTGCACCTGCAACCTGGCCATTTTGTGCATTTCAAAACTGATGACATACAGAACCATTTTCACGGGCGATAATTTGTTTTCTATGCAAGAAGAAGGATTGTTAATATACATCTGTTTTAAGATTATAAACTGTATAAACAAGGACCCGAACTGACCCTTGAGCGACCCCCAACATCCGTTTGATGCCCCTATTCTTCGTGACACTACGGTCCAGTGTAATCAGATTTTTCCTAAGGTATCTATTTTAGCAAGTTTAGAATTTTTTTTTATATGTTCGGTTGTGCGAATTTGGTCAGTACGACAAATCCGACTATGGAATCAAACGCTGCTCTGAAATCCACGAACATTAAATCGAAAGGCTGATAGTAATGCTTAGAGTCCTCTCGATTGTCCTTATGACTACTCCTGCAGACTGTCAGTGTCGATCTGGCGGTCCAGCATTCCTGTTGTTTGTCTCATGATGACTCGCTATTATACAGATGAGAAATCGGACGTCCAACTAGTATGCTCGAAAGAAGCATGTAAAGCACGCTCCACTGCGTTACCGTTATTTTCAAAATTTTCCAATCGGCGGTGGTCTCGTGGAACCTTTATCAGCTCGGAAAAAGTGGCTCAGATCGGCGAGAGCTGCTTTCGGCGGCAATGAAAATTTTTTTCAGATAATCTGGTTGTTTGTAGTTCTACTTGTCGTTACTGGCTTCTTTTTTGTTCCTGTGTTTTCTGCACTTCGGAGCATAAAAGCGTTCGACTGGCAATAGTGAATGTTTGATCCAAGTCGAAGCACGGGTCTTTGGCGTCTCTTCGTTGTTGGATTTCTCTCTGAATATGTCTGTTCTTGTCAAGTTCTGGTGAGTGCGTCTACTTATTCACTTCGGCGGTACGTAACGGGTCTTGACGTCTAAAAAAATCGTTGCTGCGCTTGTCATACCCCCTCTGCTTACGCCGAAGCCTGCGATGCCGAATACGGACAATAATAGCCCCCCTGTTCTTCAAACCGTAAAGTGGTTGTTCTATACTTATCAGAATGTTCATAAAACAATTATGTCTGTTCGTTTTTTCTGCGATGCTACAGTGTCGACGTATCAGCTAAACACAAAAATTTATCAGCAAATGCTAGACTATGATCCAATGGAACACCGCATACAAGCACGTAAAATATATGCAATACTGAGGCCTGTTAGTCGTCATCATGACCGTAACTCTGAATTGTTTTGCTTTATGCAATGATTTTCAACGATATACTATTGGCAGATAACTAAAACTAGCAGCTGGCAGCCAAGTTATAACGAGCTCAAATAGGCCCTCTATTACAACCGGAAGCTAGCAGTCTATGGAGTACGGTTCCTTTCAGGGATCTAGGTTTGGCTTCAGTAGCCTAACTCGACTCTTGAAATCGACTTAATCGTTGGCTGGTTCGTTCGTTCTAAGGCAGCGCAACTCTTTCAGAAGTTATCTGAGGTTTGCGCAGTGTTTTCTTCCGTCTTCTGATGAATATACATATATCCAAGTGGTCAATATAGGGTTACATGGCTGCACGTTTTCTTAGAGGTCTTATTAGCTGTTCAAAATTTGAAAGAAACTCTGACGTTTCCTAAGGTATATAAACTATCCTGGCAGTTTCTTCCAACCTTTCGATACCTGAAAGAGAAACCAGCTCGTTTGTGCCAATGTTACCTTCTAGAGTGATTTTTGCTAGGACTAAAACAGCACGTGTCATCTTCGTTCTGAATTCTACGAACAACCTATCATTCGTGTCCAGATTACGCTGAAGTATACTTGTCCCGAGTGTGGTGACAAACAGTCACCATTGGTCATTTTTAATCACCTGTTGTTCTGAAAGAACGAGGCGGCAAATTTGAAAAACATCTGGTGGTCGCTGCGACAAATGTTTGACTAACACAATGCTGATTGCATACTTCTAGATGTGTGTCGCAAGAAAGCATTAGAGGTGTGGCCTAGAAAAGGTAGAAATTTTCTAATAATATAGGGTAGATCTTAGAACATGCTTAACATCACGAAGAAATATTTAGCAGTAGCCCCGAACTTCGATACCACGTAAGCTTCTCTATCCTTTCCTTTTCTTTAAAAGAAATGGAAAAAACACTTTATTAACTACGAATTGCTTCGTTAGCATATGGCTGCATACGCAAAAACGTGAACAATTGATCTATCTATAAACACTGCATATGAATGAGAATATATTGAACATAAGTATTACGTACATACAGCCTGTAGCAGTATTAAAATTTTCCTTCATTTTTTTTTTTCTGTACGATATGCCTCCCGGAGCACAATCCCTTTGAGCAAGCTGGACATTAGAGTTACATCTACTTTACGACTTGCCCTTGGGAACTGGTAATAGCCGTTGTTCTAACTGCATCCACCTGTCTCTGGGTAGCGCGAATTCTATTTCATTTCTCACCTTCGAAAAGTCTACTATTCAGATCTTTTTCGCGCCCCAGATTTGTCTGAAAATATTTGGTCTATTTGCCTTACAAGTTTCGAGCTTTATATCCTATGATTTCAGCGATTGCTCATAACAATGATAGGCATACGTCAATAACATTACCCCGGATAAAATTTGTGTGTATGATGCATTAGCTTGAAATCATCTGCTGAGACAAAGCTTGCAAAAATAAGGTCGATAATCGTTCTCCTGATCCTTAATTTCTCAGTGGGAATTAAAGGCTATAGCAATTAATATATATATAATTACCTATTCCAACTGCTAGCGATATTTTCTAGTTTATGAGATAATAACCGATCATTAATCAAAGTACACCCTGCACTTGTATGGGGCATCGTCGTTCCCTTAATCTGGAAAATGTATCGGAAAATATGATTTTTCGACAAACAAACATTCGATAATACATACGTATAGGTTTGTACATACAGAGCATAGGAGTCGTCTTCTCTAGCAAAGATACCACAAAAGTTATCGAAAATTACATATAACTCGCGCTTGATTACGAAAAAAAAACGAGAAAAAAATAGGAACGAGCTTACACCCGACTCTTGAAAAATGTATGCAAACAAAAAACCACCCTAAGAAAGACCCGCAACAAAGGATATCATTTTCCACTCGTAACTTTGTGCTAAGTCATTACCAATTAGGGTAAGAAGTTCAGAAGCGGCGTATTATTATTATTATTATATTTCTCGCTTGAAAGACAAGCCGCCTTTGGAGCTTACGTGTGATGAGAACAGTTTGTCCTTACGTATGAAATGTTCATCTAAATTCTACTACATTCTTTTTTAGCACCCGCTACGAACATGTTATCGCAAAATGGAAGCGAGCGTCAAACTATATGTAGCATTCATACCTCACTATTGAAAAGATCGAAGATGTTACGAGACCGGATCGACAAACGCAAACGAAAAAGCAATCCTCTCTGCAATCCCTCTCTCTATTGACGCAAATTGCGTAACGTAAAAACTATTTGAAACAATACAGATTAGGAGTTGTCCATTCTAGGGTCGAATAGAACTAGGTGTTTACGAACGAGCGACGGAGATTGTTGTTTGTACATACAAATAACTGTATGTACAATGTATTAGGAATTAGCTGTGAATTAATCGCGTGAAAAATATCATTTATATGACAACGAAAAACTTTTCAGTGAAAAAACCATAAAAAAAAAACACCGAAAAACTAGAAGAAGAAGGACTAGAAAGGAAGAAAGAAATAGGGCAGATTCGGTTTGCTCATTTGTCCCGTACCACTGGCGTTAATAAATTCCGCATATTTATACTTATATCATATCAATTAGAAAACATACGTCCATTTTCGATGACTGCTTAAACTGGAATGAAGTTTGATCTTGTTGCTGGTAAGTTGCAGTTTGTCGACCAGCGGAACCCGATGCGAGATTTGGCACCGGTAAGTGAGCGTTAAGCGGCGTTGATAGTAAAACCATTTTCTAGTACCTTTATAGCAAAAAAAAAAAACAGCTAAATTATATGCTTCGGGTGACTAGCGTAGCGTTCCCTAATAGCGCTATACTTCAACGAAGAAATGTCCATTGGCTAATGTGAAAATAGTTCTATAAACAACTATTTGTAAACAAAAGCTAAAGGAAAAAACAAGCAGACAAACGTCAAGTTTTAGTTCTATGACATAGGATTGGATCAGGACACTTCACTATTGCTTCACTGGCATGATTGAATACCGTATAACATTGCAAAACGTTTGCTCCGCTAACAAAGTCTGACCAGCCATTTGTGCCGTACGTTGATACAGGTTGGAGTGTCTATGAAGTACTAAATCTTTAATCACTGAGAGCAGTAAACATGTTAAAAAATATATTTGGTCTTTCTTTCTTTTTACTGGGGGGAAAAGGGGAGGGGTCATTCTGCAATAGAAAGGGAGCAAGCGATAGCTTATAACGATTTTTTTTCAGGTTCGACTTCGAGTCTGAATATATCACGGTGCTCTGTAACGTTACGTTAGCAAAAGGCCTGTTTGTGTCCTCGTTGAGAACTTTCGAAGGCCACCCTGTTTAGCACTTTGCTATATGGTATTTGAATATGTTTTTTTGTACATTCAATGCTTCGACAAAATTGTGCTTAATTAAATTTATTTACCAGCACAACTGTAATCGTAATCAAGATTCTTACGTTTCCGATCTTAAAAAATGTCCAATCGAAATTTTCTTGTCCAAAATACCAGTACGCAAAACTCAGTCACTTATTTTAAGTTGTACGCAATTAACTTGTGCATGTAAGATGTTTATCTCAATTGATATCTATTACGGCTTTTTAAAAGGATTCGACGAATTTACCAATATATCAAGATGTCGGATGAATATATTACGAGAAATAGTAACTAAAAATGGATAATAATAAAATGGAGGTTCTCTATAATATTGGCAAAGCGAACACATAAAGGTGTAAACAAGGCATGACAAACTGACACTCGGTAAAGATGTATCGTTTTTTTTTAACACCTAAGCCAATACGCTGTACTATACAGCTACCGCGGCTGCATACATATAACTGTTCTGCTATAATTACGATGGGGCATACATGAACATTATCAAGATAAACAATTTTCGAAGTTGCCTGGTACGACGTCACATCGTTTTAGCGTAAAATAAAAATTCAAGTTCCCACATCCATTGAGCATGTCATGCGCGCTATGTCGAATTTCGTAATTGTCCATTTATATACGTGTGCATATTATGAAAAGCTTCTATCCGTCTACGCTTCAAAGAACGAAACGCACTGGTGCATTGTTTCGTTTGATGATGGAAATAAGCAGCTATGTAAAATAGTATCTAAGGGTAGTACCGACACGAATCGGTAGATATCACCACGTACGGCACCACGTACGGAGGTATATCTACATATATAAACTATTTGTTTGCTAAAATGTTCATCTGAAAGCCGGCTTTGACGGTTTTCAGTCTATAGCACAATGAAGAGATTCTCTTTCGGAGAGAGCTGGTGTCGCAAATAGCGCAGGCCACGATCTTCGTCTACGACATTATTTTCCAACCCGTCCCGATCAATGTATTGTAACTGCGGTTATCGTTATTACTTCTGTTGTTTTTCATCTCGTATCTTGTTCTATGCATTGCTTTTCGTATTCTCTTCTTTACATTTTTTATATATTGTTTATATTTGTACATGTTATATATATATATATATATATATATATATATATATATATTCTTTTTAATCTCCCCGACTTTTTGGAGAGCTGAATTTAAGAAGTCTGTATTAACATAGGTTATGGATTCGCTGCGGTCGGTGAGTCATAGTCGTGACGGGCTCTACGAATGACGCCAGGATATATTAAAAAATTTTGCCTTCCTTTCGTAGATTATAGCTCTTACATTGAAAAAGTTTTTTGCAGTCGTAGAGAAGAGCAAGAACGTGTGTCATCTTTTAGTGTGCTCATGGTTGACTTCAAGCTCCCCTAATGCTTCTTGAAGAATTCTTGAAAAGATTCGAACAGCTTATCAAACCTTGAAGTTTCCATTCTAACCGATGGCATAGCCAGCAAAATTTGAAGCTTTTTTTTTTGTGCATCTCTGCAAAATTTCGAAGATCTCACCATACATCGCAGCAGAGTGCGCGACTTCTTCAAAAATAAATAATGCAATTGATAACAGCCTGGGAAACAGTCAATGTTAGGTGTCGATTCGGGGCGGGAGATGCGATCTACCTTCGTTGTTGCGCATTGTTTAGCGACAAACATCGCACTGGTATACGTGCCTCCGAAGCCTAGCTTAAACCTCTCGGTCCGCAACGTGAAATGACTACTCATAATAACGTATAATGACGTAATCCCTTTCTATTAGTTCTATCGTGGGCCGTTTTTACGAGTAAGTTCATTAACTGCCCACTCTGCTCACAGCACAGCTATCCCCATTGAAAGCTGACCAGTGGACGGTTCCTTACATGCACCATAAAGTTACTTTTGATCTATAGCTCATCGTACTTCTCCATATGATGTCGCTACTGCTTCATCTCTACTGTTTTCTTAAACTTGATAAAGTGTTTCACTGTCTCCTTTCGAACTGTCAAAGAAACGTTCAAATGATTTAGCTTTTTCTAGCGGCAAACGATCATAGAGCTGTGTAAAATAAGGTTAGTTACGTTTGTGATTGTGAAAGAAGATATTTGCGAGACTCGTCTTGCTATAATACAGTATTCATCCACAACCGATAAACTGCATGACCTTGCGTGACGCTTTGCGTCGTTTCTTCTACAATCATCGATCCCTCATCATTCACATTTTTAAATTTGGGTGCGCCGCATCGGTTCCCGGCAGTAACTAGTGATACCAGTAACCCTATTCGCGTTTGCTCTTTTCCATAATAGCATTATTATGAATGTATTGGATTTTGCCAAGCCACTTTTCGCATCGTCTTTTAGGTGGGGTCGATTTTTATACAGGAAAGAGTAGTGAAAGCATACCCTGGGAACACGTTAGAACAACTCGCAGGTTAATATATACATTAGTTTTTTTTGTTTTTTCTATCAACCCTTGGCTTAGACTGACGAGTTTCGGTTCCAAAAGTATTGAACTCTATCAGAGAAGCCGTGCGGTGCACACAGTCGGCCTATTACATATTCTGAAAACTAGGCCATTTGTGACGCGCGTTCTCGGCCTATTGTACATAGCTAGGTCGTTTATCATCGCTGAGTAATATATCGGCAAGCGGTTAGGGCATGCTGCCTGCAAAGTGTCTCAGCGTTCAGGATATCAATGATTTACTGTTTATATTATTGTTCATAACACTCGACCATTGCTAGCGTCAATGCAGCACTCGTGTGCGTCCGCTGCTGCTACGCCCTTTGCGACTCGTTACCCGAATTACAATATGTCGGTTAGCGTGCGAAACTAACAGTTGTTTATTGTTTACGTTTCCAACCGTGATAATGTGTACCTTATTAGACTTACTATAGAGCTTCCGTCGACTGAAAAAAATGACTGCAGATTGCACGTTCCCGTTTGTTCAGCTCCCCAAAAGTTTAGAAAAAGAAAACGAAGTTTCCAAAATAGCTTCTGCGTTGGAATCTACTAGCATGGCACTGCGGTGGAGTATCAATATGCAATGTAGTAAATATATACAATATCAATAAAGTATACACTGCGGTGCGCTACTAAGGGCTTCTGAAAATCTTTAGAGAATCACCAAAAGTTACTTGTGGCTATCGGTTATGAACTACTATTTATGTAATATATGAAATAATGCGGACATTATAAACATGCTTTCAACGTAAGATAAAAAAGTGACTTCAAATGAATTATACTAATTTGTGTATTATTAGGACGAGTTCGATCGACGAAGCAGGCCAGACCATTTACTGGAGCTTTGATGGCCTGTCGGGAGCTGACTAAGGGAAGCGCCACGGGATTCTAACACTGCCCACTATCTCGAGTGGCCTACCTTTTAATCCCGGGTGTTAGCATTAGCAACTTATGACTGCAAAGTGTCAGAATGTACTCTGTTGTACATGATGGTTTGATCATGCATTTTGAAAAATCCATTCGTCTATTCTAAATGATCTTATAAACAAGAAAACTCTCTCTAAGAACGAGAACGAGATGAATGAGAATCGTTCAGAAAGCCAACATAATAGCACCGCAACAATTGCTGCGAAAAATTTCAGTGCATGTTCGCTTAACCAACTATAGTTTGTAAGTATAGTTGAAACGTAATAAACAATAATGCAACAGATTTACAGGTGGAAAAATAGATAAACAAACAGTTATTTGAATTTGTGTGTTCGGTTCGTTAGCAATCGTGTGAGCTTCTTCGTATTTGTAAAATTTCAACTACGTGGTACGACGAGGCTGCGTATAACAAATGCCTGCATCTTTCTTTAAGTGTGTCATACTAGACATACAAGACTACATAACTCTGTATTCATATAATTTATAAATATGTAGACTCATATAATTTTAAAAAAAAATTATGTATAGGACAACTGCATCGAGATAACCTTACCTGCATCATAGTGTAGTCAAATGTGTATCGGCTTGTTAGGTCATAGGCTTGGACTGCGTAGCGGCGGTTACATAATATTATGTCACAAATATCTCACGCGACCCGCGGGTATTCTTGCAGATGTGCTTGCAACAAAGGGTCGTTATTGAACGCCTAGTCATAGTATTAAATGTAAGTCTTTTTGTAAATTATTACTCAGACGCCAAAGATGGACCCGGTGCAATAGAACAACCTTGTAGTCGGCCACCCATAATTCTTTCGTCACTGTATTCGTCTGTAATGAAATCCGAAGTGTCGATGTTTTACTCTGTTGAACCAGTAGTTTCCCGGTCTGTCAAGGTGAACGATATGCTTTCAAAACTTACGAAGAAATAATAACAGCAGCCATAAAAGTTTGACGTTTTCCTGCTCTAATATAGTACCGTCTGAGTACGATAGTCCACGACTAGGTTGAACGCCTCGTATGTATAAGAAGCCTTAGCTTAAAAAATTTCAAGTATCTGTATGTACCGGACAGTTTTTTCAGCCGTTTTTTTGTTTTTCTGTTTTTGGGCACTTGCGCGAAGCATATCTCCTCTCATCGGAGCTCCAGTCAGACATTGTCTTCGAAAACGATGCTCTACTCCTTACATTCTCTAAATCGAATATACTATAGAGACGTACGGTTTATGTGTTTCAATGCATGAATTTTACTTTGTTAGGATATGGGTAAAATGAAGGACGCGTCCAGTTAACTAAACACGGGGAATAAAATAAAAAGTAAACAGAAAATGCGGCCACATTTGGGTAGACAACTTGTAAGGAATCTCCAGAAAAAATGCTAGACGTTTAATTTATGCATTTAGAAGAACGCGTATGTTTATCTCAACTTTAGTTCAAGAGATTCAGCTATACCGTTAACATATATGTAGATTTGCAAACTTTTGTCTTACTCTCTGATGGGTGCCTTGAGATCAAGACTATAAAATTGATATTACTAGCCCGTTGAGCTGAATTCACGTAGACGACGTATTAAATACATTTGTTCATTAAACCACAATTACTAAAACAAATGTACAATAAATATACAAAGCATATTCGCACATTGAAATGAAAGGACGCATGCTTTTTGGCCTGAGAAGTAGTAGCGGCAGTAGCAACAGATGCAAAAATAACATCAGGTAGCAGTCCTCAAATGGATGATATGCACATATATGGCACACGCACCCTAATCTGAGTCTGCCTAAAAGATGAACAAAGAAAACTTGCTTTATTGTCGATGATCTGTCTTCGCTGTGTTCGTGTTCCACGACCCGAATCCGACCTCGCGTTGATGTTTACTGCATCGCAAGGTTTCATGTTCCCTCTCTCAACTGTCAATAAGAGGAAAAATCAAGAAAAACAGCCCAGTTTGCTTCAATTACGCAAGTAGCAGACGAAAATTGTGACAGAACGCATTATTATTTTACCTGTTTATACTATCGAAAGATACATATGTGTGTATATGTTTGAGGCTATGAAGATCACCCTCGGCTAATTATGACCTTTGATAATTACGAATGATAGTACGAATACGAAAGAGAGAGAGAGAGAGAGAGAGAGAGAGAGAGAAGGTGAAAAAGAAAAAGAATGTGCGAATGCTCAATAATCGAACAAACGAGACGGTACACGAGTGACAAAACTGAGCGGTCGATAAGCAGGCTTCCCTAAGGGAGCGAATCGGGCAAGCAGAGATAGGTGAGACCGTCCGTGAAACTGTCAAGCATAAATAGCCAGCTGTAAGCCACTGGCAGCGTTGGCAACCACAGCTGAAATATCTACCCAGTAACCATTGCTGTTTTTCGAGTGCCGGTAAATGTGTGGGTGCGTAGGAGCGCTGTAGTCGATAACTAAACTTGTTACCCTGTCACCGGCACAGGTGATGAACAAACGTTCATTACGTGTGCCGGTGACAGGGTAACAAGTTTAGTTATTATTTACAGATAAAAGTTATATATATATAACTTTATTATATATATATATATATATAAAGATAAAAGTTATATAACTTTTATCTGTAAATAATTTGTTTGAGTGTACCGAAATTCTATTTTCGCATCTAATAAATACATTGGAGTTCGCTACAAGCAATTGCCTTGGTTGATTATCACGAAGAGGTGACATGGCGCGTCAGAGTCGGGAAAAAAGATAGATGTAGATGTTAAAAAATGATGGCTGCCCCAAACCAGTCTCTCTGACATGATCATATAGTTTGTAGACATACAATTTGAGCTTTCTTCTATTTAAATCAATTTTATTTTGAAATAAAGCGTTTCGTGGCGGCCGAACTTACCAGATTTTAGGCAGGTTCTGAACGTATGAAGCAGACCTGAGAAAAAATGAACTAGGGACAAATGCTATCTCATGTGAACCTAAAATACCTTGTCTGTCTGAAGAAATCTAATAGTGATAGAAGAATACCTGGTTACTAAACAGAAAACCCCACTAAGAAGCCCTGACTGAAGCCTGCCACCTGTGGACCGGTTTGGCGAGGTAACTGAGCCTATAAAAACATTTCTTCAGTGGACGATACGCCGCTCAAAACAATAAAACAAATACCAACACAACAATATGGTTGGCTCCGACGTGTTGTCTTTATTTACTATTTAGTTTTAAGATACTTGAAACAGGTTTTACAGTCTACGTGACGATTTAGTGTAAAATTAATTGATTACGAAACATAAAGCCATATGTTAAATGACTTTGGTTGAAAACCGGCAAAAGGCACAGCTCGTTTCCTATTGTACCGATGTTTAATCCCAACAGAATCAGACATAGAATTTTGAAACGTTTTACTTTCTTGGACACGAGCCACACTTTTATGTGAAGCACGCACAGGCGCTTGCCTGATCTCTAAAACGTAGGAACAAAACAAATCGCCTTGGAGCGACTTAGCTCCCAACAATACAATAAGAATATATACCGCCGCTTTCATTTGGCCCTGGGGCTTCTATAATAGCCAAACTGTTTGATGGACTCTGACACAGTTTTTGATGACTGAAATTAACGTACGAAGAAAGCGTACAGCGAAATCAGACCTGCTTCCACGTTTAGGTATCTACGACTCACGTAACGACCTCCCCCGCACATGTCGAATCGAACAAAGCTAGAACAACATATCGCGCTGTGATGCTACACAGCGGCACAGGTATGATTGTATTTATCTTATCGCTTGCTATCGCTAGCGAATCGTAGCAGACAGCAGAGCATAAGTCTAAGAGACGCTGATAAAAGCCCAACCTGCACACGGGATGCCTGTAATAAGCGTAGTGAAATCGGACGCATTACGCCGTAGACTTACAATGCAAGTACAGACAACACGATAACCGCAGCGGACGTCGGGCCCAAAGCTATGTTTGACCTTGTAGAGCTCTCCATCGTTTTAAACAGATCGCAGCCGTATCCTACTTGCTAGTCGATTATCAGTCATTGGCCGTCCTAGCGGCAAACCCGCCGCGGCTGTATCTTCATTGCAAGCCCCGCAGTGGGTTTGCCGTAGCATATCTGCTAGATTTAGCTAACTGAACTGAAAATCCGAAATGAAATCCCTAGCAAACACAGCGTGCGCCGTGCACACACAGTGAGTCAGCTTTCGCAATATCCGAAGTAACCTGTCTCCCACGGTCCACGAATGATGTTCATATGTTTTTCAGAACGCGGCCAAATCTGAAGATGATCCGAATCGCTCATTCTAAACTCGTCCTGCTTTTCTAGCTCGTTTTTGTTCGAAATGTCAACGTCGTCATTATCGCTAATATTGATTGTTGTGGGCACTGTTATAGGAAATACGCTGGATGCATGCAACTATTGCCGAAGCGAAAACAAACACAAGTTCTCGTTCCTAAGTTTTCCAGGCTTGACTATGCAAAGAAGCTATCTACAGTGTCAAATAGAATGCAAAACAAGCTAAATAAACTGCTAAAGTAAGATTGTTTTGCGGCAAGAGATTGAGTCGATGTTGTTCAAACACTAGCCAGTACAGGCATAGGGTCGGTAAATATTGTTATTGTACATTCTATTTATAATAGAAGAATATAAAAATGGAAAAAAGCACACCGTATGAAATTGGCTAGGATATAGTTTATTCAAGCCACCTCAACAAGAGTGTTTTCCAGCGTCCGAGGTGATCGGCAGGCTCAGAAGTGTCGTATTAAGAAAAGGGTCTAACGTACTTGCTAAAAGCAGTGCGCCATTCTGCACGAGAACGTGCTTCTGTGCGAGACGATGTTCAGTTTTCCGCAGTGAGGGTATATTATACAAAATCTGCGATTAAATGAAGCCGTATTTTATTAACGCTTTGTTTCTTGCAACGAATCTTAATCTGCTCATATCAAAAGTTTTTCAAGCTTTTTCAATCGTAGAGAATCGTCGAAAAAAAATTCTGCCATTTTCATTATGTCCCTGTTAGGGCGCCTTTGACACAGTTGAACTTATTGCTTGCCCACGAGTTATTATAATAGATGTCCTGATTATTGTTGTTAACGAAGTGCTTATTAAACGTTTTTTTCATTCAGCATTTGAACTGAGGCACTAAATTATTGGCATGTGTACAAACTAGCCTAAGTTGAAAAATTGCTCACGTCCTAGATGATCGTAACGTAGAACTTAACTCAATGCAGTCTTCAGCAGCTTTTTTCAGCGGCTTCTTCCAAGCATATATTAGGTGAAACGTATTCGAAGTAAGCGGGCGTCAACATATTTGCGTCGAATGTCCCAGTCCCCTATGAAACGCTAATTACTCACTATGATATTAACTCAACACGACATTGTTGTCATCAGAACAAGAGTGATCTAGCTTTTGAATCGAGCGACTATGGTTAATTTTTCCTAGGCTCTGCTAACGACTGTCAAGTTGAACTTGTATCACGTCCAATATCCAATCAACGAACGAACTTTTTACCTATATACATATATATATCTGTTATAGTGTTCTTATATATAGGTCGAGCGCTTATTGCTTATTCGAGGTGATCCTTGAATTCGACTGTTGTTACATCGCATGACGATAAACGATATAATATATTACTTTGAATGTTTATTCAGTCGTGTCCTCACGGTCAGTACGTTAAATAAACCGGTCAAAGTTGCAGTCAGCGACAACCACGCAAATATGGAGACGGCACGCAACAATATTTTTACTGTAAAAGACTCGCACTTAATTTATTACAAAACGCATATTATTATAAAACGATAGCATACATGGCAAACTGTGAAAAATCAATAGTCGAAATATATTGTAAAACTAGCCTGGGCATCAATTAGTCCTGACTAAGTGATAAAAATACCAACTAAGGTCCTTACAGATTGGCTATATATATATATATATATATATATATATTTAGTACGGGAAAAAACTTGTTGTACGCTTGATAGTGTACTCCCGTATACGCGGTATGCTAAAATGTTGAAAAGTTTTTTTTTTTATAGGAAACTATATCGGAACGTTTTGAGCTTACTCAAAAATGACGCGTTGAAGTTATTCCGTTCTTGACCTCAATAGCAACGAATGGCAAGAGATACTTAGCTCGTGCAACTCGAACGATGAATGCTAAAAAAGCAAGAAGCTTGCCCAGGCTGAATATTCGAAGCGATTTTCCAAATCCATAGAGTTGGATTAACAGGAAAACGCTAGATTCCAAATGATCATATTGATAGAATTTTATGCACCATGTGAATTTTGATGAAAAGCAATTAAACAAGACTGCGTAATACTCAATGAAAAAGATTATATACACCAGGGGAAACCTGTGTACAGAAAACGCGTGTCATAAAAAACATCTTCGAAAAACATTAAAACTGTGATAAAGTGGCGTTTGATGTTTGCCATTAGCCTCTTGATTACGCATCGAAATCGAATGATGTGGAAACAAGATGGACGTGTAAAGACGAGTTAAAGCGGACGTCAATGTAAATACGTTCGCAACAAATGTACGATTTTATATTTCGATTGAGCAACGTAAACAATGGTCAAGTTGGCCACCAAAAATCGACCATGAGCCCTGTCATAGCGGTATAGATAAGATCATAACACGGTAAGGGAAAAGCGAATATTTCTTCTACTATAGCAGAGTATCGTTGCACTTTGAAATCCTCTTTGTCCGCCAGCATTGATGGGACCTAGTTTATATTAGTAACAACGTAATCGAACGGATGACATTTGTAACCTTCGTGATGTTTTGTTTTTGTTTACCAAAGTCGGCCCGAAATGGCTCAAGACCTTTATCGTTAGAGTCTCTTTAAACACGACCACAGAAAACGTCAAATTCGTGCGTACAAAGGCCTCAAAGTTACGTATATGTGCTCTTGCTCTGTCCTACTCAACATTAGCGAATCTAATAATTGCTCCTAATTAATCACTAACACTTATAATTTAATAGCTATTCTGGCTTTTTCTTGCTTACCGCGAGACCTGCATATAAAAGTCCTATTAGATCTGCTGATGAGACGATCAAGGCGCTTACCAGCCTAACAAGGTGTCTTGTCGACATACTGCTCACACCTCTACATCGATACACATTAAAGGGCGCCATCTCGCTTAGCAGAACGTTCAGACGGCTCCATAGACAGAGCGGTGGCCAGATATACAGGCACTGTTGTCGACGCCGAAGGCCTCCACCGCTCACGGCGATCGTAACTCATCGCAGCGCCGCCCTGGCGGCTATTGGGCAAAGCTCGCGCGGAGAAAAGGCCACCGCAACAGAGCGGCGCCGACCACCGTTGAGGGAGGATCGCGCTCCGTGTTTCGACCATCTTTTCCCCCCTATAAACACCACAATTTGCACAAACACATACACATCCTATCACCATATATCAACTAATACATATATGCTCATAATAATTAGCACGTCAATCATAATCATCCCCTTTATTCCATCGAATAATCCTGCACTTGTCTTTTCTACACTTTGATTTTTATTTTAAAAAGTACATTACACAAACATACGTATATACAATAATACTGCAATATTCAAATTATATACTCAAGATATATATATATATATATACACGAATATTTACAACAAGAGTAATATCAACATCATTGTTTGCTATTGTACGGCACTTATAATGTGTTCGTGTCTCGGGCTGTCGTACACGTAATGCGATCGTGGTGGAGACCACGCGTTTCTCTATTTGCGATCATTAAGTCGGTGCAGTGCAATTAAGTTTAGCGTGAAAAACAATCGGCTGGTAGTGAGAAGCAAGGGACCAACAACCCAGTGTGTCTGTGCCTAGCTGGATATTCTGTGCTACGTAAATACTTGAATACGTGGAGTGACCTCGTGTGCTTAATAAGCATGTTCATGTATGCGTGAATAAATGGCTAGAGAGTGAGATCATGCTACACTGTGTGAACCGGTTATGCATTTTCTGGATAATATAACGCGATAGCTGTGAAACAACAACGACAACAGCATTGCTAACCACAGCATCGGTGAGTCGAATCAGACACAGCATGAAACAGACAAAACTCAGCATGAATATATCATCAGCAGGAACGATCGAACTTTCTATCGTTTACGGACACCGGATAGCATTGGATAGAAGCATTGAAAATGTCAATTTCCCAGTTAATGTGTAGAAGTATGCGTTTTCTTGGACTTCTGAGTTTTCGGCTCAATTCCGGGCCCATGATCGAGATTCGGAAAAAACAAGGCGCGGGGGCGGGGGAGAGTGGGGTGGAAGAGATAGTTTCGACATCGATCCTCTCCTCATGCCTAATACTATAGCACGTTTGAAACTACTGCTGAAAGTGATATAGACAATGATGTTACGGGTACAGACTTTGTCATTATACATTTGCCTATGCATTGTTGCCTATCTATTGGCAGAGGTCTCGGTTAAAAGCTTGCACCCACTTTGGCCGGATTACGTTTATACTATTTTCGAAAAATAGGAAATATAGAATGTTTTACATTGAATTATGATTCCATATAACAGTCGCATTTGCTCCTATAACCTGGTGCTAAGTAAATCGAAATGAGAACTTAAGCTATATCGCTTCCTTGTGCCGAGTTCTAATAGCGAAAACTTTCACGAACAGTATAGCCAACACGTGAAAGTACGTGATGGCTTCATCCACGTGATCTGCTGGGAAGTGGTTACATTTCTGCTGACGCGCCTCCGAACAGATGAGAAAAAAATCCGATTGTTTAAAAATGCGGCTTTATCTGAATTTTATCTCATGGCAATCCGTCGAGCTAGTCTTAATTATTGAGCTGAGACTAAAATTTGTTTCCATGATTTCGTGTGACGGCGAGCCTGGCATTGTCTGGGTTATTACAACCCTTGCAAATATATAGGTGCAATACCGAGAGACGCTAAACAAATGATTTTTAAATCTCTTCTTAACAATGACGCCAAGGATCGCCCATTAGACAGCGCCAAAAAACTGACCTAGACGGTTTTATTCAACTATGTAGGAAATCTTAGTTTCCGTAAAGCTGTGCAAGCCAAAGATTCATCCAAAAATTGGTCTTCTGTCTAGATGGCTTCTCTAGATGTAAAGATGGCCTGATAGTCGTCGACTTGCCATTCAAAAACACGGCTGTGTATATTCATTTGCCCGATAGCAGTTTTCAAATTGGCCTTGGCCTACGGTCTTGGGCCTTTAGTAGATTGGACTGAGCCATTGTTATAGGTAACGAGTCCACTGGAAGGAGGATGTCGGCTCGTTCTTTTTGTCCAGGATCCATCATACAGTAAAGCGGCTCGCTGCCAGGTCAAGAAAATGGTGCCAAGTAAGTCTGTGCGCTTGTTGGTGACAGCTCATGAGTACAGATGTTATGACGTGAAACTCGTTGATATTCTGCGGTGGATGGGTGCCGGTTTCTTTGGAAAACATTAGATAGAAGTCTAAAGCGTTACGGGACGAGCATAAACTAGCATTATCGTCCGCTGTGGAAATGAGATTCCCGCTGATTCACTCACTCACTACTGTCGGCCATAGTGGTTCGCTGATGGTGATAAGTTGACCAGCAGCACAACGATCACCGGCTCTCTTTGCTATATTTTGTATAGGACGCTTGTTGAAGATTATTCGAGATTCTGGCGATATTTTGTTAACGATCTCCGTTCCAAAACTCGGACATCTTGCGTTCGAACGAAGAAGAAGTAGTAGTGCTTTGCGGTTAATCTGTAGAACCGGCTTAGACATTGTGGATTTCATCGAGAAACATCCTCGCGAGTTAGGCAGAAACTAGATACTTAGGGAATTTTTCAATACTCGTAAAACTATTGAGTCTTTTTGTCTGACAAGATTTTTTTCACGAGCCGAATTTAATGAGCCCGCTTTAGAATGAATTCTTCACTGCCAAAGACAGCTGTGGTGCGCTATTAGAATTTCGACTGTAGTGGATTTTTCATGATGAGAAAAATCATTACCGTTTGCAAAAGAAAAAAAAATAAAAAATGCTACTAATTTGACTATTAGGTTTTTGCTTTGAAACACAGATGGTAATGACGAAGGTGGTAATGTGTACACGATTTTTGTCTAGGGTCATTAAAGCTAAGAGAATGGAATCGGCGTACGGCGTACACTATCTACAAAGAATATACCCTTGCTCCCTTTCGGCTTAGTACGGGACATGACTATTTTCTACATAGAAATATATATTATATCTTGACAGTTTTACTGTTCGTACAAAGGTGGCGTGCTTATTCTGGGGTCTTAGACCTAAAACTGGTCGTCTTATTTTTTGTGATTGACATCGCTGTTATAAATGGACGTGTCCGTTCCAGGAGAGTCTATAGTGCTACGATTTTCACTGTTATTATATTACCTAAAATTAACCTTCTAATAAAGTGAATGATCGAGTCGCTGGCACCACGTTGTCGACTACGCGCCTCCCGACTAACCTGAACATTAGTCATTCATTCATTCTCGTTTGACCGAATTAACAGAATAAGGGCCCTGTCACAGATCTAAAGGTCCCAAAAAACTTATAGATTCAAAAAGGGCGAAGTGCCTAAAAGGTGTAAATTGGAGCAAAAAGCTGCGAAAACATTAGAGCTTATCTGGACAATCCAATTAGCATTTAATATTATTTTCTCTAAAACGGGCGGTATTATCTATATAAAAGTTTAGCTATATCAAAAATGGCTTCTGAAGCCATTTTGATAATTTTTTTGCTCTTCAAACAATTTAGGATGTTTCAGAAATCGCCTAAAAACTCGCAATCGAACACATAGCTATTTTGGTGAAAATAAAAGCTCGATAAAGGTTGGACAGTTTGTTTAAACTGGACAATACCCATCACATTTTTTCATCTTGTTGAAGGTTTATCCAGCCCGAAGAGTTTAGGTAATCTCTATTAAAATTGCACAACGACGCACTGTTCTCTTCCATGATGTGTGTGCTTTCTTGTTTTGAAAGAAATGAACTTTCGTCTGGTTTTACAACTAGCGGATGAACGCATGTCTGGAACTATAAGCAGCCCGCGAAAGTTTGTCGCAATTCAAAACTACCCTGTGTATACATTTTTTTTCCATGTATTTTGAACTGCATACTGTTCTATCTATTGTCGGAAGATATGGAAATCGTAAAACTAATAAAACTTTCCCAGGCCAAAAGTTGGATATTTAATATACTTTCAATGTCTCGTACGCAAACCAAAATCTATATATGTAAAATACAAATTCCAAACGACTGAAGGCCTATGATATATGCAATATCTACATAAATGTCTTTAAATAAATAGAAACGTATATAACGCTTTCCGGGGGAGGGCGGGCAAAGAAACGGGCGGCAAACAATTAAAACAACCTTCCAACGTTTTGATGAGCGGCAAACGCTTTTCTGAGGATGATCTATCTGCTCCATAACGAATTAAAGTTGCAATAAGGATATGAGGATATCATAGTTGTTCCGACTCATGTAGCCCCATCGTAGAATCATAAGCTTAAATGTTATAAATGCGTACAGAGTTTTGCTAAAACAGTATAATTATTCTTCATAACCTATATATTCCTTTTTTTCATTAATCTATCTATTTGTTATTTTTGGTTTCAGTTTATTTTTTTTTGTTTGTGACACTCTTTATTTGTTTCGCACTGCCGTATTGCGTTATCCTTTTTCACGTCATTTGCAGAACACGACGCTATCGAGCTCTCTACCAAAGCCAAGCCACCGACCGAACTAATAATGCACCCACGTACCTGTGAGTCGATGCGTGTCTTGTCGAAAAAAAAGTGCGAAAGTATCCAAATCTGATGTCTGCATCGACAATTTTGCTTGTGATTCATCCCTGAGTCGTTGACATTTCAACACTTCGCTTAACTCCACCATTCCCGATACTATGGCCTTATTCCCGCTCCACGAAGACGAGAAATTTCTGAGCGCGCCGACACTTTCCTATGAAAATAGAAATTTTCACTCGCTTTCTCAATTTAAATGAATTCGATTTTTTAATAAACCGAGTAGCAGCAGGTAAAGGAAGTGCTAGTTAATTTTGCTTTTTTTTTTTTTATGCACACGTTATGTAGAATGAGGTTCAGTAGTGGTTTTGGGAGTGCGTAACAAAGGAGCTAAACATTCTCACGCTAGTTGTCGATGAATCGGAAGATGCTAACATAAATATATGCACGTTGGGAACTTACGGCTCCTTAAGTGACGCCTTAAGCATTTAAATCTATTTACCGTGTTTGATCGTTGTTATTACTGTTGGAACGTACCATCAACTCGATACTGGAGTAAGCAGTAGGTCATTTACGAAAAAGGTCCAGATTACCACGAGAACGAGTTGACATACAACTAGATATTGGCGAAGATTTTTGATCATTAAAAATATCTGTTGAAGAGGAAGTTTTAATTATTTCTCTGATTATCATATCGTCCTGGAGTACTTGCCATTGATGTGATCAGTTCGTTCACAAGGGTCTAAAATGCGCAACGCGGCATAGATCGCTATAGATTTCACACTCTCTCAAGAGATCCTTTTGTTGCCATAAAGCTGCGCGTATATAAGATCGGTAAAATAAACGTTACTCGTAGCGCGCATAACTTTATAGGTGTACGCTAACGCTTTATGAACCTATTGTTCGGAACCAATGACGACATAGAACAATAGTTGTATAATTGTACCATTCACGTTTACGCTGATACGAAAAGGAAGCAGGAGGATTAGATAACGCTGTGTTATGCGATGTTTTAATCCTCAACCAGCTATCCGTAGTCTCTAGAAAAATATGACGAAACTTAATATAATAACAACCCAAGTCTAAAAAAAAAGTCTATCAGTTACTACTGTTTATCTTGTAGATAGTAATTCTATTTTTTCATGCGTCTAATATTGTGTCCACAGAGTTAACTTAATAATAATAATATTAAGGCTTTGTTTGAATTCAGAAGCGGCTCGAACGTAACGATACAGTTGATAGCCCTGTCCGGCTTTTGCATATCCCTTCACTCAACTAGATTATTCCGTGTTTAATGAAAATAACCTGTAGGCCTTTACCAGCATTGAAAGCAGCAGAAAATCCGATACATTTTCCATGTACGTATCCCGAATTTGACAGGAAGTAGGACTGGACATTTTGAGGCCGACCGACCCAAACGATATCTATACATCATCGAGTGTTAAGCGTATCCGGTGACAAACTCTCGATAATGGCATGAGGTCATAAAAATTAGCAATGAAAATACACGTAGTGCCGTTTTGTGTAGTATCAATGCAATACTTGCTTTAAAATACAGTGATGCTTGTGGGCACGCAAATACGCAACCTATGATATAGACGATTCGATTTATATACAGAAATCTTCTCGTCGGACGCCCACTTCTTTGGCTGCAATCACAACAGCGCTCACTGGTACCTAGGGGAGCCGCTGGTCGTCAGATAGGAACAAAGTCCGTTCACGTTGGTAACAGTCGAGATGGCGCCGGCGACTGTGAAGCGCTCGTGATCCAGCCATGAAGGGACGATTTTGTTATGTATGGCCCTTGGTTCTTTTGCACGGACGTGTATCTGTGCTGGGTGTGTTGGTGTAATCAGCGAGAGTAAATGACTTCTACTTTCCGTTCGATCGACACCATCGCTGACCAGCGAGTCCGTCGAGCGGCAAAGTCAACCCAGAATTGTGCGAAGTCTGCCGCGAACTCGTATTTTTCCAAACTACTGATGTTACCGTGGAGTGGAGGCTTGTGTTGCCGTTATTACGCCCATCTCCTCTTTTGTTGATTATTGTACGTCTTGCTATGAACTTTTCCTTTTCACATCCCTCGTTCACGATCTACAAGATTTTATTTTACAAATAACTATTGTAGGATTACATCTAGATTGATGGATTTTATTGCTTTGGTATGTTTTTGCAATTAGACAATTGGCTTATTGTATTTTGTACGTTCTCCTTGTGTTTATTCTATGGATGTGTTGACTATCATCGTCCAACTGCAATACAATTTCTTACTCCCAAAGCGCTAATGGTCCCAGCAGCTGACTGATCTAGCGCATTTCTGTGCGTAACATGTTGTTTTCATTTTTTGGCATATACATCTATTCTGCAATATGGTACTGACAAAACTTGGAAATTGAATTCCAATTGGACTTTTGAAAAAGTTTTGCGCGGGTATATTTTTTTTTAAATTTTAAGCGCGCTTCAGTCATACTTTTCCCCACGAGCGAAATATACCGATTGGATTTGATAATTTATAGGAAGAAATGGATTGGTATGAGTTTGCTTAATTAAAATAATTTGTTAGTTGAGATGTCCGTTCCATGAGACTCAAAGTTTGAGCGCACCCTCAATGGTGACCTCGCTCCATGGATAGCTAATTGTAGAGCTTTATAAAAGGATTGAGTTCGAGCTTGCTAGGTAATATTCGCAGTCAATATTGTTGCTGATACATATAAACACTCTGAAAGAACTTAAGAGAACCCAAACTACTGACAAGAAGTGACTAAATCAGACTCAACTCAATAGAGGAACAGCCATCGCACTTTATAAAGTCGTATATTGTTACAAACAGCACAGGCTGCAATTACGAAGACTTTCTGGGTTAGATTGTTTTTATAGGCGCTGAAAATAATCACAGAAAAGTGTCTTTATTCCCATCGTGTCGACGATGACACATCTGATGCATCCATTCATCCATGTGATAGCTGGCCGTTCCGCCGTGTGCTCAAAATCTGATTTATTTCAGCAAAAAAGGCCATCAATAAAAAAGAGAAGTATTCGTAAGATTTTTTTAAATTTTTACTGGTCACTTTCCGCATTTCTCCTACTTTTTGTCCATGAAATCGCCCACATTGATAAGCACAGATTTGACAACTGATAAAATCATGGATTGTTCCTTGTGATAGTAATCTATTTATATCGACAGCGCATTGATCGTTCGAGATGGTAACCTGTCGCTCAGATAGTGCTGAAATGCTGGGAATGCTCTTAGAAGAAAATCCCTCAAAACCACGTATGGTTGAGCTATCTGCGGTTAGTTATTGGTACTGATGCATTTTGTTTATTTGACCTATTGGCCTTAAATCCTAGGGACAGGTAAGGGAGTTTTTTGTTTGCCGAAGGCAACAAAAAATGAAACTGTTGTTTTAGGTGTGTACGCTCAGTTAGTTGATGCCTCAGTGACGATGTGCGCATACATACAGAAAATCTCATTTTTGCAAAATCCGACAGAACATACAGCGGTGATCCGCTAATTGCTATATAATAGAAATGCGCTCCCACAACACAGACACCAAAAACTGGTATTCTGAATAATATGATCCGCCATATGTATCCACACATAAAGCCGGTAATAAAAACAGTGTGAATACGTGTCTGTTTGTATGGCGGAAGACACGACAGAAAATCACCACGACAAAAAAAGAGACAATGGTAACAAAATTGCTTCCTGATTATATTTGTCGATGCGCGCGTTAAGGTGGTCGCGTAGGACAAATATCCAGGCATACGCGCAATGCGCCTGTATCGAAGATGGATTCAAAAAAGGAAATAACATGACAGAAAGTATAATTGCTCGAACTGAACCTTGGTGAGCTACCTAACATGCAAAAATATGGCCTTTTATACACCATCTGGACCGCGAAGGCCCTCTTTTCGTGTATTTGGAATTCTTCCTACGGAAACGATTAAGAATCGAGAAGGAAATCATCGATCAATGATAATGAATAATTTGATCAACTTACATTTATTTACCTAACTTTCACTAGATTTTCACTATATGTGCCTTCCATTCCTATAATATGAAAACGTATTATATAATGGTGGCAAAAATTGTTGAAATATAATATCTTCTCATATACTGATCTGGCACACGTACATCAATAGCTTTGTAGACTACCGATTCCGGCGTAACCAGCTGTTGAGTCAACCAAATACGTATATATACACGTAATTGATTGGCTCACATATAAAGACATTTACTGTTACGCACGAACCGTGTTAACGCTGGACTAGAAACATAAATTGGATGCTCCGCGTATATTGGCACTGTAAAAGAGAATACTGCGGTCTGACCAAGACGCGGTACAATTTAGCTTATATCGATATTTTAAGGTATCTCACACCATTATTACTACCCTCTGTCGATCATATGCTATGTTCCATCGCTCCCTCTACACCATTACTAACAATAGCGATAGTTCGCAACTATCAAGATCTATATGTACGTATATTGATAACTAAAGACGCACTCACAGATACTTGGATATGATGCGATCGATCACTTGCTTGAACGCACTTACATCCCTAATGCAATCGGGATACCGTCCTTTGGCTATGCAGTGTCCTTTGTATTTGAGGTGGTGCTCAGACGTTAATAGAGTACGCATCTTTTTGAAAAGATTGATAAATGCATAGGCCATCAAGGTGGAACTTCTTAGGTGTTTCTGGCACAACACGGACTGGTCGTTTCAGCCATGTAGGACATAGTCTGACTGTAAAATGTTTCTATGTTATAAAAAGAGTGCGCAGTGGACCAAACCAATAGACGATGTACGAATGCGATACCATGCTGCTACCAGGGCTCTTAAATCAGACCACCACAAGGAAAAAGTCCCCTTATGTGGAACTGGATTTGCTCATGCATAAAGAACAGAAAAAAAGAAGAAGCTTTTAAAGTAAGAGTTTTCTATCTTTAAGTAAATAATTTTATGGTTTGTGGTTAACAGGAGCCGAAACCTGCTCTTTTCTAGAGACCATTCAAGGGTATTTATTATGTACACGGGTACAGAGTTTGAGACCTGGTCCTAGTTAAGTATGAGTGTGTCTCTAGCTTTCAAAAATAGTGATTATTTACCGTCTAATTAGAAATATAGATTATGCTTTGCTGGTAGTCCTAATAATGGGGTCTATGTCTAATCTAAATAAAGGGCTAATAATAATGTATATGCTTAGGCGACTAAATACATCCGATCAGCGGCCATATTAAGATCGGATTCCGCTGGCCATTTTAAACAAACACGGCATACTACGAAATACCGAACACTTCAATTAGCGCCCGCCGCTAACCGAAATCTTCAGAAGGGAAAATCCATTCTAGTTGCCGTGCTCAAAGCTAGCATGCAGATTAGCGCCTAAAGTTATGTTTTTGAGTTTGTAACTCCGTATTGGCTCATGACATCAAAAGTTTGTGGGCGCCTTGTAATCAAATCACTGCATATGTTTCGAAAAGGATCAGATCATGTACAAACAAGTACCATTAAGGGTCACAAATTTGTTAAACACCCGATCCTGTTCCAGTAGTGCGAGCCTCTCAATATTGCATGATTATCCATCTCACAAGAGCAACCTTAACTGCACCTAATTAGGTCTAGTGTAATCCACCCACCAGTCTTTCGACTTCGATAATCAACTACCGATTTTCGCAGGTAGATCTACTAATTGTCGTCCTATGACAGATACGCATTCCAATAGTAATTTACAAATATACAAGGTGAAGGTTTGAAACAAAAAGCCGAAAAAAGAATAGGACACGTATAGGGTCATTGATATTACATATATACACTCAAAATTAAGTCACTCAAAAAGCTCATTTGGTTTGGCCATTTGGGCAGAGAAACTGAAGTAACACCAACAAGCAGTTGAAGACTTTCGCGTTAAGAATGGCAATGACCATACGTAATTTTATTAGCGTGGTAATTGTAGCAATAGCGTATGATGCTAACGACAGCCGATAAACGAAAAATCGGGCCTATCCGTTTAAGTATTGCTTTATCATCAGCAACAACAGCGGCATAAGGCGGACAATGAAGGAGGGAAATTGATCATCATAAACGATATAATGCTCGGTAGGAAAACTTAATCAGAATTATTAATATTTCGAGTATTTTTTAGCGGAAACGCGTATTTGGCAACGTTGTATCGCTCAGATCTTGTTAATGATTTTCCATTAAACCTATCGAAATTGCCATTCTCCAGTACCACGGTTATTCGAGAAAAATGACCACCGGATATCATTTTCTTTGACCAAAGCCACGTAGCGATAAGTACAGTCTACAATAGTTCGTAATAGCGTTCATATATACGCATAAGGCCGTACATAGATTTGAGTTTTGCTTTGCACGAACTATATAATAAACGTTATATTTACTTGGATTCTCTTCGGTATGAAAATAGCGGGTAAAGGACGCATCGCACCATACCATAATCTAAGGTAACAATATCTGAAAACGAAATAGCACCGTATCCTGCGTGTTACTTTATTTGTTAAAACGATGGATAATTATAAATTATGGACTATTATGTGCTATGATGTGGGCCTAGCAAGAAATCAAAATGAAGTTGATTCAACTTCATTCAACTTGATTCAAGTTGACCATAAAAAAAGACGCTGACGAAAGGAATATTTTTTTTTTTTTAGTGTAACGGATACTGTGATAATGTGGGGCTCGTGGGGCATACAGATATATTAGCACTTTCCGTTAAATTTCCCTATTCCGCTCACGGTTACATTGATACAAACACTTTTCGATAATGTACAATGACTGCAATGTTACTATTTTTATTACTTTTATTTTTGTTACCGTCCTATCGAACTGAAATTTTCGTAGAGATTAATCAGCGACTACGAAGTACTTGTTCTACGGTGAAGGTGACGAACGTAAAGGAGTTCCCTTAGTTCCACCCAAAACGTTAAATGAATTCAGGAGAACTTTATTAAAAATCTTCAGCTAAGAAAAAGATTTGAATTGAGGTTAATTAAATATAACTATTGTTTCTCCTTCCACATTTTCCGAGTGTACGCATTGTATAAGGCTAAGTGCTCCTGGATCAAAAAAGCTCAGCTATTTAACTGCGATAATAGTCTGCGATATTCAGTATGCGCTTGCTTGCATATGTCCTATGCAAAATAGTACAGCAGTCTCCAGGCTCCACATCCGTTAAAGAAACAGACAGAGGGTAAAATCTAGTAAACGCATAAATAAAAACATAAGTAAAAAAAGGTTAAAGGAATATTTTCATACTGTCAATGCTATTTCATCCCACTGTTGATATATATATATATATGATAGAGGCTTTTATTGACATCGTCTGTCTGATAAAAAACACATATAAAGCACATAAAACGATAATATATATATATATATATATATATATATATATTATAGCAACTAAACTATACTGCTAGTGTAGCATGGTGTATATATATCCATATATATATATATATGGTGGCAATACGAGATGCAGCAGTTGAAGCATTCACTTAAATTCTGTCTTTATACACGAATAATACGATATATATCCTCTTAGATGTGGTCACCTATCTTGAAGACGTAAACAATAACAAAAAGGTGTGCAATTAACTAGTTTTACTCATTATTTTAATGTCAATGTACCACTCCATTTTCAGTTGCTTGATATATTAACGCTGGTACGTCCGGTTGCTACAATCAGTTTTCCTGAGGCGCTAGTCTCACACGCTATCCTCAGCAGATCTCCGTCTTTCCAATGAGGTATTGGCGCCATTGCTGTTCAAGCTATCGCGCGTTGAGTCCGAAAAATAAGCGGCAGATTTCGAAATTGTCCAGTGAACATATCTTAGGTCACACGGCTAACATTGCGATTGTGCTTAGAAAAGAAGGGAATGGCTATTGTAGTACTTGAACAAGACTAAAAACACCTTTCTCTTTGTTTGTTCTATTTTCGCTTATTATAGATTTTAAATGTTTATTTGGAAATGTGTATTGACAGAGTAGTTGTTGAAGTTCAACTTTCCAATACTTTGACGTGATAAAAAAAAAACGCAGGGAGTTCATACTAATTGCATTTACAAGGTGCATTAAGAATATTCTATGCAAATCGTTGTCAGTATCCTATTTTTAGACATTTTAATTCGAATTATCTTCAACCAGAAATTTTTCGTTGTAACTATATTTCTCTTTAGTCAAGGTATGTGCTAATGGTGTTCATTGATTTTCATCACTTAGGAGCGTTTGCGTGCAAAAATAGATTGTTTCTTTTACTTGTCGATCTTTTTTACTGACGCAATTGGGAAGTGAAAGGAAGCGCTGTATCAATTTATAATAACGGATAATTTACGAAACGGATGTAAATATAGCTATATAATTGACTCTATCAAATGAAAAAAAACATAAACACGAATGATCAATCACGATTTTCGATTGAAAAATTGAATAGAATAGTACACAAAGACACATGGCAGACGTAATATAACCTATCATAAAGCTAACCCGAAAGGAGTCGTTGGTGATCTAATAGAGCTATTACTTCGAGCAAGGTTCGTAGCTACACGTGGGCGTTGTTAATTTTTAAATAGGTGCGCACATCTAAAAGCTTGCATCCAAACAACCGGCCTCCAATTGTGTCTATTATATCAACACGTCCAATCTGGAGTTGTTAGATATTTTTATTCGATAATGCTTAATCGGATTATCTGTTATTCGGTACTGATTAATTATTCAGATACAGGCACCTGCAATAATGGCAATTTACTGGATGATCACGATTTTTTTAAGTAATTGCATCTTGTACATCGGTTACAGTAAGATATTTGAAATAGGATAGAACTGGCCTAAGTTCAGAAAAAATCCCATAAGTTACATACATGTGGGTATTTATTAACGTGCATACTAACGCTCATGCAGCATATGTTGTATATAAAATAGATGTAAAACAATGCCTGTGAACTCGTTGCCGTTTACGAGCTTTTTGAAACTTCTTGTAGAGTATCTCTGTACGCGTCAGTAGTCATGATATCCGTCAAGTGTGATTGGATATGGCGTCTTGCTATGTGACCGTATATAGGCGTAAATGTAATATGTTCCATATGCTGGTCTTTATCATAGTGTTCTAATCAAATCTCTATATTCAGCCACTTGGCCTCTTGGTTGACAACTGTCACCATTTACCGTGACAATATTCCAAGCGTATCATTTTAACCAGAGTCACGTAGGGAAACATATGGTTGCGCTTAGGCGGTACAATGAACACATTTACGTGAAGTTACTATGAACTTGAATGCGTGTTAAACTTGTATTGAGTAGTCGTTCTAGGATATAACATGTATTGTACATTAGATTCAAATAAATATTAATTCCGTAATCAACGGGTAATTCCGAGTTGTTCGACACAAGACCTTTTCCGTTTGGCGAAAAATCATTCTAAAAAAGGATTATTTGTATGGTAAATCCTTTGTTTATCTATATTGAGTAGGATCAATAAATCACCATGCTTTATTTTTGTTTTGCACCCAATAAGACTCAAAATGCTCAATATATAGCTTAAATTTACCAGACCAGATAGATGCTATTGATCTTCATAGGCAGTGACGACTTTAAGCCACTCTGTCCAAGCAAACTTTGAAAGATTGCATCGTGGTAACGCTAGCGTCACCGCATCAACCATGTATCATGATAGCCGATTAAGTAGTTCAGTCGTATTTTCAGATATTTACATTTGCAACAGGGGGCTAATATATACAAGATTCGTATAAGTGAATTAGATTTATCCTGTTTACTTTACTCAATTTCATTCTACTGACGCATAACGTCTTTCAGAGTCGAACGAGGAGCACGTATATCGACGCCGACACGACGTTGCTAATCGTTCACCTATCAGTGTACAGTCTTATTTTCCCCACAAAATGCATTGGATTAACTGAAATACTAGGCTGATTCAACGGCGTGAACCACCAAACACGCTTTTCGTTCACTTGCACCCTTCCTACGCATTTGTAAATAGATTAACGGCAACGTAATAGCGAAATCAACGGGGGTCACGCTAAGCTCGTCTCCCTGTTTGCTCCCGTTGGCTCCTCTCTGACCGACTCTTTGATACTTTGTGATAGTCACATTTGCCATAACGTTATCATTTCATTTAAATGGATGGGAGGTGCCGACGATGGGTTTGCATATTATTGATCGTACCGTGTACACGGAAAACAGCCTTATTTTGATTCAGGGCCAAGCGCTTCGAATCTCAATGTAAATATGCAATATACAACTTGCTGTCCTCTCTGCCTGATCAAGCTACTGATTTAAAAAAATAGTAATTTACGACTGTACACGTAACGCGACGCACACATCGCTTCAAGTAACAGAAGCTCAGACACACATAACGAACAACAGTGAGATCTGATTATTAAGCAGTTGGGCTTCTTTCACGATAATTCGAATGGGCATCACAGGTATAATGTAAAGAAGGTCCATTCGTAGCGAATTGAAAATAAAGTATAAATAAAAATGTATATAAAAAATAAAATAATAAATGTTTTTTAGTATGTACTCATCAAGACCTAATACGTATTCAGTTAGAACAAAAACAAATAACTTCTCAAAATTTCTGATTACAATTCTTCTTTTGCCCTTAAGATTGGCTAATATCTAGCCATACTCAAATTGCCTTAGTTCAAAGTGAAAGATCCCTTTTCACGAAACAACGCAGCTCCTTGAGTGTCACTTAGTAATGTTTCAGCTACCTTATCTTGCAAGGAACGCTCTCAATTCAGGCACACTTCACAACGGGACAATTTTATTCTGTAGAAGATGTATTTCATGCGACACGATCCCTTCGTCGTAATAATTCCATGTAATGTCATCAAAGATGGCGTTGTTTCTAGCTGCCGAGCTGGCTAGCAACAGCAGGAAATTTCTAAACCAAACGTCTGATTATATAATGATCATTACATCGCTGATCTTGCTTCTGATGGCTCGGGAAATTGGCGAGATACTAAAATAGGAAAAAGAAATTCTAATAACTATGGCGATAAAACTAACGACAGCAGCAGGCCCGCTCGGCCCTTTGACATATCCACCTACTCCGCAATAGCTATGACATACATGCCTGCGTATATTTGTTCGTAACCCATCGTCGACAATCATTTGTTGTATTAGAGGAAATTCAAATTATCTATACATTTTTTTTTTTAATTTGCATATAACCTATAATGTATACGGAGAATTAACAGTATTAGCAATAGCGATCCTTAAAAGGCACCCGCCTTGCGTATTCCACCCTGACGGTCGTCCATTTATCACATTTAAACCGTCTCGACTTGGGGCAGAGACTCAAGAGCCTAACAGGCCTACTAGGATGCCACTGGTCTTCCTGCCGCTAAAAAGGAAAAATATTAAGCGCCAGAGGAGAGCAACTGAGACTAGTAAGGATCGTCTCTTAGAAGATAGCATATCAGTGGCAAGGAAGAAGGAGTGGTAGGGAAGGCGCCATAAACGAAAACGAACAGCGAGATTAAACGAAAGGAAACACGACAGAAGAGAAACTACGGTCGTAACAGAGCATAAACCAAATACAAAAGACGGCAATAAAATCCAAATATCGCAAACTACTAAAATGACACGGCGAGTATTAAGACATGTGTATAATACATATATAAACTGAAAGAACTTAAATTTACCTCCATATAGATATTGTAAATGTCTTATTGAAGGTTGATATTTTTTGAACATTAAACGTATTTGCCTTGTGCGTATCAAAGGAAGCCTGTTTATTAGATTTGCCTAGAGTTCTGCGAGGTGCATACACACGATAAATATATGGTTGTCTTTGGACGTGCTTTAAGCAGAAATTTACCTAAGGTTAAATCTTTAGCAAAATATTTCAGCTTCCCAATTCGTGCTTGATGACTCGTGTACGTTACTATGTAACCATGCTTTCCTTATTAGATTGTTATAGATAAAACTGAAGTAGTCCACATGGGATTACTTCATTTACCTGTTCGGGTTGAATGTCATCAAGGCGACAAGGACTATAGATCAGTATAATGTTTTCTTTATGTCCGTTTTGTCACCCGTAGCGGGTCATGTATGTTCCATCTCACAAAGCAATGCCCGCTACCGATAGGCGCAGTTACGAAGAGTACTGCCAGTTGCTAGACCGTGAAAGCTGCCAGCTGCAACACCCACGCGTTACGATAAGGCCGTTACGGTTGTGGTGCCCCTCTTTCCATCGACATCGCGAATGCACTGCTTTCAGCAAAGACCTTTGTTGTTGGGCTCCTTGAGAGCATTTTCTGAGAGTAGCTGTTGCTTCTGACAGCGATCTTCTCGCTGCTGATAGCACTTATGGCTCTTTGTTGTAGAAGTAGCGATAACGCTGGCCTTCGTACGTTTGTACACGTATAGAAAAAAAAACACTAGTCAGCCAGCAGTTTGAGAGCCACCCAGATGAAGATGACGGTGAAGAACTCGGTCAGTGCTTTGCATAGATGATTGTGAAGGAAACTGCCATACATAGGTATATACATGGGCGCACTATGTCAATGTATAGGCGAGACAACGAGATGGCCATCATCGCGAAACTGAATTCATGAATTGTGCGCTTTGAGCTTTCCCCTCAATATCACCATTGAACTTTTGCTTTTTCTTTTCCTAATGCTTAGACGTTTATTAGTATGCAGTTGAAATACGCCGTTACATTGTAGTCTGGTTGTGACAAAAAGATCCTTCATCATTTTATTAATCATAGTAAATTTAGATGGATTTTAGACACGGTGCTGACAACTGGGAAACGGACCATTAGATTATGCTGACAGATACGTGCATATACGCCAGGGAACGAAGCAGCAGACATGAGCTTTTACGGCTATTTAACAAATGCAATCTGCCGGTTATTCCTGTTATTACAATGTTGTGATGTCGGTAGAATAGGTTATAATTGTGTTGGTGTCGAAGCCATGTTGATTTTCGGAGCAATATTATAGCCGACAAGACTATTCAGTCTGCATTTAAGGTTTCTATCATCGTCCACAGAAGACGGAGGTTAGAAAGTAAAAAATGTTACTGGACGAGATCATACATAGAGTTACACGAAAGTAGCTACCTCTGCCAGCTTATGACTACTGCGGTACTATCGACTTAAAATAAAGCCTATCAAAAGTCATCACCGGTGATCCTGGTGACATGTCACGATCTGGCGGGTGGAAACGATCTGGGGAATAAAGGAACGCCATAAGAAACAACGAAAATCAAAAAATAACATACGGGCCAAGAAGGTGGAGGACGGAATGATTCGATGTATCCGCGTATACAATGAGCGATTGAATGAAGCACGTCCTACTGTAAATATAGCCTTTGATCCTAAATGTCATCAGAGATAAACATCGGAAAAATGAGAAATTGGCACGTGACGAGCGTTGACGCTGATAAACGCCCTACTTTGAAATGTCCTTTGTTTTATTTATCATAAATGGGTTTTAATCGTGGGTCGTATTAAGCGAATTGCGATAGAATTCACAAAGATGACACGCAGTCGCCGTCGAAGTCCAATGGTCGTCTGCGGGATTCTAAAACTCGATCGTTTAAATCATTTGCGTACAGGCGCAACGAGGCACGGATAGTTGTAATGATCATAGGGGCAAAGCGATGGGAGCAAAAGGCTACGGTTTTTAGAAGGACAGCCACCAGGGCGGTAGCAGTACTGCTGAAAAGAGAGGTTTGGAAGGTTTGAGTCCGACTCTATGAAGCGATTACTTAGCATTTATTTGCCTAAGTACCTAACCAATTATTCAAGCGAATTTCGTCAGGGGTTTTTCATATTGAGTAGAAAAGAGTCTTTGAAGTTGTTCAAGGATGGCTAGGGTTTAATACATTGAAGCAATACGATAAGATATCATTATTCTATGAGTACAGTGTAATGCTACCAGGTAATCACTATTTATTTTGCCATGCCACATATATTAGCGGTTGGTAGTTGCACACCGGATGTATTTCTAGCCTTCGACCCAGCAGATATGAAGTTGCATCATCGTATTAACGTTGCATTCAAGCTATGAATAGATGGGTTGATTAATTAGGTTTGGTTCTTTTTTAGCTTAGAACATCCCCATAATTATGTGGTACTATCAGTTTTCAGTGTTGCCGTGAATTTTAGCGGATCCACAAAAACTTGCCCCGCCAAAAGAATTGCATCGGCAACCGGTGATCAAAGCCTGATAGTGATGCTGGCCGACGGTATCCACTGCGCGGCAATAGAAATTGTCCAATTAATGTTTCTACTCCTTGACGGCTGCCGAAAAACTAGCGGGTGGTTCTGCAGTGGTTATACGATCGTGATGATATTATTATGCGTCACTTTTTATCTTGGCTTCACGCTAACCACAATGTCGTTGACGTTTCTTCCGTTAGTCCTATAGCTGATTTGTATTTGTCAGAGCTCTGTCGTTTCTACACAGTTGAGTGCAGCCACTAACTTTCACTGATGTCTACGCATATATATATATATATATATATATATATATGTATATATGGCCCTTATTGATATGTTTGTACGCAACTGCTGCTGCTATATTTGTTGATTGGTAAGATTCAATAAGAAACGAGCGAATGCTCCCAATACTTAGACAGCATCTATTCTGTAAGTTATTATGCGGCTTTAGTATACCACAGAGTATCTTCCATTTACTACGGTTTTTATAGCGGATATCGTATAATCGTTTATAAAAGCCTTATTTCCAAAACCCAATCATAAGTAGAACGGCTTAGTCTAGGAGACTTTGCAAATAACATCAAGCTCGATATTTCAATTCTCTTTTCATGTAGGCTGTTCAAGTTATCGTTTAATGTATCTGATAGATTTACACATTATTAGACACATATCGCAAGTTTTCTGTGTCTAATCCTATTCAATAGTGAATTAAGAGTTATCGATATTCCTAAACATGTAGCTAATTATGGCCGCTAGTAGCATGAAACGTTCCACGCCCACTTGATGATATTGCACGTATCAGGCCGCCCGGAGAATCTGTAGGGGCAACCTTACTTCGCGCCTAAAAAGTCGTTACTACTATGAAACTTGTTTGTAAATATATCCACACACAGTAAATTGGTTTGATCATTTTTTTTTTTCATTTGACATCAATAACGTGATGCTTCATTTACCTCTCAGCGCCGGTTCTATATCGTAAAAATAACTCTGACGCAAAATTTTTTAGTTCTATTTAGAGACCCATATATATATACATACATTATAGCACGCTCAATGTGTTACAGAACATCGCTCACGATGTCCGATGCTATGAGTAATATGCACACCATAGGTTACGCTGAAAGTTACGTATTGGTCTGGTGCAACAAGTGCTATTACCATGTCAGGCGCCGCAAATATTCGAAATGAAAAACTCCGAAAAAAGCAACAACCGCCCATAGCACCTCCTAAGAGTCATCCTAAAGGCATTGCTTGTTCCTCCGCCATTAAACAGAGCTAAGCAGATTTGCTGGATACCGCTAGTAGTGCAGGTAATTGCTTAAAGGTGCATTCACTACAAACACGTGTTGGTGTCGCGACTACCTATTCGATTTTTCGAAACTTCTGATTAAATAATGACAAAAGAACGAAGCCTCGTTGTGACGGCAGGATTGCTTTAGCAGACTATTACTGTCAAAATGTGCCACACTCAGAGAATTCATGGTCGGGATATTTGGCAGGCAACAAACATCAGTCTAGCATTTTTGTAAAGAAGTAGAAAAAGGTCAGTATTTTCTTCGTTGTAGGGGACTGGGGAGGCCGGTAATGTTAGGGCAGGGAAAACTGTTTTTATGTGGTACAGCTGTCGATGTTTCAGTATGCGTACGCTGTCCAAATACTGTTGGTTTGGCAAAACAGGAGCCAAATAGGAAAAAATATTGCGATCTCGGCCACAGTATTGTGTGATAGTTATCAACGTAACTACAAATGTTTGGCGCGAGCACGTGAGTTAACGAACGACCCCAACAACTGAAGTGGTGGGGCTTATTTAATTTCTACCCCTTCATCGAGGAAGCCGTGCGTTGTTTGCTTACTGCTTTTGGGGACTACGGCCGAATAGGTGGCGTGAGCAGCTCACATCGTCTTAGATTTCAAGAACCTTCTGTATACTAAACCTAGATTATCTCGAGTCCTGCTGATACTTACTTAGCTTTGCTAGTCCCAATTATAGAGCCGTTGTAATAAATTAATAGCGCCTTCGTAAATATTATCATGTTAGCGTCCATAAATATGTGGGTGTTTGTAAAGCTTTCATTGGGTACCCTATTTTAAATTCCTTTTGATCTAAAGGCTTTTATCGTCGTAGATCTACAGAGTCTTTGCTAGTAATTTGTTGATCATAGTTATGCAATTTCTTAACATGATGATACGATTCCACAGATGAATACAGGTACATTCGTGCCCCGTAGTTTTTGCTAACCTTCGATTAGATACGAGCACTGTTATCATCTACAGCTGTGCAAAATAGGGTTTATTCAGTTTCATGCTACAATCTACGGACTACAAGCGGTTTCGATCTATATATCTGAGTCGGATCTTGCATATTACGGCCAAGCTAATGCTAAAAAACCACTCAATTGTCTAGAAGCTGTTCCCGACCCCATTTGCGTAGGCCAAAAGAGACAAATATGTTTTTGTCTTTTGAGAGACGTTCGCGGCAGTACGCAAACGTACGAAATAATACGAGAACACTTCGTGTAAAATTACTATTTACTCGATCTTTTTTATTCGTCTTGATAGCGGTGAGGCATAAGGAAAAGAGAGAAAATAATATGGGATGGAGGATGGAGACATATTGTCTCCATCCTAAAAAAGCATCTACCTGTATAAAGTTTAACTTAGCAAAAGTTAAACTTTATACAGGTAGATGCTTTTTTAGGTTGGAGACATATTATTTTAGTTTTTCCGTGTATCTAGCGATTACACCCGGAAAAATCCTCAAACACCCGGAAAATCCTCAAAACTTTTTTCTGTTTATCAAAGGAATAGCAGCCCGAAACTCGTCTATTAGAAAGACGTTTTCATTTTGAGCAAGAAATCTCTATTAAAACCCATATCTGCCTACAAATCAGGCCCCTTTTATCAACTATACATTACAAATATCTTCGAAAATTCTCGAGCTTAGAACGAGAGTTAGCCAAACATTTAGCAGAATCACTATAGCATGGTAAATGGCATCCAAACAACCTTAAAAGTCTATCTCAAAAGATAGATCGATAAAAAACATGCTCTTTTACCTGAAAAGTAGCGAGAGATAGTGAAAACGGACGTACATTTCATTCAAGTTAAATGCGCAATCATTAACTAAAGCTACCTAAATGATCAGTACCCATGAAAGTGAGGACACTAAAGCAATGTCTTACATAGGAAAAGAAATAAAACGAATCCTCATCAGAAGATATCAACTGCAGGCAAACAATCGAACAAGAACATTTATCAAGTGAGATGGATCAAACCTTCGTGTGGGAACATGACCAGTTCGCATTGCGACTTCGGGGCGGGGCCGGTAAAACATAGAAAAAAAAATCAATTTCATAGGTAAACATGTATTGAAATCGACTTCTTAATTTCGCCGTTGTCAAGATTTATTCGAAAACCCACTTCTATAATATGGCCGCTCCACAGACGGCAAGATTCACCTATTTCTTATGGCTGTTACTATAATTCAAACACGCTTAACTGGTCAATAGCAGTTTCACAGTCCTGCTTTCGGTAGTTGATGCTGATTCGATTCAAGAAGCGGCAACAGTGGAGTCGCATTGAACTTCCCTTTTACTGTTGCCGTACAGGGTCTCACGGGTCTAGCTTATAGGTTACTCTTACTCCCATCTGTTGTTTACAGTTGCTACATGCCAATATCAGTATTGCGTAGCACGTGAACGATAACGCAAATCATAACGCCAGTAACGGCTTAACAAAAGGGATTTTTGGCGGAGCTAGCCTAAGCACCTCATGCAGATGCATACATATCTCTATAATCAAATAGTGCGCGAATCATGAAACGTCTCTACTTCATCTACGATGTTCCCCTGTCGAAGAGACCGCCGTCAACAGGCGGTTTCTCGAGCATTCTGTTTCTAAGCTTGTGCTCCTCCGAGCAAATCATTTGTATGATTGAGTAATGTCGAGAACAAATAAAAAACATTAGGGTGTTCTTATAGATGCTGCTGCTGTGCTAGTGACGATGATTCTGCTTGTGATGAAGGTTATCATTACTACCAGAGAATCGACGACGTCGTGTCTAACACTGTTTTCTCGTCACCCGCTTAACGGTGTGCCGTAGCCTCTTACTACCTGTATCAGTTAGAACAGCGTAGACGGACGGCAGTGACAGCAGTTAACCCAACGTACTCGACCCATTATGTCCTGCCAATCCCGAGGCGAATGTAAACGGCGGCAAATTCGAAAAACGGATCACCCAATATAGCCAAATATGCAGCACAAACGAGTGACTATTCCGCATTTTCTATTCGTCGATCATCATTTTCTTTCCAATATCAAAGGCTTGAGATACGACATGTCAGCGTTGATGCAATGCCACGCACAGACAGATTATAACGTGAGCAGAAAGGAGCTGTAATCAGTCATTGTTATTCAATAACTGTACGTTTACTTGATTGAATTGTTGCAATAATTAGCCCGCTCATCAAAATTTGGTATAGCTATAACTTGTTTCTATAGTAAGATTAGCTCGAATTGATCGCATATGGCTGTTTTTTTTGCTTCATAAGGTGTTAGTGTTTATGCAGCGAGTTTCCTTTAAACGATCACTATGCGTCGTTTGTGCTACATGCGGGCGGCATTTATCCTCCTCCTTGTGTGACAGCGCAAAGTTTTGTCTGATCCTGAAAGCTCTGAGCGTTTGCTCGTAGGTTTTTATACCGTATTGGTTATCGAATCTCAGCAAAACGTATCATCGAAGACAAAATAGAACATATCTATGTATAGAATATCTGATTTTTTGGGACCTTCAGCATGATTTATCTAGTAATCAGTGTATTTTTGACATTTAACAAACTGTAAAGAAATTTTGAAAAAATTATTATTCTTAGCTTTTCTAAGCAGACTTAAAACGTCTGTTAACTATCTGATCATCAAGTGCAGACAGGTATAAATGCCCGTTTCATAATGTTTCAGTGACTCGTAGTCTTTTATGCTGCAATACAAGTTCACCCAATTTCAATTTTCCCGAAAAGATACCGACAATCTCTCTTCCAAGCACGGCTACTCGATGAGGTATAAAAGGTGTGGTACGCCGTGTGTGATCCAATCCACCATCATTATTGTTTATGTTACTTAGAAATGATTCCTGTTAGTGATAGTTGTGTCGGAGGATGATTATGAAAACCCACTTTCTTCTGATACGAACAAGTGTGTGTGAGTACGTACGTACGTACGTACGCCAACGGTCGACCCTAAAAATTTGCTCTATCGCATGGCGTCAACATCGCCATTTCACTGTAACTTTTTCAACGTTTGTACACAAGGGGAGATACCAGGGGGATCACGATTATCATTAAGGTACTGGTGCTGATTATCGTTCGCCACTGACATCTGCCTTGGCGTTGATGCTTGTATATGAGCAGTTAGCAACGATCATCGCTCAGATTTCTGGTACAAGCAATAAACTGTAGAAAAATGTCGGGAGAGATACAGCGTGAAAGACTGAAGTGATAGAAATAGCCAAAGATTTCTCGTAAGGAAGAAGCAAACTGGACGTTACATGTCGCCTAGTCGGTTTTTACCACGGCAAAATATGGCGTGGCCGTATACTTCCCTAACACACACCCCTTTATAACGTCCAGAATTGATCGATAACGTTTAGCTATCATCATACCAGACACATACAGATGTGCTCACAAATCTTACAACTATTGTATTCGGATTATTATTTTCACTACAACTACGACTATGATTATTATAGACAATAGGACAATGTGTGTAGCGTGAGAAAAACCACAGAGAACGGTCGTCCAGATGCGATTGTATCGGATCGAGACAACTCTGTCGGGGGGTGGAAGATGCAAATGATATTACGAAAAGTAGGGGTAGAAATAACACACGCACAAACTACCATCACCTGAATTGCTGGTGCTATATTCCATCGACAATTTATTCGTCCCTCTTCGTTAGAAAGGGAATAATTGGTAGTTTCTATTGTTACCCTCGTTAAATATGCAATGATCGTTTTTTCTTTTTCTATCGAGCGCCCACCCGTTTACGGATCGAAGATCACGAGGGGACGGCCAATCGTTGGCAGTTGCGGGAGGTTGCCGAAGCAACGCGTTGATTAAGAAACAGTACGTAAGCAAACGAGAATACGATCAAAAACGCTGAGTATTTGCGAAATAATAGTAATAACGCCTCAGCGCAGAATTATGGCAGATGTTTACGTTCGACCGGCGCAACAGCGACCAGCCAGCGGCAGGGAATTCACGGGCCAAGCAGCGTCCACTACTGCGCGACGATAATCAGCAGCAAGCGAACATAAGAACCACTAAAAGGTGAAAATATAATGTCGATAAAGAAAAGAGGAACTAAAAAGAGTTGTCCCAGTTCTTCGGAGGCGGCGGCGGCGGCGGCGGTAGGGAAGACCGCAACCGCTAGGGGTACTTTTACCGTAGCAAGAGGACAACAGTTGAGCAAGCGATCGGAAGACGTGAGGAGCAATTGTCGCGGATTGTGTCGTGTGTCAACCGTAATCGCGATACAAATGAGAGGGAATAGCTGCTGATGTTGATGCTTAAAGAAGTCGTGATTATCCTGTTGAACGTTTACCTTTCACCCACCCCACTAGCCCAGACCGTGATTTCATGGATTAGTTGTTGTTGGTAAATGGAAAGCCGGTGGCACTCTTTAGTCTTTCTTTTCTCTATTATTGATGTTGAAAAATGTTTCAGAACTGTCTATTTTCCACGGGTGGAAATGAGTTTATCGATGAAGTAATCGTGAAGGTCGCCAGTTAGTGTTGACTACAACAATGATAATAATAATGATGACGATGATCGGACATAGTTGCTTTAAGCGGCGACGACCTACACGTGGGTGCAATAGTATACGGGGAAAGCCTGTACTAAGAAAGGTTTTTACAGTTTTTTTTACTTATACCGTGGCAAAAGCGATTATTCGGACATGTCACCCCCAAACAACCCTACTCAATATGACCATGGCGCTTAGTCACCTACAGAAAGCACGAAATTGTATCAACTAAGGGGGATTTCATGGTGACATACACACATATTGCAGCCTAATACGCAGGTATCGTTGCAACTCGTGCGATCAAGCGAGACAAGTATTAACGCTGCGAGAAACAGCCTTCATAGATTTCGGCTCCCCGAAGCAGAATTTGTGTAAAGAAGGTCAGTTTCTATCTTTATTTGGAACACGACAATCTTATGAATCAAATCCATGGGTTCACCGTAATATACATATGATCCGACAGTTATGTTCGTTGAAATTATGGGTACGAAAATTGCGACGCGTATATTGCGTTTACGTTAAACGAAATATAGGCTTCACTTCAATTCAGTCTACACAAGTTATACGAGCAACTAGTGTATGGTAACTAATTAAAAATTAATCAGGACAAACAAGTTATATGCTATTGATAAGTTTCGAGTGATAACTTCCGTACGCGGTCGTGGACAGTTTTGACTGCAAACCTACTTTCTTGACAGACTTACCTTTTAATAATTGTAAATGCGTCTAAATGCAGTGACACACCAGCTACTACGATGTGCTCGTAACTCCAGTTCACTCCCTCTACTGATCCTGATGATTGTATTATCTATCTGTATTGCTCTAACCATCTGATGCTATGACTGATTATCAAATCACCGTTTCATTTCTCTCGCATCAATCTACCGTTACATTTCCGGTAGAAGATAGTATACATGTTTCGATAATAACAAGAAAACGGCACTGGTTTGTGAGGCAAACACTAGCTCAAAAAAAGGACAGGTTGGCGAAAGAGCGCACAATAGGCTCGTCCACAACAATGGCGAAGATGACTATAGCTTCTTTTGAATATTGGGTGGAATATTCTATCATTGGCAGTATTTGAGAATTGGAAAATATTTAGCAGTTTTTTTATGGTATAGCAAATAATAGCTTAATAACCTCCTGATGATTTCTACTAATAAATTGGACAGATCTGACCAAAGCTCAGTTAACGCTGTGGTGTCGTATGGACTCAGCCTGGCTTAGTCGTACAGGGCAAAGGTAGAATCGCTACCCCATATTTTTCTCGTACAGATGTTTGCCTTCTTAGATAGAGACTCCATTTACCATTAGCAGGGTTACGTACGTTAGAATGGATATTGGGTAACTATTTGTCGATATTGAATAGCGAAGTATGTACGCAATCGAAGGTCCTCCCCTCATAAGTACCTGCCGATACAATGGCCCGCTATCTTCAACTACATTAAAAAGCTTTATGTCCTAGTCACACAGTGCGAAATGTCTGATACTATTGATATCTTTCCAGGCAGGCATGAATGACAATAGATTTGTTTTGGCTTCCATCTTTCAGTGACTTGGATTAAATCAATGATGCCTCATAGAACGCTAAATGGAACCAGCTAACAAAGCATGCTCTGTAATTGTCGATGTGTAGAACTCGCTATCATTCTGGGCTGGTCCTGTAGAGGTGAGACATTTTTCCTGCATAGCCACTAGAATATGTTTAGACGTTGAGTTCACGAATACAAATGTTTAACGAGCATTTTAAAATCAAAGCATCTATTCACGAGCGGCTTCTGCATCTGACCTAAAGTTGCAACGGTCAACCGAGTGGTACCTTAACGGCCCGGCAGGCCAGACCGATTTTGATTGGTCCTTATTATTTCATTAGTCGTCATCTTGTTGCTGATGGTAATACTAGGCATGGGACTCCTGTTGATATTCTCGTATATATCAGCAATATTATTTATCTCGCTACCCAGCACAAATATGCGATGCGCTTTCGTTCTTGTTAAAGAGCCCGAATGGCTTTGACAGATAACAAATTATGAAGTGACCATTAAAAAATATGCCTTACATTAAGGCCAAATGTTTTTTGTTCGTTAGTATGTCAGTATTGTGAGTGCGTACACTCATCAAAAATCTAACTTCTGAATATCGCATTCATTCAATATCTGTTTTTTGTACGAACCCACGGATGTCCCTGTACCCCATAAAATGTGCATGATCATTCTGCTTATGGAGGGCCAATGGAGACTATCTACAACGATTCGTCCGAAAAAGTCGAGCAGAAAAACTAATGGTTACTCAACGATCAATACGTATTAGGTGGGGGCGAATCTTACGTGTTAATCATATAACGACAGCAACAGCGGTTCCTGGAGTCTTCACGTTGGCCTCGATCGAGTATCGATCCTAATCGTGCTAATGCCGTCGTGGATTCGATAAGGGCCTCGAAACTTCATTTTACTCCACGCACGTCCCTTACACTCACCTGTTACCACATACGCCATAAGGCCGTACACTGTGAAAAAGAACTGCGTAACGTCCCTGAATTCACGAGATGAGGTAGAAGCCCCGTCAGCAGTAGAGGTAGTAGCAAAAGCATTTAGCTTCGTCCGTTTACATCAATCTGTCGTCGTGGCGACCGTGCTGAAAATCGCAGCCTACGCCTGTGCGCACCTTCACCATGCCACCGCACCGGTAGCACCGTACGATGACCATTTCGTTGTTTTTTCCGCTGTTACAGCGGCCTGCGACAGCTGACATTCGTGTCGGCAAAAAATCTTTCCCTCCAGTGCCTACTGTTACGTTCGCTGCAACAATCCCCAGCTCTGGCAGATTTCCATTAGAATTCCCTACTAGGAATTTCTATTAGGGCTTAATACGATCACGATATTTCACGGTCGGTAGATGGTGGGAGTAGATTTGGCTGGTGTTCATCCGTTGCTGAAAATGCTATGATGTCTGGTAGAAAAAATCTGTGTACAACAGCTCACCAATTATGGCGTCGTTGTTTAATAAGAGCGTCACAATAGATCAGTATTAGTGGTATTTCATCAGCGTCAATGCATCTTAATAAAGAGCGAGTTTAAGGGCTTTACGTAGTGTTTTTGATCTCGGCTGGCGGGTCCGCATTCAGGCTATATTACAATACATTTGTCACTGTTGAAAGTAATGCACAGTGACATGATAGTTTATAGACACGCAAGTTACCACTGGAGATCGCTAAACTATAAAAAAAAATGAAGAACAATCGAGAAGCTTTTTTGTCGTGTGGCCTTGTTGAAACAGTTCGGCTTCGTCCATTCGATGCCTTCACGAGCAGTACTTCAAAGCGGGTCTGTCATTGGACGGCCTGTGTCAAAGCTGTTGAGTTAGTTATTCGTGACAGATTCGTTCGTTCGTCGTCTTCCATTGTTCGAACACACAATTGTACTGACAAACGTAGACAGTGCGTTAGAGATGTCATACGTTGCAATGCACTCGTTTTCAATACGACGATGTGAGTATAAGCGCGGTTTCGGATAGAACAACCTAATTCAATACGGTAGTATGTGCAAACGCTTCGTCGTGGTAGTAAGTAGTGCCAAAACATAGCTAGAGTAGTCGCAGCGACACATTATTTCAATAGCAAAAAAAAAAAAGCGGTTGCTTTGTCTCGTGCTGTTATTTTGTTGTCAATTATCAACGAAATTGATTTGGTGAGATAAGTCTTAATTTTTGAACGCTTAGATCCCATCCCATCCCTCATAAAAGTACCAAGTTTCCTATCGGGATAGTACAATGAACCTCAATGTTTGATGATGCTCGATGTTATTAGAAATCAAAGATTTGTTACGATGGGTTCAATTGTGGGGCATGGCTCTACTGGCTGAAGGTGTTGCCCGATCATACGATTACTGAGATGTGTTCCGAGTATTCAAACTCTACTCTGAGTATAAACCAAACCGAGAAGACAAGAGTTTATACTTGGACATTGTGTATTTATGATATCGTGCTGTATGGGCTAATACCTGTGTAGCACAAGTATTTCAAGATGGCGGTTTTTTATTTGGACGTGTTTGGGGTATAAATGAAATTCCATTTGGTATCATTAAAGAGCAGCTGCTCCGGAGCTACGTGCTACAACCTGGTCTGATAAAAATCGAATATAAAATGATACATTTCCTAAATGGAAGAATCATAAGGTGGCTACCGACATCGAGTTAGGCTTCGGTGTGTGTCTGAACCGTTGCCGCTTTTGCCCATCTAAAACCTATAGCACGATCTCTGTAAATTGCTAGCGTAACAATTGAATATCATTATAGGCAACATAATATCGGTAATAATCCCAGTCTCACAATTGCAACCACCTTTTCTTATTCTTAGTGAAAAAAAATTCTCCATCGGCCTTTGAACCATCGGGATTATTTATAAAATCGCTTGAACGTGCTCTTCAAGCAAAATTCACATCCTTAAGTTTATATAGTTGTTTGTTGACGTTTGAGCGGAGTAGCTAACTGGGCCCGTGTTATTACTAGACCTTTTTTTTTTTTTTTTTTCGAATAAGGTACGTGTGATCATGTGCGCATTCTCTAGCCAGCTTTCCTTTCGAGACACAATGTGGAAGTAGAGAACGTTTCTAAGAGAAGCGTTCCGTCTACTTCATGTGCCTGTACTTGAAGTCAATGATTCTCCGCTGAACAATTCTATAAGGCTCATTTTTCTTGAAGCCATCGCTTATCGTATTGATATACTAATGTATAATGTATAATCTAAAACCTCATTTTTTCACATTAGTCGTCATCGTTGTTTTTGAATTTCTATACCTTCATGCGAGAAGAGCTTCAGTTAATGGACCAAGCGGTGTTATCTGTTTCGTATGTATGAGATGAGATGAGGTAAATGTGCTCCTAGCGTCACCGAAGATATCCAACACGACCTAAAACAGTCGAAGCAGGTGAGAGACGGGAGCTGCGTCTTACGAACCCATCTAACTTGCTCAAGCCGAGCAACAAGCAGCAGACAGTTTAACATTTACCACCAAGTTTCCAACGTTCCTGTGGTAAAAGTAAGAAAGCGAAAGATTTTAGCAGACAGAGCACGCTCTAGCGTTGTAATTGCCTTAGGTTAACCACAGACGGGCCTCCGTACCATTCCTCGTCCTCCCAGAATTGTTTCCTTCTAGACGTCACCGTTACTAGCGACAGGGACAGGCAAAGAAAAAGGTTTGCCCAATGTTGACGAGCAGAAATGTATAGAGTGACACTTCGTAGGCAGAACCTTTACTGATGGATACTTCTACCACTTTAAGGCTTACTGACTATACTGTATTGTCTACATAACATAAAGCGTAAAGGCTGCGCTCATCCAGCGGCAGGAGACCTTTTTGCCGGTGACGCTACCATTGTCACTACCGACGTTTATGCCATAACAGACAATAGGCAGTCGTCCTGAGTGGTGAGTTGTGATATTCACACGGAACCTACACCAGCAGCGACAGCGGCCCTGTCGGGAGTGAGAACAGGACCAGCTCTTCTTCGGAGCGTCTGCCTGTTTGTCGGCCTGCCGCCACTACCGGTAGAGTCACAGCGGTAGGGCCGCTGTAGAAGTATGGATACGCGCCAATGGGGCCCCTCTGGGGGTGTTGCGCTTGCTAGGTTTCTCGTGTCTGCTAGGCTACTGCCATACGAGCGGTTAGTATTGTCGGATGTTTGTCTGATAAAGCTATGCCCTAAACGTTCTGCATGGGGACAGGCTGCTACAAAGCACACGACGACGCAGTAATAGTGGTGGAGGCCCTTCTCTTGGAGGCTCCCCGAACAAATTGGACGGACTTGAAGGGAACGTGCTGGGTCGCATACAACAACTAGGCCAGTGACTGTAGACACTTGTGCTACCATTACGGCATCTGAAGCCGACACAGTCAGGAAATGCGCATGCGATTAGCGTCTGCGCTGCGTATTTCACTGCGAGGTACAACGAGAAATACTAACACAAATGGAGTGTGGCCACACGCCATTGGGTAGTTCATTTCTTAGCGTTTGGTAATTGAACGTGGCAAGATTCAAATGATGGAACGGCTCTATGAGAACATCTCATTGATCCTCTCCTCACCCAAATAAATATGTCATAGAGACTATTAGAAGGTTAGAAGGGTACACAGATAGAAGGCACCTCTGTACAGATTTGTTTGACGGTGCGCATCTGCATGCGATAGCATAATATTATGTGGTTGATCCAAATCTACGGGTATACAGATGTTCATGTTATTATAATGTTTATTTACATTTTTTTTCATTATCTATAATGTGGGCTGTTCTATGTACTATCGTACTAAAAGGGTTTGATGAAGGCGGATATCACTCTGGCCAGAACAAACGACAGATCTTGTCCAACGGCGTATCTATGACGTTTGTTCAGTATTGCGAAAGTTGGCGCTTAATGAATGTTTCCTTATACGTGCTGTCATTGATTAGTTGGTTAATTTGGTTGTCTCTAAGATAAGCCAATGGATGGACGTCCGTCCGAAGTTGACTGATAACGGCCAAAGGAACTATCCCTTATACGATGATAGCTAAACCAATGAACTCAATGATATGGGAAGATATCTCTTCTCGGCTCTAGATAAATACTTTTAGTGCATTTTTATATATGAGGGAGTGAAAGCTCACGAGATTTGCGGACTTCGCCCATGCTCTAATCGGACCTATTGGTCCGATAGAAAAGAAATAGTAGTAATAAAGATCAGGTCACATCGAACAACGGTTGTCTGTACATAGTAGAGTATTATTAGAAGTCTCTGTGCTAAACTATTGTACTATGTAGCATATAGAGCTATATATAAAGGACAAATGGATACATTAGTGGGGCAAGCTATTATCGAATTTTTTTTTAGAAATTTCGATATATCCTGTTAATTTTCGTCTATATTTACTTTGTAATTTTCATTTCAGCTAAGAACAGAACTTCATCTTAGTCCGCTGCCGTAACGAGTTACTTTGACGACCATCAATTACTTATACGCAACTTAGTGGTAATCGTTTCCTCTAACAATATTTGACTTTATCCATTGCAGTGGCGGATAATTTTCATTACGTCCTGTCTGTTTAGCGTCTAATAGCAGAACACAATTAGTAGTCCAGAACGTAGTAAGTCGTCTACCTCTTTGTGTTATGATAAGTTACAGAAAAAGAAAACGTCTCCCGACGTTTTTGGAATTTTTTTTTAGTGGCGCAAGCAGCGGCGATAGAAGTTACTACAGACACTCTGCGTCAACAATAGACAATGGCCTCGAACAACCCGAAGTTGGTAGACCATGTTACATTATCTTCAACAACAGTAAGAAGCGTTGCAACGTTTTACTGAAGATCATCGGCGTCGAGCCGATGATCGTTGTGGCAACGGTAACAACTGTAATAATAATTCACGAGTTGGGCACGTTGCTATCGCTGGCGTGAGCGATTGAGTCCGGCATGTCAATGTTCGTAAAGGTTTGTAATCACGTTATCGGTCAGGTCCGTTGAGTCGCTAATCTGGAAGATTCCTTTTTACCTAATTGGGTTATGGTGGGACAGCTTCAATGATCTCTCCATTTGTTTTTGTGAATAAAAGACGAAAGCCGTACCGCTATATTCAAATATTTACCTTATTGCATGAGTGACGAGGAAAAAAGTGTTGATAATTAGATAATTGTATATATATATATATATATGCATCTATTTCAGTAGGAACACACACAAATGTATAGTCTGAGTTTGGCCATATGGCTGTCATTGGTAAAAGTAATCAGAAAAACGATTATCATGAACGGGTAGTATGACCTCCGGGTTGGGGGACGCGTCCACATCACTTTTCGGGTTGTTTCCCCTCGCAGTATTCGGCTGCTTAGTATACATGCTACGAATCCCCATTTTTCACACGATGTGTCACACATTAACATAAAATAGTTTGTCCACCGATACTGCGCTTGGTAGGGGCTTCTAGTCCACATTTCGTTTGACATAGCGAGTCAGCAGAGCCTTTTTAGGTCATATATATATCTTAAATTAAGCTTGGCGAGTACGCATTATAGTATGTCTTTATTTTTTTTTTTCGTTTTCACATACCCACAGCTGTATCGTAAATACATTAGCGATTTAAGCCCCATGTGCTGCGCTGGGTTCAGCTCGTCTCTGCCTGCGACAGGAGAGCAACCTCATCAGTCTATTGATATTCTCGTTGTTTTCAGATAGAATCTGGGACTTTTGTACACAGTAGCGTATTGTAGTGCGTAACAACATCACTGAAACTGAGTTCTATTTTACTTTTACGAAGACCCACAAATTCTTGACAGGGGCCTTCGCAGTTAACAAAGGATACACACGATCCAACAGATCCGTATTAAATTTAGCTTCACCACCAAGTTGGTGCTCCGAGGAGTAGCATCAAAAACAAATTCACAGAAAAGCACATGATTTTTTATGATGATTAGGTAGATAGATTTCTCCGCGAATCTGTCTTGTAGCATAGTGGGAATTCAAGCCGCAATTTAAGTAGCGGTTCTGTGAGAGTGAAAGTACGTTTTAGCTAGACGTACATTCTGGTTGCTAGAATCATTAAAGAGTTAACCATCAGGTCATCTTTCTCTTCGTTGGCTTTTGCCTGCGTAGCTAGAGGGATGTCTTCAAAAAGCGATTTCGAATTAGGCGTCAATCAGCGACCCTACTAAAACACCATGCGTAAAGTAAAATATTTTCTTTTACCTTTCTGTCTATTACACGGACACTTAAAATGAATTAGCGCTAATCGCATAGGAGAAAATCCCAGTAGTACTTAAAGATTACCAAAGATCTATAGATATATATACGCATTGGTGCATTGATTTTTATGTTGTTTATGACTATCGAAACCTGAGGACTCGATTGGTAGGCTAATTGGACGTGTGTTTTAACAGCTGACCCACGCCAGGCCAACGATAAAGCACAACGAATCATGGCATTATTCTGACCTTCTAAGGCTAGGTAAGATGGCAGTGGTGGTAGACAGTTGAATAAAGGCCTGACTCTAGTACCTATTTCTAGTGTTCTAGTACCTACTACACTATGGCTTCTTTATTCTGGCCGTTTGCCAAGCAGTAATTAGCCTACGAGCGCGAGTTCAATGTTCGGAATTATTCGTACATTTGTATTGTGACATTCTAATTTACCTCCTTCAGATGAAATTATTTACGTATAAAACTCAGTTCCAATGGAACTTATTTCGTCAGCTCAACTCAAAATGCAAATACACCGAAGGTATCTTAAGGTCGTAAAATTACCCGGCGACGTATTCATTGTTTCTGTACGTACAACGTGAACATTTTTTTTTTTGATCGAGCGTAATAATTAGAAAAAACCCAATATGGGACTACACGCCAAGACGTCAGACATAATGTGTTGACAAGATCAAGAGGTCTTTCATAATAATATCTAGCGGATCCTAGCTACAGTCGCCTCTGCTAAATAGATTTGAAAATACCGCCAGAACCATTCGCTGTATACGTGCGGATCTCTATCGGATCGCAAATTGGCGGAACGGTTCAACTTGATCAGTTTTCCAGTGTGATATGCCGGGAGAGAGAGGCTAGAGAAGCCTTTAGCTAAAAGACGAATAGCGTCGCCTTTTTAACGCACGCTAACTGACTGGGTGAACTATTCAACCTTTGGGAGTGTTTCGTAAGTATCGGCACCTTTCTGAGAGTATTCTTTAATAGTTAGTTTCTATGAATATATTTGATAGCATGTTCTCTACTGAAATTCGACATGAAAACCCAGCAACAATTGCTTCTAGGCAAAAGTGACTCCCTCTCTAGCGTTGTCGCGGCGGCAGCGGAAGTCACCAGAGTCAATATATTATCTCTACCGGGATTGCGTCACCGTCATCACTATCAGCGGAACAGCAAAACGAATTGACGAAAAACATCGTCGTAATGTCACTCGTCAAATTTCGGTATCTTATCGTTGTTGGCGGAGTAGTTCTATTTGTTGAAGTTATTGCAATCGCTGTTTTTTTACCGGTTCATCTTGGTCTTTTTGTTTTCGCGTACGATTTCACGTTTGCCGCGTCGCCGTCTCTGTTGGCGTCGGTCAGTCCTCGATGATTGTACCTTTGTGCGTCACAGAAACGATATTTCAGTGTGACCAATTTAGCTTTGGCTACTAGATATAAACAATGCATTATGATGCTTAGAGCGATCTCTTCAATGCAAATATCGGGCATCGTTTTTTCTAACAAATTGTTCGCCTGAACAATCAGTGATGTAACGGTTCGTTCTCATTTACGCTTCTACTATTAAAACGCATACGTATAACCGCATCGCAAACGCTGCCACTATGTGGGCGAGGGCAAACAGAGATAAGCGCACAGATGCCGATTTCGGTAAATACACACAAAAGTAACTGAATATGTCAAGTACATGATTGCATTGACACATTATCTATTTGCACATGTAGAAAAGGTAAACAATATATGTTTGTACCATAGTCATTCGCTGTACGACACGTGCTATCTGTATCGTATGAAGGGTCAGTCTTTTTCTTTTGTTTATGAAAGATCCACGTGTAGTCACTGAATCTAATAGAGGTGGTTAACAGAATCCGAAGCCAAGCAGCGTCTGCTGTCGTCACGGGCGATAGACATAAGTTACAACTATGACAAGCGACTAGTTTGATCTGGACGCAATAACTTATTGGTTGTAAGGTGCCCTATCGACTCAATAATTATATTAACTATTTGCTTTTAAATAGACTTTATATATAAGAACGCGTCGACGTATGCCTACACGAATAGATAGGTAGATGTGTTGCTACGTCAGATGTACTGAGTGTCTCGGGGGTTGGAGCGTGAATTTTTAAATGTCGAAAACTGCTCGTGTATTTGTTTAATATTTTCTAGTTGTTTAAATACACGAAACGTGAGCGTGATAACTGTGTGACCATGTAATCTCATCAAATGCAGAGTTCATGTCGGTGAAATTTACGTGACGTTTATGCGATCATTCTGCAAGCAGACACACCGTGTCGACCCATAAATATCGATGTGTTTCTCAGTGCTACAAATTGATATGTTATCGGTGCCGGTTATGTCAGTTAGTGCCATTGTCATTCAGCCGACTGTTCCCAACGTCATCTATAGCCGTGACGCTGGTGACCGTAAAATAACTTTGCAGAGATGTATCGTTTATAAGGGAAACGAATATTTGTCCGCACGGGACCGCGAGTTGATACGAGTATTTTGCAGACGTATGCATAACGTCCATGTCTCTGACGCACTCGGGATCGTGGCAAGCGCACAAATATCTACCGGTATATGCTCACCAAACAGTGCAGGGATTCAGGTAAAACGGAAAATGCTGGAAGCGATAATATTTCCCTGTAAGGGTTTATTTTTATTAGGAACATTGTATTTCTATGCCTGATAGTACCGCACAAGTTTCCAAGAGTTGTTTGTTTGTCTTTAAATAGAAGGAGATAAACACTCTCGTTAAGGTAAACAAGATGATTCTTTGAAGGCGCAGTGTGTATGAGTTAAAGAAGGGGATTTGTGACTGGATTGTTTTCGATACTCGTAAAGAGTGGTTCATAAGACCAGCATGTATTAGTTAGTTCAAAAGTAACGGAAAAATTAACTGTCATGTCATCAAATCATATAGCTGTAGACAAGCCTTGCGAACTTGGTAAGGTAAGAACTTGAAGCCTAAACTCGGCCTGAAGTTTCAGGGATTTCAGTTTCAACACACTTCGTGGAGTTGACTAAGGGACTCGTACGACTCACTCACTGATCGTTGTTCACCTAGCAGCAAAATATGCTACCCCGTTTCTTTTCATATTGCTTATCAAGCAAATGGTATTTACCACCAGACCGATGAACTGCTCCGTCTATTTGAAGCAGCTACACAACCGCCATAGGAAGGGCAACAGCAACAAAGACCTTGGCTAGGACATTGTAGACATTGAAGGAGTATGGATAGTAGACCGAACTGCTAGCGCTACCACTTCTAATTAATAATGATGATATAAGGTATAAACAAATACGAGGGAACGCTTCTCTCGGGGCTCACTGTTGCTATCAGTCGACGTTGAAGACTTAAAAGGATCTAATATCGCCCACAACAAAGACAATGTTTTCATTACGGCAGAACCGGACACCATCGCCGGAAACCGCCGCATCACTTGCTAATATCCCCTTGGCGTGTGGGTGAGTTTACCCCTTCCACTGTTTTGACTTTGGGATGCTTCATTTTACACGGCGGCAGGCAAGTGCTTGGACCGTCCACGCGACCAATTGCCACAGTCATCGGCAAGAAGTCTCGTAATAGAATAGAATAGAATAATACAAGCGACCGATTTATATCAACTCTAGCAGCACCTGGTCTTTAATGTCCCATCTGCAACGTGACGCTTGTGCTCACATCACTGAATCATCTTTGCGTTGGCCCCGCTTGACAGAAGAGGCTCAGGCCTGTTAAAAAGTGCCCATACAAAAGCGATAACAACAACAACAACAACAACCTCGCATGAGAAAGTGTTTTAACGCCTCAAGACACATCGCAGTGTGGGTAGCTTTACATAACAGTAGAAAAATTACCAAACGTGTACGGTGTAAATGGCCTACGTATTTTTGGCCTTAAACGCCAAAAATATGCAACAGCAGCGGCAGCTGCAGAGAAGCATGAATATAAAAGAACCGCTATTGTTCCGCTTATGACGCTTTGTGATTCTGAATAACGTGTGAACTGGTAGTCACTCTTGGTTAGAATACGGAGTGAAACCAAAATTCATTTTACTAAAACAGCTTTTTATTCCCGTGTAGCCGTATTTAATTGAGCGCACGCATATAGCTTGAGAAAGCGGGTGCAGATTAATCATCCTATCTAGGGTAAACTGTCTATAGAAGCAGTATACGTATAAAAAATTTTGCTAACGATGGCAGGCAAGGCACGTGGCCTGGTAAATGACAATGCCTTCCTGCTTAGAGGTGCCCAGTTTCCTCGGAGTATTCAAGAAGAGAAAGAAGATTGGTAACTGTCTTTACGGTGCCCTCCTCTTAAAGGCTAACTATTACAAAGTCATTATTTGGTCGAATTGTTGCAGTATATATATATATATATATATATGGGCAATAACAGATCGCAGCGAATGCTCACGCTCTTGAATAGAGCGAGCAAAGGTCGTTTTAATTTATATCTAGTTTCCAATTGTGTTGAAATCATTTCGTGGATGATTAACGGTTACGTTTAGAAGCAGATGTCTATTGTTGCCACTGGTCATGGTAGATATTTGGGGAGATAACTATTGGCCTGGTTGGACTCAGTTCCGTGGCGACGTGGCGGTACATGCTCCTATTTTCATACATATGGAGTTTTATACTCAGCCTTACGCTTAATTGAATTTATCTTTGATCAATTACAGTGTGAAGAAAGAAACATGCAGTACAAGTCGAACGACAATTACCATTGCAGTGCACCCATATCCGTCTCAGTTCAACAAGAGGCGACCTCAAATTTAACAACATAGGCTACGATGAGATCTCATACTTAGGCTACCTTTTTGTTGTCATTTGTTATCCGCCTTTATTAGAGTGCGCCCCGTAACATTCCCAGCATGAGACGAAGCCTGTCTATGCCTGGGTTCTAACCTAGATCACCTAGTGTCCCTTAGATGAACTGCCTAACCTAATCAGCTTGACGTGTACAGCCAGCTCGATTGCCCAAGAAAAGTGTACTATTTTCAGTGTTTTCCGTAGTATGCCTTACTTTATCGTCGACAAGATACATTTCAGCTAATCCGCTTCAGTAGACAGTTTGCTGGTTTGTGGTTGCCTTACATTTTTGAATGCATAGTACCTAACCTTACCTTCCACTATGAATATGGACCACGAATTTCAATCCTGCTATCAAGCGTTTCGTGTTACGCGACCATCAGCGCGAAGTCAATTGGAAACCGTTACGTTAATACGCCCATCCCTCTATCAACACATAAATCATTTAGGTTTATGTTGGTCGAGCAGCTTATACGCAGTACTTTCCTCTACTCCACCGAATTTGGCTCAAAATACTACCAGTTCTCAACCTCTTGCTCACCCTATTTTGTCAGTGTTTGAATCGAATATATTTCATGAGAGAACAAAATGAACGAGTGAGTGAGTCCATTCTGTCTTTTCATGCTGGTAGAGAATGGTGGCTATACGGCCAGTGGTAGGTAGCACTTTTTGCTGCATTGATTATATCCAAGCTGACGTCGGGAGGAACCTTCTTTGTCTCGCAGTTGCAGAGATAGGTTAGGCAGAGAGTGGTACGGCTACCCCGTCACAATCACGTGCAGCTTTTGATGAACGGAACACTATGTCCAAGGTCGAAAGGTATCGACAAAGCAGTAGTTAACTGCATGAGATCTCGTCATTGTATCGTCATCGTCAATAACCGCGTAGATAAAGCTAAGTAAAAGGGTAATATTAGATCTAGAAATCAATAGCCGACATCAGCGTTTGTTTGTACGTGCTATGTGGCTTCAGGAAATGCTCACTTTTGGGCAAACGAAATAGACTGGTGCAAAACATGTTTTATCCTCTAGATACTAATAATTGTATTAGTCTGAAAAGTCGCTGCTAGATAGGGATGGCCAAAAGAAAAAGAACCCCCCGTTCTTCCCCGTGGAACACAGATCAGTGTTAATTCTGTACTGTTTACGTATGAAGAGCGTTCGTAACACATCAACATCGTCCTCTTCAAATCTACTAGGACGTCATCATTTACTAGCGAGATGAAGAATATTCAGTATTCCACAGAAAAGGTTATTATAAACCAGCTTTGTTCGAAAGAAAATTCTCCCATCTAGACGACTGCCATCGAAACGACAGTGACCTATTTAGCTATACTAATGTCTATATTTTTATATAAAAAAAGTCCCTTTTAGGTGGCAACGTGTCCAGTAGTGCGTGTACCTATAGTTAATTGTCTGTCGCAGTCCGCTGTTGCTGGCCGCAGTCGAAAAGGCCAATCGGAACGTGTTGATTTGACGTTATTAGGTTCTTCACCATATTCTAATTTGACTATGCCGTATAAGCGCAACTGTTTTTTTTTGGCGAAGATCTTTGACTCTACGTCAATTACGAATCGCAAAAATAAAGCGAAAACTGGTTAAAAAAAATTAGTGACTAGCAAATGGGGAAATGTGTATTTGAGGAAGTAACAGTAAAACAACTGTATTATTATGTTTCCTTTGGCTGGAAATGAAACTAAATTGTGTCATTAACTAAAACTTCGCCTGTTAACTCACTGTAGATTGTGAGACGTTATCTCTATCTTGGTTGACCTAAATGATATTATGTTGTCAGTAAACGAGCTAATTAACCTGGGTGTCAAGCCGTCGAAAGTAGGTGCTTCGAATCGGTGCTCGCATCGCTTCGAAGCTAAAATGGTCACATAAACATAAGCTCCCACAATAAAACCATCGTTTCTAAACGGGCCTGAAGTCGCCGTTCGAGATTTGTATGCTTATATTTGCATAGTAACGTGCTACATATACATATATATATATATAAGAAAAAAATTAAAAAAACTTCTATAATACATTCACCAATGGATAATTGCGACTAGATGATATATTAGATCGCAATTTCGTTTCATATCATTCTTGGTCGTACATCATCCGTGCATCACTGCCAATCGGATCACTGGCGTATAAACCCTTGATCGTCTGTAAAAGCTAGCTGCATGCATAGTTGTCCGTTAAAGCAGTTATGAGGACTTCTAGGAAGTGAAGGCAAAAAAAGGCGCATTCTGCGGCGATATCATTGGCGTAAGGAGGACCCGCCAAAAAAGATTACCAACAGATCTGTTGTTCCCTACTGACACGCCGATGTAACCGTCAAATTTTTGGTAATTTAAATATAGCGATGTGGGCGTACCAACCAATAAGCCCATAGCTACTTTCTATATATTAGGAGAAATAAAAATTCTCTCATCACCAAACGACGCTTTTGTTTGTTATCCCGGTGCTTTTCGTCACGAACATGCCATGGCTTCAGTGGTAATGGTACTCGACAGAAGTTGTGAAGCGATGATGAAGCTCACTGCTTCTGCATACCGTTTTTCGGGTGAATAGTCAATTAGAAACTCTGGTGTTCAATGCTTGTGAACCTATGGACATTAGCTCTACTGTGTCTAACGAATGAATCTTTTATTCATTTATTTTTGTTTGTAACATAATTAGGTAAATCGTTGATGCGAACACGCTCGCTATATACGCCGTTCTATCTACTCGTTTCCAATGCTATTTCCCTGTTTGACATCGTCTATTTAGATACGCGTATTTAAATTCAAACAAATTTGTTTGCCCTTTGTGCTTCGCTCTTCAGTGCGTTTTCACCTAATTGTAGAGCTGCTCATCCGTTGGCTATTTTTTTTTCCTTTATTTGAATAAAAGAAGCTCAATATACAATGCGCATTAAAATGAGTGCTATCCCATATGATTAATGTGATTCAACGTTTTCAGTTGTTTCTATGGTGTTCTTATCATTACCTCTTTGGCGTAGATCGGAAGATTTCTATCTACTAGAAGGTTTGACAAAGGTGGGTGTCGCTGAGCTCTTCTGCGATTTCGTCAACCTAGCTATAAAAGGGCGTGATGACCATGTGTCACGGTAACCATGACGCTGAGATTGATTAGTTAGATTTAGCGTGAAAAAACCTGATGGCGTGCTCGTCATAATAGCATTGCTACGACGTGCACTATTACCATGACGAATTACACAGCGAATAGGGTAAAGGGCATCTCGTTTGACACGGTATCCTATTTAAACAACCGTTGGAAAAGATCCATTGTAATATTATTCTAATAAAAATCATCAGTTTATCTTTCACACGAACTGTATCGGTCCGTTGTTCCTCGGAGCGCATACAAGATGATAGGATTCGACATATAGATCTTGCCTAAGTGATGCTTAAGTTAGGTGGAACAATTGCAAATCTGTTATGTTATGATAGGCTCCAAATTTTCTTTATGATACGTTGATTTACTTAAAAATTAAATACGTGTTTATCCATATTTCTTAAAAAAAAAAAAATATATATATATATATATATTTTTTTTTTAATTATGCTTGGAAGTGTTTCTGGCTTTTGGTTATTCTTTTTAAAGCTTTGCATAATTTTTTAGGATTTAATTTCCTTTTCAGAGAAAGCATTGAATTCACCTATGAAAAAGCGCATATCTAGAGCTAGCGTTTTGATTTGCTATAGAATTTTGTTGCTCCAGACGATTATAAACAAAATGAAGTTTCCAAATATAATGTTCGTGAAAAAAGTACGACCTTGGAAGCAGAGTTGAAAATGAAAATAGTCGAGCGGCTAAGGTCTACACTTTCCAAGATACGTTGATGTACGCAGGCTGTAATTTCTCTCGAGAGGAACTACTTCAGTACACGAACGATGCTTATCCTTAATTAGGCGAAACGATATTGTATACATTTTTATATATAAGCAGTATTATAATCCCCTAGGGCTGGCTTACAATATTTTTCATTTAGTAGATCATTTGTCAACCCGGTAAACGAGCCGCCAATATTCACCAATAGAGTTCAGTGTATTTGTTAAAGCTTGTGCTTAGTGAATGTGGTTGTTGTTCCTACTGCTTGAGGCCCAGTTTGACTGAAATTTAATTTTATTTCTAATAGCGAGATTTTCGTCGTTTGTTTTGCCATGTACTCTGTTTTTACGCACCGATCTTAGCAACTGAGGAAAATATCTGTACTGCTTCATTATATAGAAGTTTCACAATGGCTTTATTTGATGGAAAACACGTTTGATGGAATCAGTTATATTTTTCAATATGAGCTCGGGTCTCCTTTTACGATAGTTGAGGATTTAGACCGGTATATTCTGATAAGCATAATAACAATATCGTGATCTAATTACCTATGATTTTCTCATCTGTTCCATTGTCAATGTCATCGCCGCCATTTTTTAGTAGCGTGCAACGGGTATATGGGGGCGATTTAGAATAAGGCGAATCACATGTCTGGGCTTTGCCCCTTGTTACCAACAGATTATCAAGTAATCGTCTGTTGTTTACCTAGAGCTTTACGAATGTCCGCTAGTAGGCGATGACCAGCCGTATGCAAGTAATATTGAGTACGAACGCGGAAAAACATGGTATCGAAGTAAGACAGTATGACACAACACTCCTGTCATGTTATAATTTTGTATTTTGTAAGAAAAAAAAAATTTGTAATTATTCCTAATGATATATGGGCAGGGCAAATTAACCTTAAAAATCAAACAGATGTGTCGCATCCATCTACTGTTATGTAGCTCTGTAATTCTGTTTGTATGTGTGCGATAAGTACGGCCAGGATCGGCGCATATAACATTATCGATAAGATAGAAACGAGTTAATATCGTAATATCGATTGCGGGTATATACTGATATAAATTTTGAAAAAGCTAAATATTTGAAATGCCAGATAGAGAAAAATGAAAAGGATTTTAATTGTAGCCACCACTTACCTCGGCTGGCACACCTCTGAGGATAGAAACATCCGACCCTCCATTATCAGACATGAGTGTATCTTTCTAACTACCTTCTGTTCTGTATGAGAAATCTCCATTGTTAGTTCGTTCTTGGTAATTGAGTTCAATTTTATTTGGCAATTGGTAATATTCACACGGTGACAAGACTAACTGAGAGGTGCGCGTTATGTAATGATACGTGGTTTTGCAAATGGTATGCTCTAAAAACAGTAGGAAACGTTAGCATTTAATGCATCCGATATATAAATATATATTTTTTTTGGAAAATTTAACTTTTCGAAATTTTTTACAGGTCGCTTATAGGATTTCGAGTTATTAGTAGTTCTATCTGTTCAGTCATAAGGTCGGTGCGTCGCTGGAGAGATAAATATAAGGCAAGCGTTATATACGAGGGGAAATATACTCGTCGTAGATGAAACGCGTAAATTTTCGGAATTAGTCATGATCCTAGGAAACGCTGAAGAAGTTGAGCAGTACCAATTAATAAATCAATAGTTTTATGCATCCACGTTCAGTCGGTATGATGCTATATAGTACGTCTCCTACTTCGTAATACAACAAATGGTCATCAGAGTTACCAGTGTACTTCTGAAGGTAGGATCAATTCCTTACGGAGAGCTGCTTCAACGCGTGTTCGCCGTCATCGTAAGTCCATGCCGCACGGCTGCAATGGATTCCGAAACGGTAACTTTCTAACCTACGCATACAAGGGGCTGCCCAACTTTATTAGCAGAACGCCATTCTTAATGAATAGGGTTGTAATGAGCGTATCAATTTTTCTAGGTCTGTTCAAAGGGCTTCAAAGCTTCACACACACCGAGCTGTTCCATTAAACCAATAGATTGAGTTTTATGCACTTTGTGTAATGGAAAAATATTGTTAAACAAATAATCATGGCTGAGTCAGAACGACGTACTAACCCCATTAGTCGCACCTGTTATTATATGTGTGTACATATCCAGTGTTTCTTACAGCCAAGGAATTAGTGTGAACTTTTCCTCGAACTCATTAATGTGGTTGAGTCAGCTATGAGTAAGCGGTTTACGGCGGTTTACTGGTGACATTTTTCAAAAATAAACAGTGTTCAAGGGGACGGGCTGAGAGGGAGCTATACATATTATTGGTCATTCGCGGAACACTTATCTATTTTATCGACTCTGCCTGACGATTTGATGTGTTCCACGCACTCCGCTTTACATTATTCTTATGGTCAGCTTGCGCACACAATGGTAAGAATAGCGTAGCAGACTATATAACACTATATTGGAGCAATGGCTTTCGCTGCGTCATCAGAGTGACGAATCCTGTTTGCAATCGATTTTACCGGATTCGCTTTTCCATTAGATACAGGCAGATTCCTTCGTTTAGCATTAGTTTGCTATCGAAATATAGGGTTTCTTTGGCCATTTCATTAATGTGCTGCTCGACTCAGGTTATATCAGATATATCATACATAAAAAACGCGAATTTGTCAGCATAAACTAGACAATCTACCTACATTATCATATTCAAAATAGGTGAGATACTTTTGTCCGATCGTACTATAATTTTACTGCATTTTAGGCAGGTAGCAAGTATAAAATTGTATGTATTTGAAAATCAAATTTTTAAACTATGGCAGCTTTGCATGCCTTTTGAATCTTTCACAGAAAGAAAAACACTGTTTGAAACTATTCCCATTAATGATTAATCTGCGCAATCCGGCTCAGAAATTACCTGTGGCGTAGTACAGCCAAATGGGTGTGAGCGCACGTCATGTTGATGCGAAGGTTTCATTCGGCGGAATTCGTTCCGATGCGCTTGCGCATGTCAATGGAACCCAGGTCAATTGTGTCTGATGATAAGTAGGACATCGGCCCACGTGTGTATAGTAAATAAGTACTACTCGAAGTATAGTTTCGTGGAGTAGTTTCATTGAACCGGCAGGAAACGGTGGGCAGCAGTGAAAATCCAGCCGGTCATCGGATCAACATTACAGCTGAAAAGAAAAATTCAAAATTTCAGTTTCCTCAACAGTTGCTTTCTATTATCATCTGTTTACTTCGGTCGTTCAGTCTTTTGCATGGCCAATTATATGTGCACGTCGTCAGAGCCGTGGCTAAAATTCAAAATGCACGCAGTTACCAACATCACGTGGTAGGTAGTTGTTTCTCTGTAACGGATTCGCTGCGAGTGATCGCTGATGACAACTGTTCGTCGGTCGATTCTTATAGCTAAACGATTATTTGTTCGAACGGCGCATACATGCATGCATGCATGCATGCATGACGTCACACTACTAACCCGCTGAGCGCAAATGTTATTATGATTGTCGTCATCAACATCATCGTTCTTATTATCGCGAACGACATCAGTCTTTGCCGGTCACAAGAAGAAATCCAAGTGCTATGCTTTGATGTTTTTTCTAGTACAGGCGAAGTATCGTCGCACTGCAAACCTGACCGATTACTTTTTTTTTGTTCGTTGTTGCTACAATCTGTGATGAGTAATTACGGAAAGGTAGCTGAATTTCGAAGCTGTATAAATAGCGAAAAGGTGAGCGATAGAAAAACAACCATCATTATTATTATCACCATCATCCCTGAGTGGCCAGTTCGTAGAAATCCCTCTTATTTACATACAGCGTATCTGGGCCTGTTCGTAATGGTCTGAGAGCAAATTTCAATAATAATAATGGTAGGAAACGTTGCGGTCAATCTCTCTATTACATTGTAATCACTTATGACCCGTTTTCTTTTTCGATTACAAACGAATTGTTGGTGTCGCTACTCTTACGGCTAAAAGAGACGCTATAAATGCGAATATGATTATATGGTAATATTCCCATTGGACCAACGATATAGAAACGTGTAAGTGTTCGCCTATAGATCGTTGTATGTAGAATATGTGTGTGCATTTTCTGTTTTAAAAAGAACAGAATGACTGGGACTATAGGAGAGAGCAAGGGGAATATAGGAAAGTAATCATTAGAGCATATTGGATACCGGATTCGCGACATTAAGGCTAAGGCGTGGATTTGTGCTTGTCCTTACTTTGGTTCTAAGTTCAATCTGTCTCGACTGCCCTATCGCTTTTAATATGTTTCTGCTTCTTGTTATAAACAGACAATACAGTGAATGCGTGCAATACACCCTCAGTGAGTAAGTAAAAGCGAGAAATAGGAGCAAAACCTACACCACGCAGAAAATATCACAAGGTAAAGACTAACGAAGATATATTATGCGAGCTCGATTCGGTGAACTCCACGAAAAGTTTGAACGCAGACGAATTGGCGTGCTAGACTCAATGTTCAGGACTGCGATCCATTCATTCCTATGTGTCATTAAATGGTCGGTCTTTGGCCGACCGGTCACAGTTTGACATTAATCTGTTTTACGGCACCTATACAATGTGTGAATCTTACAGTGTGTGCCAGCATCGGTTAAAGGATGTTTCTAGTCGATCACTTTTAAAGTTGGGCAACTGCTTTTTCATTAATTTTAATTAGTAGTTACTGCTAACAGTTTTGTTACCGTGTGCTCAACGCCACACTATCTACAGTCTGCAACAGACTTTGTAGGTAGTATACATAGTTCCTATGGTATCTACATAATGTTGCCTCGGACTCCAAGTGGCCCCAATCAAATGACAACCATAATAACTTCGATGGTGATAACCGCCTGTGATGAAATACGGCGTGTACTTAATCGATTCGAAGAAAAGTTTCCTTTTTCCGCTGCCATTTTTAGATATCCATCAAGCGAACGTGCGTGCACTCAACAAATGTATACGCTTCGCGTTCAACGGGTTATATTTTGCATTGATTTACTGAAAAATAATTCGTTTGACAACGGGGCCTAATTTATATGCTTCTCTATAATAGTATTAAATCTGTTCCTGAAGCGCTATTTGAGGTTTTGGCATCGGAGAAGCTGATGCTCGAATAAGCTGAAGTTAAATCTTCGATCCGTACAGGTTACTAACGAGCCTCGAGCGTATGCCGCGCTGAAGCTCCTTTTGTCACTGTCAAAAGGAGGCCTACTATTGGCATATGTGGCTATATCTACTACACTGACACTTCAAGTACGCCGACTCCGATCCTAAAGACGTATGGACAGTTTCTATTATTAATCTAGCTGAGCTCCTTTTATTGGCAAAAATGGCTTCGTTAAAAATGTATTAGTACCAAACACTGACCGGTTTCTATGGCGATCCATTTATTTTTGAATTTCAAAACATTATTCTAACGTAATTTACTATAATTGAACGTCACCGTATTCGTATTTGATTTCCGCGCACCGTCAACTGTTTCAAAGCTTATAAAGAGTAATGTAATTTCAAAGGCTTAAACGGCATTTTCTTACTAAGTGTGTTCATCCTATCGCAGCCTGCTTTTAAGACTACTACAGTTTAAGCGAATTCGTAGCTATTATATACGTTTCTGACAGCGCCTTAGAACTATACTTCTTTAAATATAAAGTTACTTACGCCCCGTAGGGCATCTAAGTGTGCGTAACTTTGCACATTCACTCTGGGGCTACCTACGACCAACAACATTTTTAATAATCCTTAAACTAATATGGCATTTTTCAGCGCGTCTGTATGTACAACACAAAGCGATATGATCGTTATCCATCAACAGAATCCCTATAATTATCCATTACTAACTTACATAATAACGTACCCTTAGTAACTGTTATCTAATACTAAATGATAATGAGAAGTTGCCCTTATCAGTGAGCCTTATAAGATGCAACATTACATGGGCTAACAGTGCAAGCCGTCTAACACTTGCGAAGCTTGGGTGGCCCCTTTAATTTGTGCCCATTTTGCCTTTTTGAAAATGACTGCTTTTGCAGAACGCACAACAAGATAATATAAAAGGTATAACATATAATATATATATATATATAAGAAAATAACAGATAACGTAGTCCGATAAGCTAACGAAAAAAGGTGTCTTTGATAGAAGTGGAGAAGACGATATTTAATGTAAGAGACATCTATGGTAACAAATAGTCACAACACGATGGACATATTTATGTATCAATTGTTACTAGCGGGTGTCGAAAATGAATGACTGTATTGTTTCCATCGCAGAACGATAGGGAAGTTAAGCATGGACAACTTCGTTTTGAAGACTTCTTCACTGTTCGACGATTCATAATTACTTACAGCTCAATTTTAAGGGCGATATGGACATAGAGAGGAAAGTACTCATTATTTCGTTATTTTTTTTTTATATATTGTTCTTTGCGCCGTTTTTTTTAGTGATTTAATTCAGCAATAGAATAGGGCATACATACATACATACATATCACGTACATTTCGCGCATTGAATTATCAGTTAAATGTATATATAGAGATGTTGTTGGATGGTTAAAAGTCCCCTGTCGCTGTCTTCGAGATTCTACGCTACCGGGAGTTAGCAGGGATAGCCAAATGTGCAAACGTACATACTAAATGCGCGGATATTGATGAGAAAACAAAAAAAAAAATATGATAAAAGTACGTGATCTAAACTTCAACTGGTCGAATAAACCGGCTAGCCCCTTTGCCCATTAAAAGATGAGCAAATAACCCTGTATATTTAAAGAGGTCCCGTAATCATGAAGAAGAATAGAAAATCAAAATGGCGCAGCATGCGCAGAACCTCCCGTCGAACCCATATTACGTCCCGACGTTACGTACACTCGACGGGCGATTGCATTTCACGACGGGCAATTCATTCACTTGACTCCCTAAACAATGCCACATGTTGCTCTGTGGCATAATTCAGATTCGAATCAACGTTATAAGTTCGCTTGTGTTCGTAACTTACATATGTATTTAATACATATTGATTAACCGTTGTAGATAGTTATCATGTTAATAACTTTATCTTTGCATATCGTTGCCAAGAGCTTCATATGTCTGAATACAGATCAATATTGAATTAGAAACCAACGTAGCCATTAAGTGTATATCTATAGTTCCTGCTTTGTCCTAAATTGTGACGCAGTTAGGAGAAACAGGTTTTTACCAACTACGCCTGTCAACCTGACGTATATTATCTGCAACAGGATTTTCTATCGCTAATAACTGTGTTTTATATAAGCTTACTGTATATCGGTGCACGCAGACGAGAAAATATCTGCATCGTATATATACATGTAATATGTATATTGGCATTCAATAACAACTAACGAAATAAAAACGGCCATAAACTACGCTTATTTCATTCATGTTAATATATGATTTAGCGCTTAAGGTTTATTCGATATAATGAAAGATAAATTAAGGCCACACTGAATGCTATGGCCATAATCGGCCAGTCTACAAAAAATTCTCGCTATCAGGTAATATCGTAGTTACTACCTGCTACACATTTTTATTTCTATTCTATTATATAAGGTACTTTTACTATAATTATATAATTTTATAATTAAAATTAGTAGCGTCTGATCAATCAACTGAAAAGCCGTCGTCTCTATTACGTTAAGCAAAGGGTTACCTACACAATGCCATCCGGCTCAATGTTTCTATCAAAATCTATTAGGAAATAGATTGATCTATATTTGTAAATGGCTAGTTTAAAAGGAACATACATAGGTTTAAGGGCAGTTCCGAAAAAAGAACACCGGATATATGTTGAGAACCATATTATGCTATAATGAAATCTATTGGTACTACAGATCATCGTTTCAACATAGTACTTCATCAAGAACTTGTGTACATTAACGGTTTACATCAGAGGTTTGCCATTTTACTACCTGTCAACAAGGTCAGTCTCCTTGGCCTATTATCGTCGTTGTTAGAGTTGATGTACGCAGTTATATCCATCACTAATGACATTAGAACAATGTTGAATCAATTGATTTGCCTGATTCCGTGTCAACAAATTAGAACCCTATCACCGATAGCAAATGTTATCTATAATCACAAATTCGATGTGATTGAACATGTCCTTCAGTTAGTCGATCGCTCTGATAGACACGCTTACTGACTATACCCTTATTTTGAAAGCTACGGTCTATAGCCCAACGGTATAAAGACAAATACATGTAGGTACATATTCACACATGTGTACAGCCTTGAAGCCGATGCTGATAGACTAGGCGTCAATCGGGATACGCCAATACATACGTGTATTTCTAATAGTTATACTATATAAAAATAGATACTGCGCATCATCTTACTGATCTTTAACGTGAACTATAAACGCCATAGTACCTACACACTTATTACTTCTGTGTTTTACTTGTCGTTTACTATTCCTGCTTCACCGTACTGACGACAAGAGTACTCGTGAAACGGTAGATAGCGGACCGTGCAAAATTCGCTGCGCACACCGCACGACAACTCTACATGCACGACGAAACGAGCTTCGAAACGTTATCGTTCATCAACGACTTTCGCACCACTCACGGTCTATGCCATTCGTGCGACGACGGGAGCGACGCCGACAGTGTCACTATCGTACCGTAACGGTAACGCTGGCGATGGCAGCAGAACCGATTAGAAGACAGGCAGGGTATAGTAAATAGACAGCCCCACCGACGCCATACAGTTTACATTCGTTCAACGCCATCGTCCATGATCATGGTCGTTATGATCGTCATCTTTTACCTACCTGCGGCCCGTACGGATTCGGGCTACCGCTAAGGGTTGGATGGGGCCGTACTTGTCGCTAGTCGTTCACGTAGAAATTGCATGGTGGCCAATGCGGATATGCTAAAGACTATACAGTGTACATATTCTGCAAAGAGTTACGACAATTATGATTCTGTCGACGATGACACTATGTACGTTTCAATAACAAACACTTTTCACCATTCAATTGTGATCGAGCTCCGTGCGCCTCTCTACGACACCAGGGTCGCTTAGCCAGTCGGGTAGCGTCCGTGGAACCGAACACAGAGTGATATATAGTTGTTATCGTTATATATGATAATGATATATGGACGAATCCTCAGATCTGCCTGGCTGTATGTATTATGTTTATTCAACGCCGAGGTCCGTATTATATGAGATACCACTCTCAATCTCGGCCGACGCGTCGACTTCATTATCTAAGCCGTCGTTAGCATAAGCTGTCCCCCGTTGGACTCGAACGAAGACAATCGCTGAAACTTAGACCCAACGCCAATTCCGACGTGCACCGAAAAATACAATAGTATTATGAAGAAAAATCGCTTTTTATCTATTAAACGTAGTAAAATGGGGCTTGTATACGTTCGCTCGATGCTGATCTTCGAAACTATGTTTGCAAACAACTATTTATTGTATTGTTTTTGTTTATGGTAAAACGAGCCACGGAACGATTTGATATTATAAAAACAGAATCGTTAGTGAATCAGTACCTCGACAGCATTTTTACTTTGTCATTTTTCAACTGAACGCAGTAACCTTTAGACTTGAGACATGCGGACCATAAGACCATAAGAAAAATGTGCATTTAAGCGAAAAAGAGACGTTACGATTAGAGATGGAAGTTTTAGTCAAAAACAAAAAAACAGTCTAAATTATAGCTATAGGACTACTTCGTACATTATCAAAGAGAGACGAAATACGGAGTTGCAATTGGATATTAAGAGCCAATTCAATTTTGGCCATAGATGTGGACCAATTTTCGTCGAAACGTCCTGCCGCTATTAGCCATTGGCGTTTAGTGCTGGACACTATGCTATAGGATAACACAGAGCGAACCGAATCTGTAAATCAAAATAATAATTACCCATTAGATAAATATGAGATCAGGAAAATGATAGCGTATACAATATAGACGATTGATTTTCGCTAGATTATCTGTTTGTTATTGCCGGTTTATGAAGCAGTAACAAACGGTATCGCTGACAGATAAAGTTGAAAATAAACTATATTATGCAGGGATTAGTTATTTCTAAACCCCAAGAATGTCAGCTCAAAACTGGAATAATACAATGAGCATTCTGAGTCAGGATGTCTTTTTTTTTTTTTTTTTTTTCGAAAACTTAGAAAAACAACTATAACAGAAATGTTAGGATGCTTCTTCGAGCGACATATCTTACAGCGTTTTCTATTTCGCCGATGGAGAATAATAAATAGTTCAGACCTGTTAAAAATAGAGCGTCCAAGTGAAGTTCATGATATGATTAAATGAATTCGTAGGTCAACTAGGATAACTGAGTTCATTGTTCCGTAAAAAAGGACGAGGCCGCTATAAGCGTTTCCTCGCCACATTACCTACCGGCAGCTGAGCTCCTTTCGATCAAAGCTTCAACCTGCAAAGGTACGTTACACGCAAATGTGAAATAGCAGGTCAGGCACACATAGTGTGCATATGTGTGAAATGGCAGCACAACAATATACCCGCTAAAATTATACACACACTAAAGGCACATTTCTTTTTCCATCAGTGACACTTTTCCGCTATTTTAGGATTTATTCGGGCTTATGCTTAGCTTAACTCGGTTCGTTGGCGTCGTTGTTCCAAACCAAGGAAACGAATAGATGACCTTCATTGATTTTCCCCTAAAACGTTATTTGTGCGAAAAGGCGGAAAGCTGGTAAAGAGACAATTCGTCAATGGCTATGTTTGACAACAGGCTGTTTAAGACCAAAATTGGCTTCTTGAGCACACCGTTCTTCTTTTGTCTCCTATTTAGCTTTTACGTAGACGATCGGCTGTCATCGATCCGCAACGTAGTAGTAGTAATAATACTTGTCGCTCGCACCTATCGGTACGGTGATTGCGGAGAGGAGACAGGTTCAGCCGTTTGGTCAAAACAGTAATTTATGCCGATCGTGAATAACATATTGTTTTGTTGACGCGTCCATTATTTGATTCAACCGAGTATTCCCGCGCCTCGTATAGAAACGCAATTATTTCTATCGAGCGTCGACGTATTATCGAGATGAGAACCGAATTATCGGTTACAATAGGTCAACGGTGATCTGTTTGATCGATCTGCTGGTAGATGCCGACTACAACTAACCCCTTCGCTTCATGTATGCTGTTAATCATATCCACTGCCCTAACTATAGTTAGACAGCTTTGTGGATTCGACCAATTTACCTGTCTATATATACATCGTAGCTTCTAGACGAACCGCGAGACGTTAAAGCGCGGTCTCCTTGTAACCAATGCAAACAATATCTCGTTGTTGAAGTCCCGTATTAATAAGCCCTATGTGGATCGACTGTGTGTGGCTTGTTTCATAGAATGACTCAGCTTTAACTGTAAATACATCACTGATTAGTGTAAATTATTTTTTTTCACAAATATTCACGCCGGATTCGGTGCGAAGAGTCAACCGGGTTGTTTGTTAGGCATATTTAATGGATGTCCTACACGATCAGTGATCGATGCCTAGCGCCACATGGCGACATATTATATTCTGCTTCTTCTTGCCTAACGTTTCACTGCAGATAAGTAAAAGACGTTGCTGAATCAAACAACGTTTCTGGGTTAGCGTTGACGTTGGTAAACGTCAGAGAGAACGATATGATACTCATTGCGCTATGATCAAGCAAAATGCATGTATGGCCAATGCATCATGGCAATTAGTTCCAGTTTGGGCAAGAAGCACTACCAACCGGCGTAATGGTGCTCGCTAAAACACTTGAAGTTTCCACAGGGGATAGACAAAGTCCTAGTGGTACCTTTCAGGTACGAGATACTTGCTATATGCTCTACAGAGCATTTTTTGTTTGAGACAATAAAACATTTGGAAATGTAGAATGTAAAGTTCTTAGTTATCGATACGATAGATGATACATAATTGTTTGTACCTTTTGTACGCTGCAGGAAAAGTCGGGAAATAAAAAGTATTTTTGTCCCCGATAGTCTGATTGACATCGAAGCTCCATGGAGAAGAATCACAGCAGAGCAGCCCCTACGACTTTTGGCTCTTACGAGAGATTACGGTCAATACTGGCAAAATTGTACAGTTAATTGTTTCTGGTAGCGTTGTTAGTCATCTGAGGGCCCTAGCCGACATGTGCGACATGCGACATGCGTTACATGTATAAAGGTGATACCACAATTTGAACAAACGTATTTAAGGTCATCAAGTATATACGATACGATACGATATATATATTTAGCTATATACGATAAAAACACAAAATCCCCAAAAAAAATTATCCGCTTAAACGAACGCTGTTGATTTCTGTCTTTAGTGGACGGGAGGATTGAGCAGTGACGATTACTGAACGTGTGTGAAATACATAAAAATTAATTCCGCCACTGAAAAGTGCCTATTCTGAAAATGCTAGTAGGTTTTGTCATCGGATGCGCGAACTATCGCTTCTGATTCCAGTCAACTGTTGTCATTACCCCAGATGCATCCCACCTGCTCAAGAAAAATTCAGTGTCAAGCTGACCCCTCGCCGAACGATACGATCGAAAGAAAAATTTTATTAACATTAGTCTATCTGTATTTGAATGGTAATCGTTTTTAAATAGGCGTTCGTCATATAAATAAACGGATGAAATAAGCTTTCGTCGTACGAGTTTGATCAAATCATAGATCAGTAAAGGCTATTTATACGGAAAACATCAGATCGTGGTCCATATCGGCAAAACCTATCCAAATATTTGTATTCGATTTTAAACTCAGCGTCCCTTTATAAAACGTCAATTTAGTAGAAAAGACGCCGGCAACTACTGCGGCTGATCGCTGAACTTATTAGATCACGTACGGGTCCGGAGTTCGATTCTTATCTGCTAAAGCCGGATAAAATGGTATCCCCCTAGATGAAGTGAGTACCTCACAATGATAAAACGAACTTTTGCCCCGTAATATTATCAAGAATAGGTGCGCTGTATCAATAATAGCCATGTTAAAAACGATTACCTTTGTAGTAGTTCTATCTTCACATATCATTATAACCAAATCTAACAGACCCATAATATCGAAAGAAAGCATATCAGTAGATTCTCAACTAAGTATTATTCAATTAATATATTAAACGTCGTTGACGGCACAGTCGGCTGGTATAGCGGTAGGTAAAATTTGTCCAGTGCAGGATTTCCTGTGTAGTATACCATCAGATCGAAACTATATATTGCTTTACGAATTGTTTTTTACGAACGTAACTAGCATGATAATAGTAAACATTATTATATATACAGTATTTGCTCAGCAATTCATTTTCTTCTGCGGCAATTTTTGCTTGGGGTATTGTCACTGTGGTTTCTTCCGTTACAGTTTCGGTCAGCCTGGGCAAAAGTTGAGCTCGATTTGAAGGGAAATGGACGCGCCGACTTGTCGTGTCTGTGCTAGGAGTGTCTATCTAATCCTCGAATGCTTCTTGGTACAGGCGGCATTTTTGGGTAGCAGCGTCTGCTCACCTCAGATACATGGTAAATGACCGATGCCTGTGATACTCATTCGTTCGACTGGCTCATCATCGGCTAACGCTATTCCACAAAAATTAACCGGTCTTCCGGGAAAAATCACTCGGGCATCGCTGCTGAAGCAAATATAGTATCACAGGGGCAACTCTCGTTGAACGAAATTTTGAGGGCTGACAAAAAGATCTAAATCGGCGAAATAAATACCGTTCCATAATTTTTCGCGATAGTAACATCGGTGATAGCATCTATCGTCGATACAATTAGCACAAAAGGTATAGATAACTTTAAAGTTAAACTGTAGAAACTGTTCCCCGAGCGCGGAATAGTACCGTAACAAATCGGCCAGCTACTCTGCCGTGAAGTCGAACCTTACAAATGATCACCATTTCGCGCTACAGCCGTCAGCGATTATAATTAATACACCGAAATGGAAATAATAACGATCATAAAATTTTAATAATAAAGGTTCTTGCGTGACATTTGTTCTATGTCAATAGCTGAGTGTAAGTATGGGACAAATTGCGAAAACCGTCTCATTTCCAAAAACTGTATGCAATCTCTTATAGGACAATTTCGGTTCCTTCCCTTGGAACCACTCATTCCTTAATTTTGTTACTTAGGTTAGGCCCTGCCACAACCTAGAAAGAGGTTTTTCCTGAAACGAGTATGCTGAACGTAACCTGCCTTGCTTCACAAGTCGACTTCTTCATCATCTATTGTTTTTTAGTCAACATTGTGACGGTTGCGAAGTCAATAGAAAATCGATCACTCTGAACAGCCTTCATTCTGGAAGGAAACCGTAAGTTTGACTGGGCCCCTAAGACAACATGAACATTTGTTGCTATTGACTATTGCTGTTTTTTTTTTTTTCGAATTTTACGCGTTTTTGTACATGCACTTTAATCGAATAATAAAGTTATTTATTAAACAAGCCACTTTTGATTATCTAATAGCTTCAGTGCCCATGATCAGCTTTCGTAATTCAATTTAGTCAATGATCTCGTTAAGTCAATATTATTTATGTTCCTTTCGATTTTTAGGGCGTTACTGCAATTATGTCCAACTACCGACTCTAAGAAGCAGCGTGTCGAATAAAGGTAAGACACTTGGTGAAGGCAAGTAGCACAAATGTCGTGTGTCATTTATAATAAAAATAATAACAAAAAAGACGTTGGACAATCTATGGTATCTCGAACTGGTTTTTTTTTGCAGTTTTTTATTTTCAATGTATACAGAGCGGTGCAGCAAATGTTTAGTCATTCCGATATGAATAGGTCAAATTAAGAGGTGAGAACGAATTCAGACGTATTTTGTGGGTCATTTTAGACCGCAGTAAGGCGTCGAATCTTATTCCAACGTTGCTTATGGCGTTTGGGGGCACTGACGCGCCGTAGATGTTTAGCGAAGACAAAGTCTGCTTAAGGTATATTGCGGCTGAAGTTATTCAAACTTGTATCGGGTTAAGTTGCTCTTTTTCATTTTGAAGGTGTCATTTCTTTCTAATATGTCCACGACTTTTCTTTGAAGTGTCACGCGTCTGTAAGATTCTTCCGTATGTGCTATGCCATTTTCGCACGAATCGTAACCTCGAGAGATAAAGTAAAACGCCTTCCAATGGTAAAATTAATTACTTCATTGTTGAAGCCAACGTCAAGCGAAGTGCTTGTACCTATTTTCTGACTAGTAGCTTCACAGCTGACCTTAAATTTGCATGTCAAAAGGCGCGAGGCTACTACGTTTTGGTCACATCCGGCCAACAGACGGCCGATACAAAGCGTGTCAGACAAATATGAAGCTCTCGGATAATTTTAACTACTCGTGAAACATTGTTTATCTGGCAGCCTGCTTGAAGGATAAACCTGAGGAGAGGGATATATACTTCGCGAGATGATGCTGTAGATTCCCTCAGAAGAAGACTAACACTAAATATTGGCAAAACGTGTATGGAAACATATACATATTGAATTAAGTGAAACCACTTTACTAAATAAAAGTAAAACAACAACTAAACAAAGCGACATCCATCGCACACATCTGTGCGTGTCTACATTTATTAAAATGAACTCACTTGGCGTGATACTTCAATGGCTAGCGATGGTCCTTTACTTTGGTACACAAGCACAATTTAAGGACAGCGTTGTGTGCCTATAAACTAGTTCCCCTTTTCCTATAGGTAGATTATATATTGGCCCCTATGTGATTTCCACATTGTAAGTAAATCATATATTCAGCCTGACCAGTGCTCCCTTGGATGGACATATATGTGTGCATAATTTAATGTACTGGCAAGATTGTTTATTCTTCACGTCGCGAATATAGCGAAACATGCCACGTGTTTCATACTAGCTAACTATGATATTTATTTCTACACGTTACGGTAGCCTGCATTAGAATTGGCCTGGCCATTGGGAAGCATAAAGACATTGGAGGGTATCATGGTGCGACGCTGACCTGTTTGGGGCCGTAGTACCCATATATTACGATCTCATCCCTATTCTGATCGTTCTGTTGGCCATACGCTGTATTGGCTGCACGCGCTAGCTAATGGACTCACTCTGTAGAAGGTAGAGAACCCGTCGCACCTCAGCATGAACATATATAGGGGCTCAGTTAACCAGTCTCAGCTCGAGAAGCGCCGCGATTTTTAGCTATCTTAGAAGTGTGGCAAATACTCTCAGTAAGGTAAAAAATGAACTGTCCCAATCTCGACCAGTGACCTCCAGTTATATACGTATATGACTGTTAGTTGTTTCTGCAATAGACTAGAAGACAGTTTACCTATGGAACAAATGTGAGGAGCTGCTGTTTAAGTTAGAACCTGCTAGACAAACTAGCTCTTGTTATTAGTAATTAAGCTAAATGCCGCTCGTACGCTGAATAGTTTCTTGAAGTTGAAGTACAACTTCATTTCATTATTTGTAACGTTCACGTCACGTTAGGAACAAGGATATTCGATTGAGCTGATGAAACGTATGCCTAAAACATTTTACAATTTATGTGAATTTCTTTCCTAACTCTTTGTCGTGTAACAGAAAGTTAGTTCAGCAACAGACAACATCTCGCCTCCAAATAAAGATTCGCCATATCAGTTTAACACAATTCATACGATCTTATAGAAAAAAAAGATCAACTAACATAGGTTCATGGTTATGTTATGCTATGATTATTCATTAGCAATCACTGAAAAAATGCTTGCTAACGCTAAATCTCGTTCGGCCAGTCTCTAATTTGGCAATGCGCTAGGTTTTTCTAGACTTGTAAAAACTGGCTAGAACATTACTAACTCAGGTCTAATGGAAGGGCGCTCGAACCGGAACCGTTCATCACTGCGGCCTCTCTGCTTTCCGCTTTGTCTATTGCCGTAAGGCCTTGAATCGGATGCGGGAGATGGGATGGTCGCACACTTGCCGAGCTAATGGCACGTGCCATAGCGAACTGTGTGTGTACAGATGCATGTAAGCCTGTTTGCGTCGTAATGTTCACAACTTTGGTATTCTTGCTTGTTGAACAGGGCCTGCAACACATAGAGTCGAACAAATTCGCCACTCTGCGGACACACGGCGTATTGCATTGTATGTAACGCGTTGGGCTGCCAAAAACCATCATGACTGGTGGATAGCTACGTTCGAGGATAGAGTCATATGCCCGGAAGTGGTAATCCAACGTGTGTGTCATGTGGCCGGTGTCAAAGGTAGGTCCAAGTCTGCTGGATGAGGAGATGTCGTGCATGCACCTACAGCCGTTGATGGGCGTGCATCGCTCAGGGCACCGTCTCGTGACGACCACTTTATTCCGTTGTGTATAACAATAGTAAAACGGTGTATCCGTCTGGGGAAAATTGTTTTCCTTGATACAAACTACTATACATCGAGTGGCCAATGCCGTAGCGACTCTCTAAATCGCAGAAGAAACCTGCCAACTAGCTACGGGTTAAATCTATGCACAGGCTAGATGTATCTGTTTACAATGTAGTCAAATGTCAGGAAAGTCCTGGTTGCGGCTGTGTTTCGAGTTCAAATCCAGGCTGTAAGGTGTCTAGCAATTGCTCTCTTCAATCACATCCCAGTATCTATAAGCGCCTGTCATAACTGCGCTTCTAGTAATTTCGACAGGGTTACATTTAAGTACATTTCACGCTTTTACTTTTTTCGTCATTATTAGTGGAGAGCAATGACCAATACGCATGAGTAGACCCGAATGCTTTTAGTTGGACAATGACGAGACAATTACATTTAAATCACCTGTCTCAATTTACGTCTGCCCATTTAACGTTAAATACAGCCGTCCTATTCCATCATTTTGCCCCTAATATACGTTTAAAAGAATGAATTTCTCTTCTCGTCCCTGTTTAAAAAGTAGTAGTTTTATGGTCAACCGCATCATTGCTCTAGCGCTTGATAATCGAATGTGTATCCAGCCTATGCTGTATGCCAATGCCAATACCTTTCATAGACGTAAATCACCTGATAAACGATTTCATAACGTAAATCAGTACGTATTTTTTATGGCTGTCGGTTTTTATGGCCGCTCATCGTTAATGTCACGTTTGCATAGAGCCTGTTTTTGGAGGATACGATCGGAAACGATATTTAGCCTTTATGGCCGGCACACGACAAGATCGAAAGCTTCAGGGAAAGCAAATGCTATTCGAGTCCTGTTATGAAGGACGAGGGGTCGCTTTCAGTCCTACTCGAAAGTGGAAAACATTGTATTCAAGTTTGTCCAGCTTCTGTCCTTACTCCAGTATATTGGTAAAGGTGAAAAAAAAATCGTTTGAAAATGGCTCAAGTGTATAATAATGTCGAGTAAAAAAAAACAGATCATAGCTATAAACATATATATAAAAACGGATAACTCAACCATATATATATAATACAATCGCCTGGACAAACCTGGTCAATTAGAAAGCATAAAAACGAAAATACTTACGAACATATGTTATTAAAAAAATGATGATTTTGCTTATGTAGAATAATTGACACTTTTTGTGTCTATTCTGTTTTACATTGGTTCGCTTAGTTCGTCGCAATATTCGAAGCATTGTGATTACTGTAAATATATAGAAAAATTTAAATAGGATAAAGAAATGGAACAATTGATCATGGCCTCTATATACGTACGCAGATAGGCAGCCGTATTACGCAGAGAAGTGTCGTGACAAATTCAAGAAGCGTGACTTCCGCTTGATTTTGTCTGCCGCGAGCACAAACCTCGCTCTGAATGTGATGATGATGCTAATGGCCATGACGAGGTTAGATTAAAGTTGTCCTTTATTTCGTCAAGAACACACGTAAATTTAAGTTGTATCTAAATAAAAAAAGGAACAAATATCAAAGCTGTCTTTTTTTCTACTCAGGCCTGCATGCATCCGTTCCTTCAGCCTGCTCCCCTTTATTTTCCTTTGGCCCCATCTCTAGAGTGAACGCTCGTCGCTCGCTTTCGCACATGTGCATGTTCTTCTATCGTATTTCAGTCTCATGATAACCGCGATCCTGTCATGGTGCCAATAACAGGAACTGCTCGTAAGTTGAACGTAAGTGGCACGAGGCTGTCATTCATTTCGTGGGGCTGGAAATTTTTACAGACACGAAAAGGCTTCTTCCCTTCATAGCAGCTATTTTCGCATTCGTTTGTTAATGCTACAGCCTGATCTTCTGGTTTCCTTTTCGGACCAGATCGATCGCCATAAGGAGTAAGCCATCTGGAAAACTCGTGACACGCTACAGGAGAAATAAATGCTAAATCCTGAGCCATATTTCACATATGTGGATGGCTGCACAATGCAGAAAAACAAGAGACACCAACAAGTTTACCAATTTTCCGTATAATAGCTATTCGGTATGATCTCGTTTAAACAGGAACGCACGAATTATCTCGTAGTGTTTAGTAACTGGTGATAAAATATCTTGCACTGGCTTTTATCCAAACTTTACGCATATACTGGTTTATATTCACTCGAACACATGCCTCAAGAAATCAGTCCTGGTCTCATATAAAATACGTTTATTTATTGTGTTGTAAAGATGTTTATTGCGTTTCATGCTGGTCGTTTCGGTAGAAAAGAGGGCGCGACGACTAGCAGTATTTACGCAAACGGATTCTATTGGCTAATACGGCGACACAATTGAACACTGTTTCTGGATCAGGCGACAGCTTAGCGCAGTTCATATCACCTAACAGTATAAAAAAAAACCCTCTACAAATTGATAAGTAAGTGTTTGTATCCTTTCAATAGGTTGTTACCCTTCGAAGGGGCCCAGGAATCGATCGGGCACACAAAAAATATGCCGTGGCATTTTGATTTGTAGCGAATACTACGTAGAGATAAACTGGCATCCGAGCTTATGACTAAAACGAAGACCATTTTACGAATAGGGTCGGAATAAATTATGTAGTTTCATCTTCATCATAACTTTACCTTGTATCTGATTGCGTACGAAAGCTATCGCTCTCGCTTGTTCGGCGCGTAGGAAAACTAATAATTTATAGATATTTGTCATCAATTTAACAACACAGAAAGAATACGTAACTATAGTTGACGTCAGCAGATATTATCTTACGGCGATTTCATATTGCCGTAATATAGCCGTTTCTTGAAATCGTCACGGTGAGATCTGTTTCGTGACTGCTGATCAAGGAGGGCTAGCAAACCTCGTAATATTATGTATATTACTAACAATAACGGCGCACTCAGAATTTTTATAGCTTTACATATATCATTTGCAAGTTGCATCGTTTCAAAGACACTCTCCTGTGTTCGATGTATCCTTTGTTCACTGAGTGAAGTCGAAATGATATAAGGATTAATGTTCAACATTGTACAGGGTAAGCGCATCTATACAGAATCCTATATACCATCGTTATTTTTTTTATAGGTGTTGTTACTATCGTAATGGTTGGCCTGTGTCTCGCCGTAGCGATCCGTTATTATAATGAAATTTGCTCACACTTGAGCATACGGCTTGAATACAGTAACAATGAACGAGGTGCTCGAAATGTAAGATCTTAAGGTACTCCATTAGGCTAACTCAGCAGAATGATGAACTATAGTGAAGCAACGATGAGTGCAACGCTTCAAGAGTACTTCGATGGAATTAATGCTGCTATTCCTACATGCTACATGCTGAAAGGTGATAGTGCCATTGTGCCCGTTCATCTATTGCATATTGCATGCAAAATGATTAAACGAAGTGAAAATGGCATGCAGGTACATACACATGCATGTCTATCTGTCTATGTATAGGACTTTGACACGGACATGTTAATCGTTCCAATGTTTTCCAGTCGGTTTTATGGTGTCCTATATTGCCTCGGTGCCGTTTTCGCCTTGCGTCGATGCGCATCGTGTCGCTAAATTCGATGGGGACAATTCCTCTTATCGTATATCCGTGGTCTTCCCACGCAGCGGCCGTTCACGACCGTCATAACTGTGGTAGCTCGACGTTCATAAGCCTATATTAAAACTGATCGACTCCCCTATCCTCTCCGTGTAACCGATCCTTCCTACATGCAATATCACCAGCCTGATTATATGACGACAGCATGTATTCGTCACTAATTATTATCAACCATATACATACAGTTGGCCTTCGAAAGGACCCTGTCGTGTGTGTATATATATCGCGGACCTGTGGTAATGCATAATAGTGGTAACAGCAGCAGTCAGTGTTCGTGGTCCCATTTGTTCTGTTGTGGTCAGGACAGCGACACCGGGCATCTTGAATGGGCGCAGTTCTACCAACAAAAACAGCATCAATTAACAGCTCAATAAATGTTTACCAAGAAGATCGTTGTGCTGACATATGCCAGTATAATCTGTCCATAGAAAACTTCGCGTGTTCTTTGTTATAAAGTCCCTCTCGTCTCCTTTGACTACGCTTCTCAGCATGTTAAATAAACTAGGCGATTTCGAGGCAGGCAGCGTAGCCGGGACGTGTCGCGGTCAAAAACATCGCATCGGGTTCATGTTGAATTTCCCAAGATGTTATCTTGCTCAGTTTTGAATTTAGTTGGATGATTGAGAAGATATTTGAAGTCTGCGTATATTTTTTCAGTATTGATATTCATTCATCAGATTATTGTGTCATGAACGGTCTTTCTGGCGAGTATCTGTTTCCACGATATATATTTAAATGCAGACATACGTAGTCGTCAATCGACCTAAATATACAAGCGCCTTTGTTGGTATTTAATATCTTTGTTATCCTAACATGTCGCATGGCGTACTGGGAATCGATCATGTGGGACCAGACAATGCAGGACATCTCATTGTTATCATCCCACCCCAAAAAACCTACATCGTCCTTTATCTTAGTTCATAACCGTGCGTGCCGTTCGCCAATAGTAATTAGAGCCCGTATCCGTTCGTTGTTACCATGCTTGCTGTTTGAATAAGTCAGTGCTATATTAAGCTCTCTACCTATAAACTCCTGAGTCCGATTATTACAGACACAGATAAAGTGACAAAGATAAAGTCGCCGAAATCGACTCTATCATGGATTCATTTAAGACGCAAGGATCGCCCACAACACGCGCGTCCCAGCTGTCCTATATATAGTGGACCTGATGTATAGTTTAGCGGTGTTACACTTCACGATCTCCAATATTGAATCTAGCCGTATCCTATCTCAGCAAGCGTCAGCATTATGTGGCACAACGACTAATAACTGCAAAAAGATGAACAGTTTCTTGATGGCCGTATTAATAATAACAACATCAATAGGCGTGGCAATGACCTAATAAAATCCCTAAAATTCGATTACTCGGCGGAGAAGAGATAAAGGATTCGAAGACCAAACGGGGGTGAGTAAAGACCCTACCACGGAGCGACCGTATAGACCTCTGTGCTTTGAAACTAAATGAGCGAACCATTGACCAGCCATGACTGCCACCCACTTGTGAGACAGAAGCTACGAATGGACACAGCTATGAACCTGGAAGCTAGACCTGTATGTGGCAATATTTACATACAAATATACACAGGCAGCACAAAGACATACACATCTCCGTTCGAACGCCGTGGAGAAACCTCCTGTGAGGGGAGAAAGGCGTTCGATCGGACCACTGGCCGACCAGTTCGAGCAGTTGAGCCAACCGAGAGATCCAGCGACATCGTTGCAGTGTCAGTAGCAGAAGCTGTGCTTGTGTTAGGTGCAGTAATAGTGTGCCTGTTAGCATCACGGCTCTCCGGCCGCGAGTGCGCTACCGCATCGCTAGACTGCTGGGGTCTTTACTCGATCCCCGATTTTCCCCGGAGCTCTGCCTGCTTCTCACAGGCTGTCAATGCTGGACTCCACGATTGCGTCCGACGGGCGCTGTTTGCAGGGCTGTCTCTTACCGGTTTCCTAGTTGAGCTCAGAGGGATCTAATCCGAACGATCCACGCAGAACCAAAAAGCGAGGGAGAAGAGTAGTCAGACTGGGGGGACGGGGTTGACCGCGGCCTCATTGTCTCGGGAAGGGAACGAATCAACCAACCAATATCCAACGATGCCACTATCGAAGCGTACATTTGGAGCGAATATAGTAGACACACACACATACACATGCACGCACATACACATCATACACAGCGTACGAGAAATGGATCGCCACTAAAAAAGAGCGACTGAACGAGCGTAAGGGTGAAAACAGTAGCTGCATTGTGTCATAAGGACCCTGACGATAGGCCTGGGTGTAGCACCGTGAAGAGATTAGCGCTAAAAGGGCATCGTGGTTATTGTCCTATAGGGAGAAGGGCAGGTCACACAGCTTAAAACACGTTGATCGCATAACCTGGCTTTAGGAAGAGTCGTGTACTTACTTATATAGTAATTATATGAACATACTAAAAGCGTGAATAATAGTTACGAATTTGTTTTCGAGTGATACCTATAGCCTGCTGATGCGCTTGAGCTTTTCTTCGTAATTAAGTCACGTCTAGTAATGTTCATTACAACAAATGAACTCAATGAAAAAACGCCCAACATGAGACAAGCTAAACATTTGTGTGTTTTTTTTTTACTGAGCCAACAATGAAAACTGGTTAACTCAATTTTCTTTAGCACGAACGGTACACTTAGAAATATTACACTTATATAGTCGAAGAATTGATATAATATACAATATATTACCGTTCTGGACCTTAGATGCTTACTTAACAAATACACTTATATGAACCGCTCCGCCATGCCCTGAAAATTGTCTAATCGTTAATGGAACCCCACAGGCTAAAATAGGGTTGTCTACCCCTGAACGTTTCACTGGACGCTTTAGATCAGCGGTCGATTCCTTGCGTTAGTTGTCAAGTGCCTCAAGCTGATTGTCGATGCGTGAGTGGCCACCATACAGGATGCTTTGTGGGCCCACACAAAATCCTGCCAATGTACTTGAACAGGAAAAGACCCGGGACTGTGAAATAATGCTTCTGAAAAAGTTGAGCGTTTAGCACTTAAGTGCAGTTGCAGCTCTTGACGAGGGAAGTTCCTCATCAGAGGCTATGTGTTTTTACAAACACACTACGCCTATCATCACGATTATCATCATTACCATGACCGGTATCGTCGATGTCATTAGGAGATGATGAGCCTGATCGATGTTCTGATCATAGAACTGGCGTGTTTAACAGGATCGTAATTCTCCCTCCCGTAAGGTTCCCTGCTTCCTATAATTGTCTGAGCTTCTCAAGACGTTGCGGCGGTTCGAACTGATCACGGTGGCCTATCTTCTAACAGTGTGACCAATAGGTGACACTATTGAAACGAGTCGTGCTGGGCTCCAAACCAGCCGACCGGTCGAGAGTCGATGGCCCTTGACTGAGTTACAATTTGAAACACATAGTGACGCGTTCCACCATTGGCATTGAGTTTTCAATTGGGGAAACAACTGGACACGACAAGCTGGGCGAATCTTGATTTCTAATCGTGAATGTACTCATATAGATATAGATATATTTCGGGTAAAAGGTAAAATAATTCTAGCTCAAGCAACTAGTTTGTGTTCTATAAAGGGTGTGACTGTATATTATTTCGAGTTTGTTCAAGTTACTTGTAATGCTGATCCTGTGGATCTGATTGATGAAGCCAGACAGTTGCAATGGGGCAGCCATCGTAGTAGTAACAGTTTGAATATGGTGCTACTTGCCCAACAGTGTGTCACTCGATTATCGGAATGGTTTCTTTATCTATCCGCCGAAGTGACTAGCTATTTCTTGCTACTTATGCCTATATAAGGGTTCTTTTACCGATAGTCAGCGAAGGAGAAATAGCGTTAGGACCGTGTTAAAAATTTGCCTAAGCTGGCTTTTGCCTGGCATGCGTATTCACCGGTGCCGAAACTCATTGCTGCTCAATCCTAATCAGAATAAAAGAGAAGAAGAAAAAACAGAAATACGCTCTGTTAAAGCCATAGCCGTATCTATTGACTCGTAGCTAAGTGGAGTTTAATGGAAGCGTGTTCACTAGTGGAACTCGGTGTGCCTGGGAAGGCAGTCCGTGTGTTAGAGATCAGAGGAAGAATGAAGGGTGTTGTTGAAGCAACGATCTCATGTGGTAAACTCTGCTTGTAGTGCGACGATATGAAGGGTAACTTTCTGTATAATAGTCTTTGCTGCGGATTCATTCCAGCGATTCAGCGTAAGGACGCATCATCACATCGTGAACCGAATAGCATCTAACACATGGCATAGTCAAGCACGATATCGCTTCTCAAAAGTAGATCGTACTGATACAGGATAACTAATGCCTTTCTCGTCTGCTTTTCCATCTAAACAATCGAAGCTGTCACAATGACGGCATTTCTCCTTTGTGTGGTCTATAGTACATTATAATAGATTAGGACCTGCTAGCGAATCGGCTTTACGCAGAAGTCATAGCCAGCTGAGTTGTCTGATTTCCGATGATCTGGATTGAGATCGATCCACGGCTACTGTTGACTGTGGTCACGGAAAGTTACGTAGACAATAGCAGCTCGAGAAACATCGAATAAATAGCAAGCTCCTAATGCTAGTAAATGCTGTAATGTATGGTAACCATCGCTTAAGCATGCGATACAATAAATAGAGGCTGCACCGTATGAATAATGCCAATATCGCCTTACGCTTTGTGAGTGACAAAAGGTACTGTATAGCTAGATACAAGTCTCAAATCTCAGGTGATATAAATCGCGTCATGTCGCCCAGGCCCGTGAAAAGTTGTACTTTTTATATATCACCGCAAGAAACGGCGCAAAGATAGCTTTCTCGCTTTCGGTCTAGAAATCTCGACGTAAAAAAGGTTCCTCGTTGGGTCGACTAATTGCGAAAAAATTTGAGCAGAACCGATACACGAGCAGTCATGATATCATCTAAGAGCTAAACATTTACCGCCGAACAATTTTTTTGAAAGCTGGTTAGAAAAAAACAGAGCTCGATCTTTCGAGGCCATGCGAATGTACGCAAATTGTTTACGCAACCGCGGTTCCATCTGCAAAACTCTACGAACAAAATCGTTTTAAAGTTACTGATCATCGATGATTAGAAGTGAGCCACATACGACAACAAATGAAGTTTTATGATCTGTGCCAACAAAGCCCAGATTGATGCCAGCGAAAACGACGCCATGCCTTCGGTGAGATTGGAAACGAATGCCCTGGTGCCGATGCCTGGAGAAGCGATTGCTTTGGACTTCTACTACGTCATTGTTGCAATAATAAGTGACACTGGTCAACAGAAAAAGCGTCGTCGTTCACTGTTATAATACCAGGTGTTCCACAGTAATGAAACGATGGTGTTATCAGAAAAATGATGGATAGTCATCGATCAAAATGGCGTTTAATTATATTAATATATCAAATATAAACATATACATATATATATATATATATACAACTGACGTTATTCTTGGATATCTGTCTGCGAGAAACCCTATGAATTTGATATGGTACCAAATCTATCCTACCTATCATGATCTAGCGGAGCGCGTTTATAATAGTTGCCTCTCAAAAAAATTTGAGGAAAGGAAATTATGATACTCTAGGTCAAGGAGTTTATAAAGGTAGTGCTTTTTTCAAAAAATTAATGAGACATAGGATATACGACAAAAGAAATTAGGTCCTGCTTTCTGAAGGGAGATTCTCAGAGGAGACAGAAAGGTAGTGGCGGCGTAAAGTAAAATTATAATATGGAATTTTATCAGCATTAAGACCACAACAATATTTTTCGGTGATAAATAGTCGTGCAATTCTCTTTGCTACGAGAACCCACTGCAGTTAACTTTAATAAAGTACAGGTGCCTAATTTGAGTCTTAATAAAATTATTTATTGAACTGATTTCTTATTCTTTAAGCTCACTAGCTGATCCCTGGTAATTTTATAGAAGATCGTCTTTCGAGAAAGAACGCTTTGTTTTTGATATAGAAACGATAGATACCCGAAGAACTACGTGCTTGAAAGCTGTTTGGTCTTTAGTCACAAAAGTCTGTCTGCAGATTGTTTGCTTGACTCAAGTGATAACGCCTGTTCCATAACCGATATGAGTGCCATTTCCGAGACGTGGATCGACTTGGGTCGAACGAGACTCGTTAGGCCGAACCCAAAACATCTGTCCCCCGGAAGAACAGTTTTTCTTTCTTCCGCTTAAGTGGTGGAGAATAGACAGCTGTAGTCATCTAATAACAGAGGACCTACTCAGTGCTTGCCTTATGGAATGCGTCCTCTCGGTCTGGATAAATCCGTAGAGAACTTTCCAGCTGGTACCTTTCACAGTTAGTTATAGTCACAGCGGACCACACTGAGCAGATACGCTACTATTGCTCTAGTCTACTAGCCTATTGATACGAAACCGTTCCTTAGAAATGGGACATGTTTCGGCTATTTTTCTCTGCAATGCTGGTATATCCTTGCAAATGAACTACTTGTCCTGAAAAAAATCTAGATTAGGCATTGCTTAGGCCAAGCACCTATTTACCATGAATACTCGCTGCCCCATATTGTACAATTCATTCTACACGGCATTGATCAATCAAGTTCGTGAATGTTTTATTTCTACATGTATTAAATAAATCGCACTACTTTTTGAGCTGCCTAAATTGCTATTTATTTAATTAAAAATTGCCTGATTTACACAATAAGTGGGCCTAAAGTTCTGTTATGATTTGCTTAATAAATTGGCATAACCCGCTGCAATCTTGCCAATTAATACTACTGAACTCATCTTTTTGTTAGGTGTTGTCGGAGCTATGCCATGCGTAACTGGCAGCCTCAGAGGTGACAGCCGTCAGAGTCACCATGACGACATCCTCTGTTCGCGACATACAATAATATACATATAGACCGAAATCCAAAGTCATACCGAGCTAGCCGCAGTTTTTAAGCCTATTAAAATTGCAACATAAGCTATATAACTATAATCAACCATATATTTCACTTGTAGCATGATATAAGCTCTGAAAAAGCGCATCTATGCGGTCCGGCGCTGACGCTTATTTACATTAGACACTGGCACCGCTTACAGGGCCGTCGCTGCAGCATAACGTCCGCGTAACAGATAATCGTGCTCGATTGTTTCATTTTGTGCATCGTGTGGAAGACGACTAATATTCGTGTCGTTGATCTGCTTTTATAGTGCTCCGTTCGTTTAGCCTATGAGCGATTATGTCCTTTTGCTCAGTACCAGCGATCAGCTATAAGACATGTACAAGCTACAGCGATACGAAATATCGTGACATCGAACGAGACAGCCAGTTTTTACCGAACACCGTTTTGCCATCAGAGATCAGTTGACCGCCGTGGGTTGTTCCGTCGATAAGAGGGCCCCACGGGTTCAGGGTGCCGCTCGCATGATAGTTGTCAATATTCGCTTCCCTCGTCGTCGCGATAAAAGGGAAACAGTGTCAGAATGGCCAGTGGCACCAGCAGCAGCAGCAGCACTAGAAAAAGAGTAAGGACTCTACAGTGAAAACTCGCTAGCTTTCAAGGGTTGTCGGGTTAACTCTCTTCCAGGGTTATCGGGTGACTCGCTTGGTAGCGCCACAACTGAAGAACATCAGCAAAGTCAAAAGATTTAGACACAAACAAAAGACACAGCCTAAACAACAGAGACGATGGGGGCGACAGCCGGCTGGTTTCTTGCGGCACCAAGGCCACCACCAAACGGCCCAAAAGCACGTGACGTTTCAGAGCATTCAGCACACGCCTTTTTAGGCCTCTGTTTGGCTTTTTCGGACACTGATCAGGTAGCAATGTAAGAACACGGGCGATGACAGCTAGCAGTCTGATATATGTTTCAACATCATAATATCGATACTTCTTAGATCCTGTCAACCACTTAAATAGTGCAACTGTAACAGTTTCGCTTCCGATAACCGAACGTACAACATTCTATTGGAGTGCTACACCCGCTAACTCTATCAGTCTTGTTTCTACATGTTACGTTCCTTCAGATTACGTACGGTTTCTTCAGCTAGACGCAAAGTAGTAGAACTCCTGCAACAACATAACTGCCTCAAAGAGAGACTGCTAGCCTTTAAGGTATCATCTAGAGAAATGATTAGCCGTCCAGAAATATCATAGTGCAAGCCTCAGTTATAGTAGTCATTGAGCGCTATAGTGAAATAATGTTATCGGTATTAAAGGTCTCAGCGTCTCTATCTAAAGGCAAAGATCAATATATAGTTATAGTTGATTGTAAGTTTTCCTATGTACAGTCTAACTATTAGTTCGACATTTACTTTGTTGTTCAATATATCATAAAGTCCTGAAGAGTCGTTTTTTGTTTACACACACCCCCTGACCACAACTAAGATAAAGCAGACGAGATGTACATATTATCTATTCACTGCTGTCCTGTAAGAAGTATCCTCAGCCAGCCTCTACGCGATAAGGTTCGATTTTACAACGGCAAATATAAAATAAACTATTTTTTCTACACACATCGTCATGGAAGAAGGCTCAGATGTTAACGTATTTCGTTCAATGGTTGATCGCAATATTTTCCATATATATATATATATATATATATATATATATATATATTTGCACTATAGCCTCTGCTTGATAACTTAGTAATTGCTGACCTTTTCGCTCACGGTGTTACCATACGCACACCTCCCACTCATATTATACGAGCTTACCCAACTGCTCATAAATTTTTATGTACAACAAGTGATTATATTTAATAACTGCGTAAGGGCACAGACCTTGGCGATTGTATATTCTCTATCGTACAGCTATTTTGATTATTGAATACTTAGGCATAAGGACTATTCCGAGGTTCATGGTGGTTTGTCTACTAGCAAGGGCACAATTAGGCAGTATAGCTTATTGGGTGGCTCACCGATCAGCTTCATACAAAAGGAATCGCGAAATCGTTAGCATTTGCAATACGCTACACTTCTATCCAGACATGATTCAAAATTGGAGAAAAAGTAAAAATTTCGTGTTGTGTATTATGAACTGCCACTGGGTGTAGTATAGTTATGCCGTTGCCCGGTCTACGAGTGAACTATGTTGATGTAGGGCTGTGAGCGACCGCACTATGTACGCCTAGGTGATTTGTGGGGTACACGTTTAGAGCGCCCCAACATCGTAGATCCTTAATATTACGTGGGGCTCCACCCATACTTAGCTAATATATAGCGGGTCAATTTACTGTTGTTCTCTAGCCTATCCAATGGAAATCAATGCCAAATATTTATTGGATATCGCATCCGCTGCAGCTTTGGCATTTTGAGCCCTTGACCATTTCAAGGTTAGTTGTTGAGGTAAAGAAAAAATGCCACATGTTACGAGCCTCGTGAGCAGAGAAGATCTCTTTAAATTGAAATAGCGAGCAGCACCACAAAGTGGGGGAGCAATGCTTATCGAGCGACTGACAAAGTGTCAATTTTGAGACCCCCTAATATTCAAGATTTCGTTGGTGCCCATCAAAGTAGGAGGTTTTGTTTAAGAGCCAATAATATGGTGTCCCTTTGTCGTATTGGCGAAGAGCAACTTATGCGGCCTCCCTATGTACAATAAACGTTGAGACAAACATATAGGCTTTTGATATTTCATAACGAGGAAAGGCGTCTTCCAATCGAATCGTTTGGAGGCACGCTCTCAGGACAGCTCGTCCTGAATATCTTCGAGCTCGATGGGATCGTGACGAAGGCAATAAAGTGAGAGACAGTCAGGAGAATCATACACACAAGAACACCGGGATTTATTGAAATACAATCACCCATAGAAAAGAACGAACATTGTCCGACCATAGTTTGGCCTGAGTACTACTAATTTAACGATGACCAATGATTTCTATGCAAATCAAACACATCAGAAAAGTTTTTTTTTTTTGAGAGATAATGCCCTGTTACTACTAGAGAAGATAAACTGATTAACTGTACACAGTGTCGACACGATCTAAAAAATGGGATAGAATTTTTTGCGTTTTTCTACGTAATAAATGACACATCTTACGGCCTAGAATATGGTCACGTATGCATTGTTTTCTTGTGATTTTTTTGCTTTACTTCTAGTATGCCTAATGCGCCCAGTTAAGGGCCAATATCCGTGTGTAAGTCGAACTTCTGTGCGCAAATTCAAAACAGACCTCGCTGTCAAACTGACATCGCCGGCGGTAACGTATGTGTATATGGTCACCACAAATGGCTTCAAGAAGTACTATATAAAATAAGATATTGCTTATATAATACATTGATAGACAATGTAAACAATCGTAAATAAAAGTAGAAGTGTATATCTTTGTCACCCATGTTTATAGCCATGTTTTTTTGTTTTTTCGCATAATGTAAATACGTGAATACACGATAGCAACGATCCGAAAAGAATAATATGTGATATTGCCAAAGTAGATACATTGCGAGTGGGCCAACGCGTCTTATGCTCCGAGACAATAATAATAATTATTATATCTTTTTTGCTTGGCCGACTTAAAGTGATTCCTGTAAAACCATCAAAATACACTATATTGTTATCAAACTAGCCACAAGTATGTAGGACGAATGTAGCTTTACTTTGGGGAGCTTCGGGGCCTTCTGCCAACTCCCGTTGGCCCGGTTGTACATATACTTTTGCCGTACCTGTCGTACTAGGACAAACGGGAAACTGCCTCTTCTGACCGCACCGTCTTTTCCTAAGCCGCTAAACGCATATGGGTTTAGCGATAGCCATGTTATTTACTCATCTGGCTATCTTCTTCGCGTAATGTTCTCATTTGTTGTGGACATAACTCGGGTTGTTTGCGATCGTGTCGAAGCGCGCCGCGCGACCACGAACCGACATGGTGGTAATCACGATGATTTTAGCGATAGCAGTTCTTGAGGCCGGAAAGCCTACGATGTCTATTCATTTTGATAGAAACGTGCTGTAGACATCAGTGGCACGAGCAATGATATCTGCCGTAAGGGCCCCAAGTTAACTGTTATTTCGTTGTAATGCGAATGTGCTTTACGAGACGAGCTGGCATTGTGATGATACATGGATACCAATGCGGTCGCTGTTGATACTACTCTAGTTTCTCATGCTGCAGCCATGAATGGCAGATCGGGGCTCACGACATCAGGCAGTTGCATGATGACCCAGTCTCTTAGTATTCCTTATGTCACGGCATATACAAATACTATAAGAGTAATCAGAAGTAACGAAGTTGAGGGGTTGTGTGCAAGTCATATGATAGTGAGCCTGGCGTCTAGATCATACATACCTCAATTTTCATTGGGGGGGGGGGGGGGGGATTATTCAAACTTCAGTATGTAGCTTGCGATCAATGATGGGCATTTGACTGTACAACAGCCCATATTTGACGTCTCGCAGTGCAAACTAGCAACATACTAGCATGCGCCATTATCTAGCATTGTACGATATTTCATTGACACTTATTAATTAATAATAATGTTAGAAGTATTGATTTTTGTCCAACGTGCTTCAATCATCGAGGGCCAATGGTAGCAGAAAACGCATTGTAAATTACTTTAATTTTACTATTTAAATTCGACATGTTTAATCATAATAAGATACTCGTAGGATTTGTTTGGACTCACAAAAGTACGTCACCTTTCGAGCTAACAAACACTAAGTTTAATTCTACTCACAAGAGGGCCATTGATGATTCAGCATCTGTATGCCTGTTTATATACGTACTTAGTAAAATTCACGTGGTTTTGCCATGCGTTGTTTACGAAAAAGCTACGTCGGTACGAATGGACAGCTCATGCGTTTCGCCAATAGCCTTTTCGAATAGAAATTTGCTACGAAAAGATGATGAATCGATGGGGGGCACTGTCATTAGTAGTCTGTCAACAATTCGACGTCCATCTTTGTGCCTTTTTCATTTGTGCGCGTACGACCCCTGAATTTCCACTGATCAGCAGGAGGGTTTGTGGGAGGCCTCCAATTTTCTCAGTTTACCACCTAACCTATTCTTCAACGTTGTACGACAAGAATCGATCAACTTTGCTCCCTCCTTCGCAGTGCAAAGAAAACAGAGCCGTCCAACTAAAAAAATTATTATAAAGTTGATTTTTCACAAAGAATCTCTCATGATTGATACTCTTTCTTTCTTTAGCTTCTGGTTGCCATTTGTGGCTTCTGTAGCCGTGTTAATACCGGTAGGCGGGTCTGTGTGTGCTGCAGCAGTCTCTTCGATCATGGAAGGGTGTGAAATTAACCCCCTGAATAAGCAACAGCTCCTTTTTTTGATGATTGCGACGATATAAATAAAATAAGGTAAAGTAACGCCCAGTAACGATGAGAAAAAAGATCCATAAAAAATAAACCGGTAATAGTACCCATACAAAGCTGGTGGAAAAGCTATGTGATATCTGGGGAGTATCGATGCATGTCACTGACTTCACTTCTGCCAGCGTATACTATAAAAACGTGGCTGGTTCTTTAAAACGCATATAATAAGCTAAAATCTAATTTGTAAATAATAAAATAGCTAGCTTATTTATACATACAAGATTCAGCGATAGTTACAGGCAAGCGTTTATATTTTGTTAATTTTTCTAATAAGGTTGTTTGTAAGAACTTGCCCTAAAATCAGGTCGTCTGCTTAGCAGCATTGTATTTACTAACACAGTACATTATCGAAGACCCTATACATGAATCGAGTTAGATGCATGTGTATATTGATTTAAAATACGTTTAGGCGGGTGGATCCTTCTTAGGCGGACCTGGTCGATCCCTTAAATTAATAAGGGCATGTCTTTAAATAACGTTCAGAGAGCTATAACGCATTGAAAAATTGACGAGTATTCCACTGCCCACACACACTATCTCTCGCTAATAAAATACCTCACAAATACGAACACTAAACAAATCATTGGTTTACAAAATAGCTTTTTAATTCTGTCCTAAAGGTCTGTTTATATTTAGCCACTAAACTGTATCCGAACAAGTGGCTGGGGAGCAAAATCTCTCGCTTGCTCTTTGCTGATAGTCCAGCAAACTAGAGGTAATTTGAATATGCTGATTTTTTTTACAGAAGTAACATCAGAGAGATTATTTATAAAATCTTCTGATTACCGGTAGCGTGGACCGAATGAGTAGCACAAGAGAGGAAACATTGGAGATGTTTACGAAAAGAGATTTCTATAGCCACAAATCCAGTTAACGAGACCCATTATGACTATAGCAATGACATCGTACGTAGACGCAAACTCTCCAATTATGTATGTTTCTTGGCTAGCTATAACAAACAGAGCAACCTATATCAGCCTTATTCTGGCATCTTTATGTGTGAAATTGAAGACGATATGCACAGTGTATACTTACTGATTACGTATATATAGAAAAAGCTGCACACACGCGCGGCGGAGCTCCCGGTGGTAGCAGCTCTCCGATAGGGCAAACACTACATCAGTTAGCTTAAGGTAGGGTCCCTATCTCGTGCGCCTCCTAGCCACCCCCTGTGATTCTAGCGAGATTTTTCTCACAGTTGTTTTTCTATACCGATAAAGACGTGAGGTGAGTGTCAACACTGCCATACGTAGTTACCTAGCTTTTCTGCTTCATTATCTCAAGTGAAATTAGATTTCTGCTGAATGTGACGGGAGAGGTCATGTGAAATGGATTTATAACCAGGCGATTTTGGTTGTCCCAGAAACGTTTTTCGATTACAGTCAAATCATTCAGCACAATACGTTCACAGAAATTTCACGCCCCAGACACACGTTGTTTATATATATCGTGTTAGATTTTTTTAGGTAATCACACAGGTCCTGGTACATCTTCGCCTAATCGGCTGGATGCTTCTGAAGTAAAGAAACCATTTAGCCAGCTGCCTAATAATGTAATTAACAATCACTCTATTGATTTTCAGAACACTGGCTAACAGTCGGACTCCGATATATACGTAACTTCCGCTCGACTTTTTTTTCTGTTTGTTATAATATGTTCAGCACCTATGTTGAGGCTATACCCATTAACTTGAAGCGTTTTGTTTTGTCTTTATAATGGTAGTTTTTGTGACACATGACGTTTAAAATCTATGTCATCGAACGAGACCCATATGCATGACGAAGGCGGCGGTAACCTTGTACAAGATGGCAACGAGCCACAGGTAGCGCAGGACGTACGTGACAGACGTCAAACTGAGCCAGGAAAATAACAATAGCAAAGACAGCAAATTTTCCTCGCGGTGTTGACAACATTCGAACTGAACGTATCTCGTTCAGGCGTTAGTCACTGACGGGTTAGTTAACTGATCGCTAATGTTAGCCTATTTCAGGCCTACACCTATGAATGGCTGTTTGTCTGGGTTGGGCTAGGCGTACTCCGAATTTGTTGGATAGGGCTAAAAAGGATGTAGGAGCACATTGTGGGGCGCCTTCAACATTTCACATCGTATAAAATAGCAATGCAATGAACGTCAACAATCTTCTGGCTAACCGACACATTGAGATGCTGTAGCAAGAACTAAACGCTTCGAAGAACGCTCGAAAGGTAAAAGCAGATTTGTCTGTTTGTCTACTGGTATTACAAGTATGGCATATAGCAGTACGGCGCAGGCGAATTGCTTTTCATTATAGATAATTGTCCATCTCTATACGAATTTCGTATGCAATCAAATAGTTGGTTGCTTTATTATCGTATTGTTTCTATTGACCTTACCGCTCGAGAAGGTAACAGTATGAGGCTAACATATTACGCCCCTACAATCAGGACACAGAATTCGCATCTTACGTTGGCCTTCAGCATTACAAAGCTTTATGCGTTTGCGTCTGCTCAGTATTCCGAAATTTATTTGTCCAGAACTATCTCGTGATAACGTGTTTTTCTTGACACCAAGCTACCGAGAACTTTTGTAAGTAATAACTGATCGAAGTAGCTGTTTTCATATTTATCTATCAGCTTGAATACCATGACGCTTTTAACGTCACGTTATACCAGTTGAACATTGCGAACATTATCAGAGAGCATGTATTTCAGCTCTGTTAGACAGTGGGTGCACCTTGTTCACGACAGGCACGAAAGAAGAAAGCAGCTAAAATATTCCTGACTAGAAGCTGGAATTACTTGCCGTTAACCCAAAGACTAGGTCTTCAGCTGTTCATATTAGGGGAACGACCAAAGGGTTGCTACATGTAGTTCTTAAGAGGTATGGCTCAAGTAGTGTGCATCTACTGTTGATCTAAGCTTGAATCTATAAATAGCACTAAATTATCGCATATAGATAGATTCTAGGTTCCACGTTAACAGGTTCACTGATTTAATTTTAAAGTTTCGAAGGAAATATCAGGGAGTATCCACTCTAGTTTTTACCAACTCACGTTTACCCATAATACTTGCGAAGTTCGAAAGATCTCTATTTAACATTTAAATATATTGTTGGCCTAAACAGGATAGCTGATTCGTGTTTTGAGAGTATTCGTTCATTCGAGCTGGATGTCGACCAGTCCTCAAAATGCAACCCACTTTTCTGGTCGTACAATTATTCCCTCATGACTATTTTACGTAATTATTGATAGTTACATCTGTTATTATTATGGTCCAACTAGAAAAAATTGTGATAGACTCGGTTTTCATAAGGGTTCATTACTTTACGTCGTATGTCCTCGATACGTGTTCGTGGCTCCTCCAATAACAGTGGCCTAAAACACACTCAAAACTAAGGGCCGAAGCTTCAGTCGGTTGCTGCTGCTGTTGTTGGAAGTCGCATGGAAGATGCCGCCACAGCCATACCAGAACAGGGTTATCTATAATAGCTTATGACGACAATCTGGAAACATCATTAGCATTGAGAATCGCGCACACTGCCGATGTACGTTGAAGATCCCCGAATAACGAGCTGTTGGATACAGTCAGGTTCGATTCTAAACTTAATAACTTTATAAAAACGGAACACAACTTACAGTTTGATACTACAGGGATATCTTTATTGACACCATACCTGGTGAAGCTGAGCGTCGAATAACGCTTATGTAGTTAGTTGCGGTCCTCTAGAGGCCGGGAATGAATGAGGCGCCCTGGCCGCGGAGACCGATTCATACCCAACCGAATCCAAAGTAACAATATATGTTAGACGGCAGTGTTTGAAGTTGGTAGGACCAACTTGCCCTGTATAGGCAAAGGACATACGAAGGACTGGAGGCAAGGCAAGGCAATGCGTTCTTAAGCTGTGTAACGATTAATCAAGTCGTCTTGGTTGCTGCTGGTCCTGACTGATTTAATATATCCAACTGTTGTTTAGTTGCTACGCGCTGAGAAGGTGGTGTTCATCCAGGTACTAATCCGACCGTTGATTAGCAAAAATTCATTTTAGGCTATTATTAAAGTACATATTATGAAGTACGCTGTATGCTGACAATTTAATCACCATATTTATATTTTATTTCACTTTTGACATTTGCACAGCCGGAGACAGCTACTCGAGTGGTCTTTGTTTGCCACTATCTGATCCACTCGGGAAGAGACAGTCCCGTTTTTCTGTGCGCGAGCTAACTTACTTTACTGTCGAATTGAGCACGTAGAAAATGCCGATAAATAGACCTTGTGCTTACGGCTCCAACGGTCACTGCCGACGATATAAAATACACATTATGCTAACTTGTGCAGATTTGTCTTTCTGAAGAAATCAGTGGAGGGATAGCCTAGGAAGAAAACAGGCCCTACCCCTGTAGCCTGAATGATAAAACTATTGTAGAATAGAGTAAACAACATGGAACCAATCACACATCGAGGTGTACCTATTATGCATGATAAACTTTTTGGATCGAAGGGGGCAGGCGATTGAATTCAGTGAGATGGCATATGGTCTCGTCTAGTTCCTATGGAGATAACAATGACAAATGGCCGACAATTAATATTTGCATTGAAAATTTAACTCAGCTGCAAGGTATTGACTAGACGACACTCGTACTCGGACTAAATCGTGAATTCCCAGCTCGTTTAACTTTTACCAATGATTTAATAATAAAGGCCGAGCTCTTTTTTTTTTTTTTTGAAGAATTCAGTCGCATTACAGTATAGGACGGGTTTTTAAAGGAAAAAGTGCATCTGCTTAGGGTTGAAATAACAGAAAACCGCTTAAGCAACACACGAAATTTTTGGGTATTTGGCAAACACACTAAGAGATCGATCATATTTGCTACCTTCTGCTATCGTCAGATATAACCTGTTTCCATTGACGTTTCTTTTACTTGAATAAAATTGTATCGAACAGAAATTGCCCCGCATAAATTATCCCAAGTGTTTTTGTACAGAGATAGGTGGTTTCCAGATGTGCGCCACTAGACGATCCTCATTTAACGTAAGCGATCCGATACAGAAAAACAATCGCCGTATAGCGATAGTAACAACAAGGGGTGTCAACATTGATTATCAAATGCTGCCATTAATGTTGTTATTATAATTATTATAAAGCAGTAAGAGTGATCTCAGATAACAGTGTACGTACTGTGTTTAATTGACCCATTGTCGAAGGATCGTCCTAGCCCAATGCTGGCTGCTTTGGCTAACAATCTATTCGTAAATATCTATGGTTATGGTTTGCCAACGAGTACGGCCTAAGCACTGGGTGTCAGTAGCCGATGTATGTTTAAGCGTCAGTTTGCATCCACTTCGTCACTACGAACATAGTAAAACGTCATCTATGTACCTATATTTCGGAAGGCACGGCTGCATTTGGAAGCCTAGCTTACAAAATCGGCCTAAGGCTATATCTAAGAAATATGAAAAGGACCCAGCAGGCATCGTTTGAAGCAGGAATTTAAGCGACTTCTTAAATCAATACAATTCGAAGCCAACATTTCTTTGCATCAAATGGTTATCCTTACTACTGAAACATTGGTGCCTTGAAATAATGATTCGTGTAGGATAAACACCTGTGAGCTAAGAAGCTTACTTATTCAACAGTCGGCCGTACCAGTACGCCTATCAGGTTTTTCCCCCTAAGGACCTTTGGCTTTATCATAAAGAAAACATTACCGTCATATACGGTTTCATCTGTACCTGCAGTAGGGGCTCAAAAAATAGAAACGAAGCTATTTTCGCTCTGTTTTTTGCTATCTTTTAGATACGATCTATTCGTAAATTACACTCGTGCAGATTGCTTTCTACCAGCCTCGTCCCTTTATCGAACGCGGCTACAAATGAAGATCCGCCGGTCGGTTTTACTGCCATGGCTACCCGAAACGAATTTATCAGGACCATCGTTATTATTTCTACTTGCTAGTATTATGCCCCTACATCTGTATACACGCTCAGACTTAGCTACGTTGCTGTTATATATATATATATATATATATATATATATATATATATATATATATATATATGCAAACTAACACCTGGCTGAAAGGGTCGACCCAAAGTTACCATTACTATCCGATAGCACTTTTATTAGTTTTTTTCATTATTTTTCTTGCTGCCCCTATTAATTCGGAAAATAAATGTAGCCATCCAGAACGTATATTTCTTTATCCTTATTTACTTTACGATTCTGTACCGTTTGCTGTATCAATGTACGACTTTCAATTCCACGGTGTTTCATAATTATACGAATCTTCTGAACGGACAACTTATTCTCTCGTCTTCAATTTTAGTCTGATTGTATATAAGTTTCTATTAAACATCGCATACAGTTGGGTTTTGTGATCATTTTGACTAGATTCAAATGTATTGATACTTTTTGAATTTATTGATATATTTGACTATATTAATATTGTTAGTGCCGCACTGGAACATATTTCTGCTTTGGTACGAAGGTACAACGGCGTCTCTGAGTCACATGACGGTAGCCCGTTACATATGGATACGGTAGAGCTTAACTAAATCGCTATGAAATGTCTTTTTATTTATGGGTGTAAATATGCGTTAAACCTATACTTAGTATAATACATAGCATTGTTCTCGACTCGAGCCTTTTTCCCTTCCTAAGGTCCAGATGATAGCCGTCTTATACAGGAGAGACTGACCACTCTACCTGCTCTTATCTGTCAGCAGAACTTTTTAGGGCCTACCTTGCCATAGCTTTGACGACCAAATGGTCTAATGGAGTTCCGTCGCGTTGATTGCGCTTAATCCTCAACGTTAAAAGCTCTGCTTTCAAAGAGCGCTTCTCCTCTTGTAAGCGTTTGCTTTTATTGCCCTGATGCATAGGAGAAATTCTCGGTTTCGTAGGACCTATTTAAAATAATTTTACACGTTTTTTTTTTCAGTGGTCTGTGCACTATCAATTTTCTCAGTAAACATATTAGTTTCAAAGTCCGGCTTCAACTTTAATATGACAAAGTCGAAGTCGTTCCCACGCTCAAAAGCAAGCGAAAAAAAAAAAGCGGACAATCTGCTTCGAAGTTATGTAAGGAAAGAAAAAAAAACATCGTAATTAAAGAATTGTTATTTAGACAGAAAACAACTGGCATATTCGGTGGACTACTATCGTTTAATTAGCTAGAGAAAGACTGCAATCTGTCGGTAGAAAGGCCTACTTTACACCATTATATGTATTATTCGACGATCTAATGCTTCTTCTTGTATCGCGAACCTTGTCCCAGGCAAAATTGCGCGCCTGCACGTGTTACTTATTTGGCAGGTTGTGAAAAAGAATGGAAACGATAATTTTAATCTATCCCGCCATCTTGGCTATCCAGGGCTTACTTTTCCCTTTCGAAACAGGTATTTCTATAGAAGGATGCTTAGTTTTACCGCAAGTAATGGATAGTGCGCTTCCTTTCTAGTCATTTCACGAGTGCTTCGTATTTCCCAGCAGCAGCAGCAGCAGCAGCAATTAACTGTTGACAGAAGCCGGCTACAGACTCTTATAAGTTAGTTTCTGAAGGGGGAAGAATTAAAAAATTGTTTCCTATATTCCGAAGTGCCTGGTCATTCGATAACATTGTACCCGACATTAATCTGTTTATATTAACGCCAAAATCAAGTGGACAATTTTTCTTACCATACACCGTGTAGCGTCGGATCCAATAATGCCTTGAAGTTTGAAGAAGACCTGTCATTGTGACGTGTGTCAAACGTCTCCTTTCAACAACTCGTTCGAAAATAGCAGTGGCCTTTGTTAGCATGCTACAATCTATCGAATCTGTATTACATCGAAGGCCAAATAGCGTACTGAAATTTGCCACTTCCGACTTCTCCAACGCAGCAGTTGCTAACGTCTCAGATATCGTTGCAATTCAGTATTGGATCATTTAGTAGAAACAATTTTTTTAGCCGAAAATGTCCTGAAGTCCCGATGAGCGGGTGTACCCTGTTGCACTGGATAAGTGGCTCTCTTAAGCGACAGCTAAGCGGAAACGGGTCCCCTTAACATTAGCCGGAGATACTTTTTGGAAATTTTTTTGCCCCTTTTACTGACTCATTCATCGTACAGTGTGGCGGCGCGCTGCCATACCTCGTATGCATGTATTGCAAAGTTGACGTATGACAGTAAACAGTTGTTCTGTCGATCTAGGCTATTTATCCTCTTTTTATTTCATCCCTACGTGCTGTTGCGTCCATTGCAGAGCTTTGAGCTTTTTTTTTTTTTATTTAGAACCACAAGCTTGTGGTTCTAAATAAAAAACTGCTTGTGAATACATGTAGCTGGCGTTTTTATTATGGATACAGATGCCGTTTACTCGCGACGTTTTACTGTTGATAACATAAACGCTATTCTATTCTATGTTTCTAGAATACGCACAGTTTCTTGGTGCGTTCAGGTACCGTATTATTATAATATATATATATATATACAATAAGCATAAACTATTTCAACAGTTATTATACGCCTTATATAACTAACCGTTAATTATTACCGATAATACACACATCATTACCTAACCAAATATATGTGTATATATAGCATCTTCCCTTGTGAGTCCTATGCGCTCTTAGTATAGTGGTCATTCATGGACAGGACATGCATGCTTCTGTCGAGTAACTATTGTTTGCCATTTGGGGTTTTCAATCTCCGTTGTTTCTTGACAGAATAGAAACACTGCAAGCTTCCAGATCTATGAGATGATCCATACAAAGACGATGGTTCAATGTCGTGATTTTGTTTTTTATATTGTAGAAATACCTATCGGTGAGTTCGCTAACGTTGTGTATCTATCTTCAGTATTATGCGAAGTTCGTCTAATATCCTAAACTCATTCATATCTGGATATTTGGGCTTCACGATAGAGAAACACATTATAGTTGCTTTTTAAAAATATCCGACTGATTTTTAGTCGTCTCTTTAGTATCAAGGAATTCAATCATTACGGAATTTATTCTTATACTAAACGTATGTTAGCGTATGAATTTGTCATATGATTTTTGGACTGATTCCGGTCCTCATCTAAAAGTCATTGGTGTTTTTTTTTTCCCGTTTTTAGTTATTTTTGAATAATATCAATACGCTTCATATGTTTGCAACGGCTCGATAATTTGTAAATTATTGATTATCATTGTTTAATTATATCCGATATACATCTAAATCTTATCGGCTTACCGCTATCGCCTTCTGCTATCAAACATTTCAGTCGCTTGAAACCTTGATGTGATGATTTATTTTTGCGTCTACGCTCACAAACCAGATGGTAAGAGTTGAAAAAAGAATTAATTAGAGAATTATAAATGAGGCGTTAAATTTTTAAGATTGATGACCTCACTCCTGTGGCACTTCCACTTGCTGTGAAGAGTCGCACAATTCTTCACTTAACAACAGCTATGTAAACTTTTCTATGGATAGCGTTAAGTATTTCGCGCAGTTTACGTATTTGTCTCACGCTGCTCTGTGGCGATAACGCCGAATGCACCAAGCAAAAACGGCCGAGTCGACAACGTAAGACTTTTTTTTGTATTAAAAATTCACTGTTACGGGCTATATACGAGCAAAAAGAAAGCGGAAAGAAAAAAAAAAATATGTGATTTTCGAGTTATCGTGCAGCCATCGGATACTGACGACGCCGGCACTGACACTGCCGCCCGGAGTTCAGAGATCCCTACGTCGACTATTACACCGAGCTTCGTTTGTTGGTCGGCTTTGTAGTCGTTATGTGAAGCACCATTTTTGTCCCGTTTTCGATAATGGCCATGATGATGATGATAATGGTTACATTGCTTGGTAGTTGTATTTGTGTTACACTCGCATGCATTGTCGGCGTAGTAGAAATAAAATCCTATGATCCCTCCGTGAAGGGCGAGCGCGACAAGTGGAACAGATCATTTTTACCCTTCCCACTTATCTTACCAGCCTTTTATTAACCCCTGTTCATTCAAATTGGTGTCGTCGCATGTATCTCATGACTGTCGATGTGGGCATCAGGTATATGGCTTTCAACGCTGTTGAAGCCGTTGGGGTCCGTGTATGTGTGGCTGTAGTTTGTGTCAAGATAGTGCAGCTCATCTACGTTATCGACCTCCCCAAAAGCTTCTTGGTACCGTATAGGACATTACAATACACTTTCATAATAATGATGCCTGACCGGCTGTCGATGGTCAGTGTCTTGGATACGGTGGACAACGTTAGTTCAGTCACACGATCTGTTTTTCTCGCGTCTAAGCCGTCAAAAGAAAATCGAGCCGCGGATAATCCCTCGTCATGAGACTGTGGCCACATGACTGTAAACATTCCCCCTGTTTATATACTGCTCGATAGTGTAATGTTGAGCTTTTTCAATTGTTGTGTATTGTACTTTGCTTTATTCTAGAAGTCGACAGGACTTTCGTTAACGGTTTATATTTTAATGTTTATTTTATAGTCGAAAAGAATGAAAGCCACTAAACACAGAGGGCAGGATAAGCGCATTGCGCCCTTTTCTTCTTTTCCCTTCTGTAACAGCCTACTTTTCAATGAGAAATGTCTTGTCTTTTCGACGATTATTATTGCCGGTTCGTCTGATTGATTAAACACAGATTGTCGACGTAGCCTGCTCGGGCTCGATACTCTACTACAAGATATATCTGTATTCGCTGACCTATACCGTAGTAGGTGAATTTACTTATTATTATAATAATCTTTAATAGAGTATCATTTCGTTGGCATGTAATTTTTCCCTACACTGCTTTTGTACCTCTAGAAAAATGTATAAGAACCTAAGAACTGAGAACACATTTTCGCGCATGAGAACTTTCAGCGTTTGCCGTCCACGATAGGGACAAGCGTATAGCTAGCGACCATACAACTCTTAAAGTACCCGTAAATGACAAGGGTTTCTAGAGTAAGTTTAAGGGCACTTTATAATCGTCTTTAGATTCGTCTGCTGCTGATCTTTTCCTTTCACCTGAACAATGGACGAGGTTATTTTAAATAGGTGCTCGGTCCGTGTACTCGTAAAACGCTAGAGCCGTCTTGTGTACAGTTTCCGTACAATGTGGCAATGGTATGCTTGCCTGTGTGAGCTGCGTACTTTGCCTTCATCCGCCCGAGTCGTATTTCTCTTGGGTTTTACCTCTTGGGTCCTTTTTTTTACTTATTCTATGTACCACGCCGAAATTGGCAATGAGGCAAGTTGAAGCACTTTTTGATGATCAAACGCATAAATCTACCACGAAGTGTGTGGAAAGACCAATTTGTCTAATTACACGGGCTTCATCGTTTACCTTTTGTAGCTTCTGTCAGCTCCTTATTTTCAAGCACTTTGGGAAAAAAAAATAACTCTTAGTACAGCACTATTATCGTACATTCGATAAAGTTGGCCACGTTGAACTTACGCGCCGCCGCTGTAGTGCTTCTAGCGGCCATGCCGAAGACATAATTTGATTTCCGCTTGCTCTACGTAGGAAGTTTTTTCGTCGTTTGGAGACTGATGGTTAACCGCGATAACTTGGTACCGGCGACAATGTGAAGCTGGATCACCTCTTATATCAACCGAAGATTTCGTTGCTGGGCCCGAGCAACTCCTGAAACCAGAGGCATTTTGTTGAACAGACACGTACAAATGACCTATTACCTTGCAACCCGCGTATCAGCTGGCTCTGAAGGTTCAAAACTGGGTACAGTGTCCAGCTGTTCCTTCCCATAAATAGTGCTAATGTTGTTATTACGACCAGAAATAGCATATCAAAGATAAGAAGGAAAAAGTCGAAACTACACTTTGTCGTGTCAAGCGCCTTTGAACGCGGCGATCGGCTACATGGGACCGAGGAACATACATGCGTCCGTAGAAGATTCATTCCGCCTTCAGGATGGACTTTGTTTTACTGTGATCTACAAGCCAGTCATGGTTTCTTGTTCCTTTTCGTTGTAGCTGTGCCCAATATAGGTTGATGCTGGTGGCGGAATGGCGTTGAAGGCTTCGCTGAACCCAGGACATGGGCAGTAATGCTCCTTGTGTATTGAAAGAAGCAGACGCATTAGCCACACGTACGGTTGTTTCTATATATTTCATTCGACGAGCTGGCTCTTTACGATGCTGTTGATTTGTCTTACTAAATTTTTGAAAACTATGTACATATATATATGTCCGAAGCTATTACACGGACCTGACTCGTAGTCATGTGGAATTCTTGTACAGGTCCGGTACAATCAATCATGTTATTTTAAACTGCAACAGATTCATATGCAAGCAGGCTGTACAGGTGTGATTCGTTAGCAATGAATGTGCGATAAACCCGGTAAAATATGAGTGGACATAACATTTGTAAACAAACTGTATTATATATATTGCACACCAGACTAGTCCATGGTAGATAGGAAATAAACAAAGAGATTAAATAAATTCGAGTGCCCTATGCTCAGCGATGTCGTTAGCGAAGCGTGTCAATAAAATGGCTCCACCTGAAAATGAGCGGCTGATCAAGCAACTTAACAGACGAGTGTCTCAACATTGTTGAAAGATAAAAAGACATATAACAACGGCTGGCTGTGTTCATCGGGCAGCAGACTACGTTCTAACAGAATTTATTTCTCCGCTCAACGTATATTTCAACGATTTAAATAACACACCGTTGTTTCGGTTGGATACTCTATTGGATCCGCTGCCTCTGACGAGCGGGCGTTCGATCCACGGTGCATGTGTCTCTAACTCTCACCCTGTATGGTGCGAACGGCAGGCGTTATATAGGTTACGGGACACAGGCGTAGTAAAACGTACAGCTATAATGCTCTTGGTTGATCGAGAATCTCGACGAATATCTCGGTCTTTGCAAAACATCTGCTCCTATTGAGAATATCGTTGGTTACCTTCGTCGACAGCAGAATCGCGCAGTGACGCAAAGATGACCAAATCACAGCGCTAACACGGTTGCTTACGTAGGACTGTGGCACGATCAGTAAACAGGTTCTCGAACATCGAATAGTGGCTTCGAGATAGATAACATTGATCGACTGTTTACTCGTGAACTGTTTTTATCGTTATATGTATGTTTTTGTGTATGTTCGTGCGTGCGTGTGTGTGTGTGTGTGTGTGTGTGTATGTTATATATCATCGGACGAAAGTAACAAACAAAAAACCCATGTAGGTTCCAGTAGATAGCTTTGATGCAGGCAACGTAAGTGTCGTCATAACTGTAGATTGCTGCCCAATTAGGCTGCGCGAAGTTTTTAATTCCTGTCACATTGGAACTATTTTTCGGCGCGTCGGTTAGGGATGTTTTGGAACTGGAGGCCAGCACAAAAATGGTTTGCTTGTTGATGCTTCTATTACGGTCGAAAATCCGTGCCACCCGATGACTTTGGTTGTTAAGGCCCGGCTATAAGGTATTTCGTTTCATATTTGCCTGTCATTGCCCATTTGTAATATGGGCGCACTCCGATACCTTTCTGATTTAGTCTTTTTTTTTTTTGTAGTGCATAGGCATTGCCAAGCTTGAAGAAACCGCATTAAGGATTGTTGTCTGTAATATCGTTTCGTAACGAGGGTGAACAAGGAAACATATATATATATATATACTCGTATTTTCTAGATTTTCTAGTAGATACGATTTTCAGTGCCTTCTGTTCCATGAGTCGATAATAAAATCTACCCTTTTTCGTTGTCTCTTCAAAATGTATGGATATTTTTATCTACGATAGCAGCAGTAGCATATCTGCCTGTGGCATCCATAACAAGACATTCAGAACTTGACGTCAATGTTTGGCAAATTGATAGAGAGCGCTAAATGTAGCATTTTTCTAGTGGGTAGTAGATTTCTAATAGTTCCAGCGCTAAAAATTGAAGTGATTTAGTAGATATTTAGCCAAAAAATGCATGATTATTGCAAACATACTATTTCGATTGAGGAGATGATTAAACACAATTTGTGGTAATAGGTCTTTAATAATATTTTTTTTTTTTTTTATAATTTTATTTTATAGTAACAATTTTTACGACGTAATGTTTCGCCCTTTAGTGGAATTGCACAAAACCTTTTATTATAGCCGGAGACTCAAAAGCTTCTGCAGAAACTCATTGGGCCTGTACTCCTTTATCTGCGACCATCCGAATGCCGATGGCCGCGGCTTGGAAACAAGCTTCCATTAATGTAATATATTTTTGGCATAAAGATCGAGCAGTTTGGAAAATTTGTTCATTATGCCGTCGATTGTCAAACAGCGACCGGTAACGTAATGGTAATGACAGTAAATAATTCTTACTTCAGTCAGAAGTTGCCAAAAAATAAAGATGAACTAATATTAAAAAGCGTTCACGAAGCTTACTCATAAGGCATACGAGTAACTGCGACCAGCCATGTCAGAAGGGAATGAAGTTCCACGAGTCTTTAATGAAACCAGTTACATAGTGGCCCCGTCTTTTCATCGTAGAATAAAATCACTGCACGACTAGATACTACCCGAATCGTATGTAATATAGGTAGACATTGAGATAATTAGGCGTGACGGTAAATTACGCCGCCTGCCATCGGCACAACTAGGCGAGCACCATCGTTTCTGTTGATATCGTTGCCAACTATTGGCGATACGTTTTTCATAGGCATGTCAATATGGTCGAATAAGATTTCGACGCTACGTTCTGTACAGGAAAAAAACAACACAATACTAATCGACAGTCATCTTATATGCTAGAATAAACTTTATACACAAAAAATGTGCGATGGTAGAAGATACGCGGCATGTTGACGCGGGGCTCGCCAACGGGCTGGATGTTTATGCTTGCAGCTACTGAAAGCGCGTGCTAGTAACCTACGCCTACCTGTTTTCTTAATTTACCATTTACAGGAAAACTCTACCAGAAGAGACACATCCTATTAAAAACTAATCAGAGTAGATTAGTACACACGGGGATTCGTCTCATCACTGCTAATTACTGAAGCATAATCACATGAAGGAGAAATGTACCTATCTGTGAATTGCTCCGTACTGTATTTTAAAGCAGGACCATTCTGAAGCCTTCTCTAGCAGATAGAAATGTCTGTTTCTGTCAAAATATAAGCCAATACATAAGCAATCATTCTTGCTACTGTTTATTTATATGTATATTATATTTATGGGAGAGTTTTGCATCAGTCATCGTACTTCGGCAAGTGAACCCATTTAATATCGATGCTCAATAGCAAAATGGAGAGAAAGTTTCTGACAAAATGTTTTTACCGTGCAACACTGGTGATCACTTTAAATCGTGGCGTGCTAAAGGTGAGCAACTAGCCTGTATGTTAGCGACTGAAGGAATAGGTCGTAAGCAGACCTTTGACAGTATCTCACAACTAGTTGTACAGCCTGGTAGCTTGCCTAACAGTGAGTCAAACCTGATATACGAAAAAGCACTTTAATCTACAAACATTGTATTGTGTGCAGCTAAATAGTAAAACGTGTGCTGGCCTGTTCCGTGCGCCTGAAACCAAAGGAGTTTGATTTATTCGATGACACGTTACCGTTTGCTATATATATATATATATATATATATCTCGAGGATGTGGCCTCGTTTTACGGCATTTCGTTATTTTTTCTTTGGCCTATTGGCCGACCGAGGGTGCATTGAAATGTACGATGTTATTTATAACAGTTGGCAAAACGCATTTCAGTGTTTTCCTCTGCGCTGCTTCTTATTGACGCTTTATTTGTAGTTACTTCCTAAGCTAACAATTAATAGAGGAAATAGTACTTTGTAATGTGTTAGAAATATACGAAGAATTGACGAAAATAATTTGCCTGCCTTGAGCGATGCCTCCGGTTTTTTTTGACCAGGGCTTACAGATCGTCGCGTACGGATAAGCGATTCGCCAATTTTTGACTAACTTACTATATCTAAGTTAAGGATATTATGTAGGTACTCTCTCCGACGTTCAGCCTCAAGAAAGCAGCTACATAACATGCGCTGTCTAACTCTCGGAAAAAGAAACAAGTTATTTTCCTATGATTCTTATACGGTGTCGCGATACTTTTACGTACTTTATAACACGCTCACTGTAAACACCAATAATAGAAACAATCGTATAACTAGTGCTTTTTAAGTGTTTGTATTTCGACTGTATCTGGTGTGTCAATGGGACATTAAAAGACGCTCGAATTTTAACAACGAACGATTGTATACAAAAAGTATTTCCATCCCGATTTTGACTTTTGCTAGAAACGGTCGCTTAACTAGAGCTTCTTCGGTGAAACGGAGCAGTTGACGTAAACCGATTGTTAGTATCGCCTATTACCTGTGTGCAAGCAAATACTGCCTATAAAATAGCATACGTTTTGGCACTATGTTTTTGCTCGTAGGTGTTATTTTGTTCGTCGTGATGTTATCGAAGTTCACAGTTGATAGAGTTATATTTGTCATAAGATGTTCCATTGTCACTCTAGGCAGATGCATCCGTAACTTCGATACGATTCGTTCTTACTTAACAACGTAACTTACGGAGGATAGTTGCCATCGCTTTGAGTTGATACCCGTGCGTCTATCTAACATTACGAGAATATATTTTCATCTGAGCTATGAGATGTATGAAAGGATCTCAGAACGCTGGACGACACAAGCACGCCACAAGTCTGTGTACATAGATCGACTAATTTCACTAGTAAATCAAGTAGAACCGGCCCCAACAACAGCAGTAATAATAAAAGACTGTCGCATGATTTTCCTTCTTTCTTTTTCGTAATTGTCGTCTCGTTTTCGTTAACATTTTCCCCTCATTATCATACTTCGCTGAATAGAAGAGCAACGTAAATAGAAACTGTAGGCAAAGGTTCGGAGTGAACCGACTAGTAATAGCTGCTTTCACAAAATCAGTGTCGCTTCACTCTAGGCATCGTTTTGCACGTTCCTGGATGGTTATGTCTTAAAGGTCGTTGTAAATTTGTAATCCTGTGTAGGACACGTAGGACAAAAAAGCGGGGAGGGGAGGACGCTTCGATTACCCCTATATGTTACTAGGGGAAAACTGTACCAATCCAGATAAAGAGGGTGAACGAAAAATGAAGTCGAAGTGAAAACCCTTGTGTTAACAATAGTGATAGAGGAAATTTTCAATACTATTTATCTTTTCAGAAATATCGAACGAATTTGTGGCAAGATGTATGCATTCGATAGTTGAAATTGTAAAATATCGCCAATAATCAATTACATATAATTTTGCTTCTGGGATTTTGTTACGAGATAGCAAAAGGTGAGAGAATTTCGGGGCAGATTGAGATGTCTTATTAGATCAAACAGAAAAGGAAGGGAAAAGTCCCAGATGAACCGGGTTTACATTGTCAAATCGAATTTCGCAAAACCCGATTTCGTTTTTGGTCCGATTTTACAAACGAGATCTTTCTCAGCCATGTTTAACTAAACAGAGAGGATTTCAGGAGTATAGAAAACCTTCAATGCAGGATTAAGATCATTCTTTCATTAAATACAATTATTTACGTCGTCTAGCAAGCTATGTACAGATAGAGTGTGTGTATATGTAAGAAACTGGCTCAAGTTGTATTGGAAATAAATTATATTTAGGCCCCCTGTTAGATGTATCACTTAAATTAATCGTCGATAGGAAAATGTACTTGCTACTGCTTGTGCGGTGCGGTGGATAAGCGAGACACTGTTGAATTATTCATTTACGTATTATCTATTTTCTTTTTTTTTTTTTTTTTTTTAGTTGTATGATCGCTTTTTTTGTACGGTAAAACGTCTGTAGATTTAAATTAGTGGACATTTCCTCGTATCTAAGACGCACTCCTACCACAGTCACGTTCTGCAGATCCCATGCGTTACGATATCCTTTCCCAACAGTGATTCTGCGTGCCTGTAAATGATAGAAATCAAACGCTCGCCTAACGTGACCTTTGCGAACGTAGATACAGGAGTAGCGCTCGTGGCTAAATGGTAGCACGCTTGCCCTGGAAACAGGGATTAGAGCTTTGCAAGACTGTTAGGAAGCAGATTAACAGAGCCTGTCTGTCGATATACCGGCGAAAAATCGAATATCTTGATGTGACATCTATCCAGATGTTTGCTAACGTGAGGTAACGTATGCGGCGGCTGTTGCTGCTGCTGCTGCTGCTGCGGATCGAAATTAGGCAGCTACTTATCTGTATTTCTCAGCAAAAATATCCTCCCCAAGCTATTGCATCGGTCTTTTTTCTAATATAGTAGCATTTCCTCAGATTGCTTTATTAGAACGAATCTTAAGTTCTTTATTCTGAGCGATTTTTAATGTTTTTACGAAAATCAAGCTATATAATCGAAATCGAAAGAGTGACAACGGATTTTCGAATACTTAAGAGTACGAAGATAATTATCATTGCGATGATGAAGCTTCATCCGTTCACTCCTAGTGGATAGACGTTTCGATCAGCTACTAGAGAAGAATGCATAATAAAATTAATTAGAAAAATAAAATAGAATTAGAACATTTAAAATTATTAAACACATAATAATAATAAATAAATACAACCTTTATTTTTATATTAACGAAATAGGTTATGGAAAAACATCATATACCCGTGTGATCCCCGGAAGTTTTCGACTCTCTATATGGATTCGCTGTTGAGTGCTATCATATCCCCATTAATGATATGTTAGCCGTTCGCGTTTAGTTTCGATCGCTGACTCGCTGATACTTGTTTCTGTACCTAGTACTATAACGTCTCTTGAAGCTTATTTTCGGTGTAACGTACGCTATGGCAGAACCGATATAGCAATATCCATGAGATAAAGCATTACGATGAAGACCATGGTAGCAGAATACTAGATTTTATGTTGATGGTTCACCTTCAACACTGAGTTTTCCCAAATCTGATAAGTTAGGAGAGGTCATGCATCTTGTTGCAGAAATTACAGGAATACCAATTAATTGCGGACGAAAATTGAATTGATTGAAAAAAAAGTACGATCATTTGACATTATACACGTGTGTTTGAAGCCTGAAAGCACGTTTTAATTCTGTGAGCTTCACTTGCTGGAATACTCGCTATATTTATTATCTTTATTTATTTATTTATTTTTTTAAATATATATTATTTTATTTTTTATTATATAAAATATTATTATCATTATATTATTATATTATATTATATAAAATTATATATATATATATATATATATATATATATATATTATTATTATATAAGTGGCTTTTTGCAGCGGTAAAGCACGTGCTTCAAACTGATAGAAGCATAGTATTCCATTAGATACGAATGTTAGCGAGAGAATATCTGTTGGGGTTTTCCAACTATTTTCCTCTAATCATGCTAACAAAGATATCTGGATAGAGTATATGAGAAAAAATTATATAATAGTAATAATACGTTTAGTTGTTTCTTACAAAAAAAAATTTGCTAAATATGGAAACTGCCTTGAAAATCATTACAGTACGTCATAGTAAAAACATTTTCATTTACTATCAATCGAAAAACATTTGGGGTTCATTTCAGATATAATAGTTATAGGTATCATTGTAATCGCTGACATTTTCTTTGGGTTAGGGTTCTTAGGCTTGTCAACCAATTTCGGTGCGCGTTTGTGTTATTCAGAACTTTACTTAGGATTTTTTTTTGTGCATTTCCTGCCATAATATTATCGACAATCTTCAAAGATAACTCGGCATTGTTTCAAAAATCAGAGTCTGAACAGATTCCTAATCTAAACTTCATATCAGCGACCCAATGAAGGTGGCACTGATTTGCTATTGCTGGCAACAACTTAACGTATCTGTCCAGTAGTTTAAATTGGCCGAACACGAAGAACTTTTCAATGTAGTAAAATAACCAAATAGCAAGAGAATATATGGGCACATTACTGTTAGTAGTTCCTAATTATACTTCCCACACACGCATATGGACAAAGAAGATCGAAAACACAACGTCTTACGACAAAGTCGTCACAGAGGTCACCGTTTCGAGAGGCTGGGGCAAGCAAGACTCATGCAAAGAACAAAGGGAAATAGCATTCTGTTATTTTTTATATTCTTTGTTTAGTCTTTCGTCAACGAGACGAGGCAGTGACAATGGCAGCTACAGATGTCGAGTTCGCACCATCGTTATCATGATCAGTTCAAGGGGCGATACTCTCCCTTGTAATTTGTACAAATATGATTCCGTGTCGGTTTTATTATAAAGACAGATAGCCCCGCTCAGAACAGCAAAGCCCATCTTTCGACAACATTTTCAGCTATGTCTGTGGCTTAGCAGTTCGACATTGTAGCAATAACATCATTATCATCACCGCAATCATTATTGTCAGCAACTGTTTCTTTACATTGACCTGTCTAGGCTAGCGCTTAAGTTTGAACCGTAGTGAGAAAGGGTAATGAGCGACGACGACGACGACGACGATGACGAGGCTGATATCAACGACAACAACCACGACGACGGATTCGGCGACTGCTGGTAGAAGAAGCAGTATTTTCCTTTACTGTCTTCTCGAGTTTGTTTCCTTGAATCGGTAGCAAGCAAATTCTATAAATAGATAGAGTGATCTATAATCGAGAGGACCTATGGAAGTTGGTACACTTCGACAGCTGTATAGTAGAGGCGGTGTGTAGCGCGCAATCCTTGTAGAACCACAAAAGGCTGGCAAACGATTTACCATTCGCACGTACCCCGAAGTATTTGCTCCTGCATTCAATCAATCCTTTGATGATCGTATTCTCACATCAGACATCCGAAAATTCCCCGATTTCGTGGTGAACACGAGTAGGAGCGTCGCACTCGATACACGTCTCCTTCGTGCCACGCGAATGCATCCAATTTAGCTACCATTAATGCTGCGATTCTCAGCTTAGAAGCGACTGGGCACGCTGGCTACAGGCGTCCTAGTGTCGCAGAATCAGGCAACAACGCTAGAGACATTTTACGACGTCCTGTGAACGCTTTGGGTTCCGAAACAACAACTAAGCACGATCTAAAAGAAACCGCCTTCCCTAGTAAAACCCGAACCCGCACAGGTTTTATCAGATCCATAAACTTGTGCATCTTCTTCCGCGACGCTTCCCCTGGAAACCGCTCGAATAGACGAGCTTCATGCTACGCCGCCTTACTGCCCACGTTCGAACTCGTACCGAGCTGATCCATAAGCAACTCAAACGGATGCCGACTGCTGTCTCCGAGGCCCTGATTAACAGCCTAAATTTTGAAGAGCCAGTAAATCGTTCCGCTCGCTCAACAATGTTGAAATTTCCATCATAGAGCGTCGCCTTACGGCAATATTTAACAATAATTTATAATACTAATATGCGTCGTAGCAGTATATGTGTTGTAACATTGCAAGGCAGCTTCCTTTTTTGTTCATACCGTTGGAAAACCCCTAGTATTTTGTGCTTTGTTCAGACTAGTGTTGTTACGCTCACATTGGATAGCGTACAGAGCTGTGATGTACCGTGCTTTTTTTGTATGCATCTAAAATGCACTTCTCATCGCACGGTCATCAAGATCCAGCTAATTTATGAATCTGGTAATTATGTTACGACTCCAGGCCTCATCCTATCTTATGTGGTATTTAGAATGGGTTAATAATTAGCATGGGTACCTTTATAAATCTGGGAACATACAAACCTTACTTTCGTTTTACCTATTCAATAATCGATTGTGACTTTGGGTCACTAAAGCTCAGTATCCTCTTCGTTCCAATTGGATCTGATTAAGCAAATAATCATCATGCTAATTCAAATGTCATAGAATCGAACGATTTCCTAACACTCTTGGCTAGGCAATTTTGAAACCGCTTTGTTCATCTCTTGGCCTTTCAGCACATTCGATCGATGGATTACCTTAAGAGTACTCATTTAATTAATTCCTTCTTATATATATATATATATATATATATATATATATATATATATACACATATATACATCTTATATATACATATAGGCGCAGTATATTAATTTCGTCACCGTAGCCATGGTATCGCCATCAGCGGATGAGTTCGACCAACTGACGCATCTGCTTTCCCGGATCAAGCGTTTCCTAATGGCCCCAATTGCATGATTTCTATTATATTATAGATACCATCAATTATATTTGTTAACATAAAAGGATCTCTCAACATAGTATGGCTCTTTTTCCGTCTGACCAAAGGAAAAGCTGCTAGACAGCTGCTTATGGAGAGCAATTTCTCTCGATTCTACACGTCAATGGAGTCAGAACGTTGTTTGGCGTTTACGTGGGTCTTTTTCAATTGTTAATAATAATGATTTTTTAATTATTACGAATTCCGTCATTGCTACCTAACGTGACAGTCAAAAAACTAACCTTGTTACCCATTTAACGGTTTGGCAAGCCCTTCATTATTTGGTGTGCTTTCCGATTACTTCGTTATTATTAATGACTGTAAACGTTTTTTCTTTATTACTTTACCGAACTATTAAACATTTTAAAAGTAACTAAAAAACCTCATTTTTACATTTTTGTTGGAGGGCGCCGGTAGGCCAAGGGTGGCTCACTTGATCAGGGCATCCGTAGCAGAAAACAGAACGCACCTATTGACCAATGGACGATTTACGTCAAAGATGAAGAAAGCGCATATATATATATACATATATATGTATATGTTTTTAGGAATACGATTAATTTTCTTAATATTAACCGGGGTTTTTTAACCGGTGAACCACACTGATCTCTACCTCTAGAGTTTTGCCTCGATCTACGTTTTTCCAATTAGAAACTAGGCGGGGCCTGATAAAGTTTTTTTAAACATAAGTTCTCAGCGCTTCCTACAAGATGTTTACAACTTACCCGGTTGTGTGTTCTACGATATTGTTTTCGATCATTTGAGTGATATCTAGGATAACCCATGGCAGATAGCGAACTTGTTTTGGCGTTTGCAGTTTCTGTATAAAGTATTCTACCAATAAAAATGATAACATCTGTAGTCACTGACTTTGGCTAGATAAAAATTATATAAGGACCTGTATGCGAATTATGACGCCAACAAGCGTACATCGATATACGTCTTTTGTTTACCGTGAAGATGAAGAAGAGACAGGAACTTAGGCAAAATAAAGTTCCTGTTCATTTATTAGTTGTTCACTGCAGTTATTGAGACTGGAACAATTTTTCTTTTTATTAGCATATATTAAGGACACAGAACTGTCAAGTAAAATTGTAGCGCTAAACAGACTAGAGATAGATGCTCGTTTTCATGAAATCAACTTTGCCATCCCATGGCTGTAATTTACGATAGTCTTTTTACGGTTTAATTAATACGAAAGTTGTCCACTTATACAAATTGAATATGGGGCTGTCAGGCTACATACACTTTGGAAGTAATTTCGAAGCTACTATAAGGACATTTATTTAAAAGAAAGACATTTATTTATTAATTTTTTTAATACTAGCATTGCTAACTGTAATCTTAAATGTACTAGCTATGCTTCCACTCTTATTATGGTCGCTTTTTGAAAGAAGAAGGTAATACCATACAAATAAAGATGCTACTGTTCGATCAATCAATCAATCAATCAATCAATCACCGTCCTTCGAAGCTCAGGCTGAAGCACATGTGAAAGTAGCCAAAGGTCTTCTTTACTGAAGGAACACTCGGGACCATTATGGATTTAATGCGCACACAAATGACGGATAAAATAATGTGCCGGAATACGTCTGAAAATCTGTGCGTACATGCGCATCACGGACGATAGTTCACTTCCGTACAAGGTCCTGCCCTGTAAGCTATATTAATAACAACTGGCTCTATATACGTATTTTTTTGTGCATTATCAGTGATGACAAAAACGTCAACTGTTTGACAGACTATGTGAGTAATATTCTATAGAGTAAAAGATGCTTCTACGTTAGCCATTGCAACCTTGGCATAGCTGTGGCTACTTTGACTATAGATGTACATATTTAATGTTATTTTTTCGAACGTGTACAGCAAAATCGATGAAGCACGGTAAAAACAACAAAACTACGAGAAAAGACTGCACCATATATATAAATGTATGTATATAATGAATTGATGATGTTGAAGGCAGACAGAATGGATGTTATGTCATATTAAGATAACGATGCAAATGCATAGAAATGCAATATTTATTTTTTACTTTATATATATGTATATATATATATACTTTCTCATCGGACGAATCAGATATGGGTGAAGAAAGTGTCTAATGGTAAATTATGTTGCAAAAGTCAAACATTTCCACACTGACATTCGTGAAGATGTTTTTTTTAAACAAAACGTAAAATTTTATCAAACCATAGTTAGATAATTCCTATTTTCACGTTATCTATTTATATCTTGTTTTTTTTTTTTATTTTAGATACGTATGGGGAATAATGAAATCTATTGAAGAAATTTCGTTTTGAAAACGACAGACATCTAACGAAGCGCCTCTTTTTTCAAATTTTCTTTAACGTGATTTAAATAATTCCATAACGTCGTTGTTATCGTTGATTTTGTCAGATGTAAGAGTAGCATGAGAAATAATTCTAGTTCCTATGTGAGGAGAATGTTGACGTTGACCCTGACCGGCTGGCAGGCCTAACGTTTAAAGCCTACAGATTTGATCGTGCGCCATATTTACGGCAGCAGAGTTGTCCTTCACTCAAAGCATTAGTTGTTGCTCTATGCATTTATATGAATTCGTGTTATAACCTGGAACATTGCGTCGTGGTCACATGGTTTAGTGGCTTGACGACAACCATCCCGTGAGAAAATTGTCATCACTTGGTACCTTGAACGGAATAGTTTTCTTAATATAATAAATAAAAATAGAAATAAAATAAATACATAACTCGAACGTTTATTATTGCTAGAACAGTTATATATTCAGATGGTAATTTGTCCATGAAATATAAAAGGCTTATTGACACTTACTTAACAATATATACAAGCAACATTTCAATGATTACTATTATCTTTCAATGAAGCTTCGACACAAACGGGTACATCGTCATTCGAGGTGTCGCTGTTGCGTGTATTTGAGATCGGTACTTTTAACATTTTACGAGTTTTTTTTTTGTTTCATGCACGTTGCACATGTGTTGAAAAAATAAGGCAAAAAGGTTTCCGCTTGCAGCCTGCACACATTTTTATCGGGTCTCAGCGTCCATAACAACTAGAAACAGTATTGTCGCAGGAATATATGATGGGTGACGTTCAGTTAATCGTATAACATAGCTTTATATCGCTTAATCCCATCTGCTTCGTCTTGTTATCATAAAACACGTTCTCTGGGGAGCTTTACTGTGACGCTGTGCTTTTCTAACCGATCACAAACGACAGAAACTAGCCTCACTCTTGAGTCGTCATCTGATTGAGCCTCAATGATCGCAATTTTTAGGGAACGCCTACAAAATTCACGGCGGTGTTGTTACCTCTTTCGGCCGTTGTAAGCGCTAAAGATGTTGGTAATTGCTCATTTGCAACGATCGTTCGAATACTTAGGAGGCGGACTCATACCAAATAAATGAATGTCTGCTGGTCCCTCGTCTGGACACGATTCCAGAGCGAAGGTAACTGAAGTAAGTCTAAGCGCTGGGCGCCACTCATAAAACAAAAGTACGTGTACGTATGCCTGCTAAAAACAAAGAACGAAGTCGATCGTTTCATGTTGTTAAGTATTATAAACAAGTATTATGTCGAAAGATCATCCCAATAACATCGACAGGTTGTTCTCTTTCATGGGAAACTTCTATCATGATATAAACATCCCTTTGAAAACAATCATTTATGCTTTGTTTAGGTTAAAATTAGCTTGATGATTATGCTTGCGACGAATGGGTCGATGTAGCCGGAGTCAAAAATGAATATCTCATTGTCACGCGTATGGGGTATCGAAGATACGTACCAACTATTCGGCATAAAAATTTCCCCATTTCTCTGCCCCCACATAATAGAACGTTCCGTATAAGGAGTTTAAATGGCTTGCTAGCCCTGCCCGTGTTTCAAGCGTGGTACTACATAACTTTTCGAAAAAAAACAGGCTATCTAGGTGAGAAGATTGACAACGACGCAGGCCAAACGAAAAAAAAAACAAGCACGTTATGGAGAGGAAAAACAATAAAAGGTCGTTGTTCGCCTGGTGACACGTTATTATAACTCTTCAATAGTAGGCAACAATGTAAAGGTCCTTCGCTTGGCGGAACGTAACTAACTACGTCAAGACAAGCTGAAGATAATACACGTTTCTCGCAACACAATATGCCGCATTCGCGTTCTTGAATGTTTTTTTTTTTCTGCTGGCTGATTTTGTTTTGATGATTCCGTCAAATACGAGACAATATGTCACGTGAATAGGACCATAGCGATGTTCTATTTCTCCAATTGGACCTTGATGCTTTCTATTCGCCCATAATTATACAGTTAGAATTTTATCGACAGGCTACAGTGCGGCTATTTTATGAACTAAGTTGTTACGGAAACTATTCATGAACTTCATTCGCCTAAAATGGAACGGTCAATGTAATTGATAAGTATGTTCGTAACGGCTTGCCAACAACTCACCCCTGTGACGGGGCCGGTAAAATGCAATCTCAACATGTATATATGCAACTCTGCTAACGACTTATTTCATTTTCACAGTAAAATAGTAGTAATGATAACAGCCGATCGAAAGAGGCTGATGAGAAGAGGCAGCACAGATTGTTTTTGTCTTGCCAACGATAGCGGTAGCCTGTGGGCAATAAGCAAAGGCAAGATAAAATCATCTCATTAACCTCTCCAGCCGGCCACCATTAGAGAGCGCCAAAAGATCGTCGACAAGTATTTGAAGACACATCCTTAAATAGAGATAACCGTTGCGGCAAATAAACAGACGCAGATGCAGAATGGGGCCATTTTGACAAAACTAACTTTCTTCCCTATAGGAGGAACGAAAACCGATATTTTTTAGTGTTCTGCTGGTGAATTCTTCTTTTTTTGAGGAGCAGAAGTCAACTGATAAGTTTATACCTTTTATTGCCGTTATTATGTCATGTTTTTTGCGCTTCGTGCTGTCGTGAAGTTACAGTTACATGTGACCGTATTCGCAAATAGGTAGAGGTGGTTTGTTGATCGGTACTTACATAACACATTTTCGTGCAATAGCGTTGTCTTAGAAGACCATAAATTAGGTAGAATTATTGAAAAAGAAAGCGCTTACTTAGCTGCATTGAAGAATTTCAGTCGTCTAAAATTACTTGACGTCTTCATAAATCAGGCATCGCCTTCAATTCTGATGCTAAAATCTTGTGAAGATAGTCAAATACATAGATGTTTGGTCTGAGATAAAGTCTCATTAAAAAGATGATCAGACATAATCAGGACATTAAGTGTTCCTAGTTAGATTCAATTTAATACCGAAAACATTTTAAGCTTCATGCAGGAATACTTGCGCAACGATATGCTTCTGAAGCTGCTGTACTGATACGCATTATCCGCTACCATGTTCAAATCTTATCTAGAGTTATTGGCTTTGTATATATATATATATATAGTTCACTGGAAAACTATTATTGTTTGTAGCTAGATGTATAAATTCAGCTTATTTGGTAAAAATTTACAAACATTTGTGGTAACAAAATTATTTTCGATCCAACTCTGGACGACCTGTAACAGCTTCCCATTCCGACAATCATTGTAAACCGTTATACTCGGCAGATGTTTACATTTCGCAAAGATAAATCTGTAGTTACTGCATGCAAGCACACTGGACGGCACAGTTCTCGCAGTATACATCATATTTGCATAATAAATTTCATATTATAGGGAAATTGAAATGAATCTATATTTAAATTGAATCATAAATGGCGCCAAGATTCGAATACACATCAATTTCGACATCTGTAAGGGCTTTCGTTGCGCAAGATAGATTAGAAAACCCATATTTTTAGGAACGTGTGAACCGTAACATTTTTATTATGTGTCTAGCTCCTACGTAAAATGATGATGTTATGGCGGAAGTGTGTATCTTTGTTCGACGTCTTCAATGCTTGAATGCAAGGGCGCCCATATAAGAAGTTTTCCAATACCAACATCAGCAGCCTGAACGCCTTTTTAGAGAATCTGATTTCTGGTATAGTTTTTATTACCTCTGGGCCGCCTATGTCAGCTTGGGAAGCGTAGAGGAAGTTTTAACAAAACGATTGAATGAATCGGAGGCAAGCATCATTGTAGGCTTAATATACGGTTCTGGTTAATGATATAGTAATATATGTTAGTTAAGATTTATAGCATCGACCTGGCAACGCGCAGGGTGATCTGGTGAATGGAAAGAATAATAACGATGACTCGATTGGTGTAAAACTCGAAGGTTCCTGTTGGTTTCATTTTGCGTACTAGGTTCTGGCTTCGTAGGCGCACGAACCCTCGCAACGCTCATAGGGAACACCTATCCTATGGCTCAGTGGCGTGGAACAGACTTTTGAAGAAGTTCATGGGATCGACTTAGTCACTATCCCGCATTACGTCCAGCAGCGATAAACATTTGCCATTTGCCCAGTCAGGGCGAGAATGAGGAAGTAGTAAAACAACAGACTTAGCCAAAAAACGACAGGCATTTATATGAAAATAAGTATATTGCGCTCGTAGTTGGACGGAATTAAGCATCGTAATTAATAATATAATAATAATAATAAGTAAGAATCGACAGTACTGCATTTCGAACGTCATATCTAGTAACAATTATTACTTTACCTGAACGGTAGACATTGATTTTTATAATAAATTCGAGTTCATTTAGTACCCGTATGGATTTGTATTCTTCGTATACATTCATGTACAACCAGCCTATAGATGTTATATAAGCTGTAACCCGCAGCGATGTTTTATTACGTCCAATGGCGCAATTGTAAATACATTTGAACGTTCGAACGCCAGACGATCTAATCCAATGTTAAGAGGCAATGGATTCGCCAGTTTTCCAATTTACGCCATCGCATTGATCTCGTTTGATCGGCGCTTGGTGGTATTTGTGGAACGAATAGCTTTATCTTGGGACGTTGTTGAGACCAATGAAGAAGCTATACCGTCGCCAATACCCGTCGATATATTCGATTGTAAGGAACATATTGTGCACACGATCCACTTAAACAAAACCCACCCGACAACATATATATATATACGCGACTTTTGGCACCTACAGTTAGCCCCTATTGGGTCCTTGTTGTTTGCCTGCAACGTGTTATTCACCGTAATAGGGCTTGATTGATCATTGATTGCGTCCAGAGAGTGTAGTCTTGTTGTGACCTTTTTTTTCAGCAACATTTGTTCAATCCGAAGTTGCTGGAAAACACTTTGGCGTCAAAGGGTCTGGAATAGGCTACTCAGGTCCTGAAGAAGTCTCTTTTGTCTGTTTGTTAATTTTAGTGAATTTGCGCTGTTTCCCCTTCCGGCATTCGTTGCTGACAAAAAAATCATTCCGTCATTGTCTGGTGCCTCCTATTATTACCCTACAATGTTTGAGTATTAATGCGATGCCGTTTCTCAAGCGGCGCTTTTTGCTGCTGGTTTCTACTAGTAATTTTGTTTTATTGGTCATTTGTCAAATTGTATATTTAGCAAGTGTGCGCATGATGGATACATTCGTATTTTTGTCGTTCGGTTAGCTTAATTTGGTATACTTACATGAAGTAAACGTGCGCCCGTTCGTTTAGGGTTGTCGACCCGACCTGGTCGGTGCCTAGAGCCAGCGGATGTGGCCGTCATCTGTTGTTCGATATGCGCGAAACTTTTCCCATCGTTCAGACGAGTCGGAATCTTGTTCTTACGTAAAACGTTCGCTGGTGGCGGAAGAGTAAGCTATATGCCCTCGGTTAAAGGCGAAATATTCGGGAATTATTTAATCATTTGCCCACGAGTATTGGCAATCGGAAACGACGCAGCCGTATTGTAGTCGATCTGTGACTTCAAGTAGGCGCTAACAAGTGATATCTGTGGCTCTCAAATTTATTGAGGACCTCACAATACCCCAAGCAGTTCTCGTGTCCAGCAGCATTGACGAAAAAGTCCCTTGGCATTTATTCCATGCATTTCATTCATAGACTTGAGCTCAGCTGCATGCTTATCTAGTTTCTACGCGCAATTTGGGGACTTGAACCATTATTTGAGGTCATTTTTGAAGACAGAAGTCACTGATTTGCTTGAATCATTATTTAAGGTTATAATTATTATTTAAAGAAAAAGCTACTAGGACATCCTTATAGAGCTTTATAATTATTTAATTTGAATAAGCAGTGAAAAACGTCCAGTAGATGAGTAGATTTAATGATCCAAAGGACTTACTGTAAACTCTATATTTAATCTCTCGCTTGACATCTGTCTGTCTGTCGTAATAACATTGTTTCTAAGTATGCCCTCAACATCAAGACGCTGTAACCTAGTTCTGGTAAAATATGCGCACAGATTTGTTTCCACGGGCTCGCGTTAAATATAAGATATAGATCCTTTTTTAATATTTAGTAAAAAAAAAAAAATATGTTCTTCAACTGACAATCATGTCAGATAGCGAAAAATATGTATGCCACTATGGGCTTGAAGTACATTGTGCTTTTATTAATAATATTTACTGAAAGAACTAGGGGTTTAAAATAGCAAAATTATTAGATAAAATAGACGAACTTTTTCGTGGAAAACTATTTTTCCAGTCGTGCATTGTCCGTATGCGTAAGACCTGTACCTTTTAGAGGATCAACCAATCAAGCGATCTCCTCACTGGGCTTTCCCTCATATTATGTATATTATTTTCATTATTGATTCTCCTTTAGAAATTCGTAGACTAAACATAATACGTTTATGTAGGAGTCACTTATATATAGTATAATCTAAGATAAGGTGATTGCCTTTTCCGGGTTGAAAATCGGCACTTTGATCCAGACATACCGTTGTTACGCTTCGAAGCCGTAGCGCCTATCCCCTTCGAAATGAGTCCCGAAGTCGTGTGGTTGGAACGAAGGAAAGTTCGAACGTCTGAACAAAGATAAAGTCGCCAACTAATTGCAGGTATTTACGCTATACGTTCAATGTGGTGCCTTTGTAAAGCCACTAATAATGATAAATGTTAAGCATACTAATGACTCCGACGAAAAACGTAGATTCATTGAAGGACGCAGTCGTTTAAACAGAACGTGGCCACTAGAAGCATATGACGTATGGGCTTAACAATCCTTTGTCTCTGTTTTTCCTCTGAGCAGAGTAAAAATATACGTCCAATGAACTATACAATAATAAATCAACTAAAAAAAATCATTTATTTTCCGATTTGTTCTTCAGGTAAACCTATTTGTGTATCATAACTAACCCCATATAGTCATCTTCTATACCTCCAAACAATACAAACTCTGTCTACTACTAGTTCTTTACTATTAACTGTAATGCGTTGTCTAGTTACAACTTACCACTTAATGTTGATTGGCTGTTCGCTGAATACCCACTTCGGGTCTAGTAAGCTTTGCTGGCCCACTGTGGAACAAGGCGTCTTTATTGAACTCAACTGAAATATTGCTAATTTTGTACTTTGAGTTCGGTTCATGACAAAGGTACACCCCCACGCAGTAGTTTGGACCATTTAATTATTGGTTAAACGGGGGCCACTGCAATAAATATTGCCTACAACACGATTATATAGTTACAATACGACTAAAGAAAAAAAGTGGTCAAATTGTGCTAGTTCTGACTCGTGCCGATGGCCTTATGTCAGTGGTGAGCTGGAGGCCTGTTACCTCGATTTATAAATCAAACCAGCTAATTATGTCAAGATTTTTAATGTCATTTGGTTGACCTCGCAGCCTTTCTTTCTTCCAACGATCGAAACGTTTCGTCGACCACAACGACACTTGCCATCGCATTACCGGTTCTTTATACACCTGTACTGTTAGCCGTAATATTTAAGAAGATGGCGAAGTTTACTTCGATAACGACAATATATTCTAAGGCTTCCTCGGGGCCGTATTTAACCGTATTGGATAGTACTCACAAAAAAGTTGTGCTGTCTAGCACCATAATGTTATATCAACTGGCAGATGGAGAAAGGAAAACTTTTGGAGAATGTTTCGATCGTTAGCGAACTTGACAGAAGGAAATAGGAATGCTCAACGAGATGTATAAATTTTCGTAACTATCATAAATTTTTACCACTTTTTTTTGACATCAACAAACATAACTCGACGTTCACTTGCGATGCGCATGTTTTATTGTTATTTCCTTGTATCATTAATTCAGGAGGAATCGAATTTAACCAAAAAATCGAATCTTCGTTTCGTGATGTAGCCTGTGGTGTTTTTTTCCTAGGATATATCAACTCTACTGAAGAATCCTGCGTCACCTTCGGTCCTTAAAACACACACCCGTATCGTTTGCGTGTGTGTACATGTTTGGTCAGTAACCACCCGACGCGTAACTCTTTTTCTTTGTTTTTAGAGAGCCTTTGAGAACTTTGATCGTGCCCCCCTCCCCCTCCCCCTCCCCCCGCTAATTATCAATGATGTCGCCATGTAATGATTTTGCTTAACGATTCATTTTTTAAGCGCAATGAGTAACACCCAGTTTACTAAACTCAAAACTAATTTTATTTTCTAAAAGCCTGACCTTTGACTTTTATTTTGTTCTGTTCTACTGTGTCTTGAAGTACTTTTTGAAATCCGTCGGGGCAGTATCGGAACTGGCCCTAATCGTGACATTTTTGTCTGACGCAAACAAATAATCAGCGTTTCTGACCCACTCACCGTCCAAATGATAGGCAATTATTATCGCATAAGCTCAACAACAAAATAATCATACAGAATTTTTATCAGTGAATTGCCCTTTAAAATGGTGTTTGCGTGTATTTGGGCTGTGGAAATGCGAGTTAAACATACGACTAAAGTTTTTATACAAAAGTTGCTAAGTGACAAAAATTGTCATCTGCTGTATAGTCAACACCAGATCCCCACGTCACGCGTAGTTGTAGATTACTTCAGTTCAGACCCCGCACTCATGGGTTTCCGTATACTATTCGCATTGAAGTGGCCTGCCGGTAAACTTCTGTTCAGACTAGGGATAAAAAAAATATCGACTAGGACCATAAGCAGGGACGCGGATTACTGGCTATTGAACATTTGCTTGAGTGCATTATCGAATTGGTTTAAATCAATTTCCATATCATAAGGGTCACAATAGGTTTGTTGTTTAGTTAACTCGTATACTCGCATACTCGTACCTTCAGCCAGATCTCGAGCTATAGCCTATCTCAGGTTACCTTACGTGAGGGTTAACGAGCATCAACAGGCGCGCACGTTGGTATGATAATTTGGTTACTTGTTAAGCTGCTCACCGTAGTGCAGATCTCTGCAGCAGTTAAAGCTTCCCAGCCGTATCGGTTAATAAACCTAAATAGACTATACAGTAAATGATATTTTTAGTTTCTTCGTTCATGTTTTTTAACACTGAAGTCTCACTTGCTACTTCTCGAGTTTTAAGTTATTTTTTCCGCCTTCTATTTGTACATCAAACGTCACGGTGAAGTGTCAGTATAGAGAGGTGTTTGGCTGTCCCATATCGACTGTTAATATAGCAGAATTGTTTAGGTATCGCACAGTAGATAGTACGACAAACACCGATTCTACATCCGTTACCTCGTAATTCCAGACCAAGTCTGATAGTACTTGACAATCGTTTTTATTACGATCTTGCACGGATTCATTGTATGATCTACGGGAAGTGTAATAAATAGATTAGGGGTCGTGTGCTATCGCTTCTATGATCAACATAGGACTTCAGTTTTGCACACAAGATATTATTTTGTGTGTTTGATACTTTAGACGTAAGCACGGTGCCTGCTGGCTATCCTAACCTATTCTCCCTAATTCCTAGGTAATCGTATCGATACGCAGACATTTTTGCCTTTGACATGCCCGTATAGCTCCAGTTGTAGGGGTTTACTATTATTGGCAGTTAATGACTAATAGAGAAGTTCTAACTAAACGGAACTACCGAAACATCGTTACGTAATAGGGCCGGTAAAGTGGAAAGGGTCCTCAAAAAAGTTCCAAGTACTGCCTTGTTTCTAATGCCGTATTTGACTGCGTGACAAATGCCTTCACGAGTGATTTATTTATTGAGAACCTTTATCTTGACAGCCTGTCACACAAATGTGATATATTTGGATGAGTCGACTTAACGAAGTCGATGAGCCTCGATGTATGGAAGCACCAAACGCCTCTGGACAAAAGGAATTCGTTATAATAAGCAAATATTATATATGAATTATTATTATTATTATTAGCAAGAACTCTGAACAAGGGCTTGCATTGTATTCTATTATAGATTTCGGTCACTGCCCGGTGGAATTTGAAAGTGCCTATTTTAAAGAAGGAAGATTTTGCAAACTATTTTATATTGGGGAAAGCATTTAATATAAAAAATCTTTGCTATCTATTCTCGGTCACACAAATATATATATGTATATATATATGACAGTCCGAACAACCGATAAATATGATACTAAATTATATGTATGTGTCCAAAAATTCGCGCGACGATATTTTAAAGAGGTGAAGTGAGTATTTTTCAACTTGTTTGAGTATCCACCGACGCCGTCTCTACAGCTTGCTTAACGCCAAATGATTAGAGGCATATTTTTGGACAATATTTTTTATGAAGTCAGCTTTTCCTTTTTACTGAGTGTGTCCATCTAGGTAACTCGATGATACATGTTCTTGATGGTTATGTGTGCGATAAGGGCTGTTTACACCTGATAGAGCGACCAGATGTACGTACCTTGAAGACGATGCGATTCTATGGAAAGAAATCTGTATACAATCGACCTTTCAACAAATATCGACACTCTTCGCTTTCTGTCCGGTTATTTCGCTTTCGTCAGCTAAATGGTCCGACTTGAGGCTTAAAAACGACCGAAGACAGTCCTGTGACGATCTACGCTGATGTCACCGTACGTGCGACAATTGTCAGAAAGTGCGGATCACCAAAAGCAACAGGGCGGGGAGAGAATAATTTGCTGACTCTTGATAACTATCGATGAACTCATATTCGCAACGACGACAGGCTTTAAAAACGGAGACAAATTAAGACGTTTGTCGCTTTGCTTACGGCTGTAGCTATTTCACTTAGGCTGATGGAGACCAAACAAAAGCCGGTAAAAATTAACTGCTAACACGATTTGAGAAACTTGATGTCCGCTCACAGCGCAAACACTTGCTTACGTAACTTAATGTAGAAACACAAAGGCCCAAAATAAAAAAACTTATTCAACCAAGCTTTCACACGTTTCATGGTACAGTACCATCGCATTCAGTCGTAGATGCTCCCATGACTATTGACAACGGATCACATTCAGTACATAATGATCCATAAGGAACGACGAAAAAAATGGTATGGAAATGTGTAATAAAATATACATCTTTACTTTAAACCAATAAACCTATTGATTCGATTTAAAAAATAATTCTCCGAAAAGAAGTCTACTTTTTAAATTGTGTAGCCCAAACACCTCATAACACACGTAACGGATGAAACAGTATAATAGATTATCACCATGAAACAATTCATAGTAATTATGACAATAATAAAAAAAGAAACCGAAAACGAACCGTACTTACCTAATCTGCACCATTATCACAGTGAATGTCCAGTTCTAAATATTGCCATAGCCTGACGCCTGTGGGAAAAGTGTTATTTTTAATAAAAATTGACTGACACTCATACTGAGATTCGAAGGCCCTGATATCGTAAAATTCCTACCTCATATAAAGGCCTGCGTTGAATCGAAAGTTCCTCTCGTACAGGTGTCAGCTAGCTACTATTAATTAAGCAGTGATTTTTGTGTCGACTTGAGAAAGGAAATGATAATAAACCTTAGTCAATCGTTTGGGTAGATGACAGAAACAATATCGGTACTATTGCTCCTACTAGAAGATGGCTACTAGGCATTTGTCAGACACCAGTACGAGAAGGGCAAACGCTGTCATATATTGTATATGAAAGGAAAGCTGAGATTTTGCTGGATACGGCCGATAAAATGGGTCGTATTTTTCTGCGCAATAGAAAACAGAGGCACCTTACTTAGTTCACATTTTAACGTAATTTTGAAAAGGACAACCTTTCAAGAATATTCAATTAGTTGCACCACAATAATCTGCATTGCGTTTTTAGGCTCGTACATACCTTACTTAGATATGCGTACATACGAGAGTCAAGCTGTGCATATATTAGACGGAAAAGTTAAGGAAAACTTATTTATTTGCATGACCCAGCGGTGTCGAAGCCTCTCAACTTTTTCTCGATATGGAACAAATAATTTTATCGATTTTCTTAAAAATTTGTATCATTCAATGCTCTTAAAGTATCTGAGTTAAATCTGTTCTGTATATGTGATTGCTAACCTGTACGTTATACTCCTCTCTTTTCAGGTGTGAGGTACTTCTCCACGATGGAGAGCTATCGTCATACGAAACGATGCCGTATTGTTTTCGTAGCTGGTTCGAGCTTCATGCTATCACCACCCGCAATGACTTGTTGACGCGAAGTCAGACCTCTGTGCTTGCACTATACTCTAACTCAAACGTTCAGTCAGATTGCTGTTATCAGCTGAGCCAATATAAGTGCCTTTGCCAAAATCTTCCGTTCTATAGCGCAGGGTGAGTGCCCACCATATCAGCCTGTTTGTATCCTCCTGCAGCCTGCACTACAGGTGGATTGCTCATTCTAAGACTATTTAGTTTAGACTTTAATAAGAGTTTTAGAATAAGAAGATTCTTCTTCTTTACAGATAATAAAGCGATTAGTCTATTCGCCTTAGATTGGAGTCAACAATGCTACATAATACTGATCTAGGAACTTTCGGTGTCGAAGAACAGCATCATCTAGCTATTTTTACTAAACGTTAAGTGTTTGAAACCGCTTATTATGTTCCCATCCTTCTGCTCCTAGCCCGGATGCGCCTGCTGACATTTGTGATAACGGTGTGCCTATCGCTTCAGGATCCCATCCATAGTCATGCAATGGATAGCGTGATCCTCTGCATCGTGAGCCGCCTGTCATTCAGCTGGGAACTAGCGAGCCAGTCAGCTCTTTAAGACGCTTCCTCGATCTTCCAATTCATTCACGTTGCCAAACTGTAAGCTTATACAAAAAGGTTATAATAACTATTTTATATTTTGTAAACAAAGAACTAAACTTCCGAAAGATGTGTTTTTTTTTATCTAAATGATATGATGTATTTTTCTTTCAGTCCATGAATAGTCGTATCTAACCTCTCCATTCAGATTTCTCTTTCTTCCGGCACTAATAGGGCGTGTACTCGGCATTTGTCATATTTGTACTTCTGATCATTGTCGCTTTCATTCGTCTTAGTCATGCCTAAATGTATAACAGCATCTGCTTCCAAACGAATCCGGCGGACGTTACAATTGGAGAACTTGAACTACGATCGCCTAACTGACAAAATTTCTGTGGTAAACACTCCGGTTCTTCTGCTACACCGTTTCGGGTGAAAGCGGCTTGAGCCCGTCTGAGAAATGATGAGTTTATTTTTTCTAGTCTTGAAAATGGCCGCTCAGTAGCCGCCAAGGGTCCACTCCATTGAAGCTGCAGACTTGCAGAAATTCATGAAGGACGGGTGGAGACATTAGGCAAGGGGGTCCTAAGCGGAACCACAGTATGTCAATGGCGCGATCATTACTACAGGCCAACTAGTTATAATGTGCGCCGGATTTGCATGTAACATCCTGGTATTATATACCTGTATTCCACAATGTATTTGACACCCACCAGGATAAATCGAAGCAGAAGATCACTTCAGTCACTTTTAATCGACCTGATCTGATCTGATCTGATCTGATTGAGCCACGTTGCGCTAATTTGATCAGTCAAATATTTGTGGTCATTTTTCGATTTGCTTTTTAGGCTTAGAACGTTCGCAAGCTAACTGCCAAGCCGTCCTTTCTCCACTATAAGATTATATATTCTACACACTATAAGACAAATCATTAACAAGTCACGTATATGTTACATGAATTTCTGTTTCTCTCTTCAGCTTGTCCGACATGTGCTGACAAGGTTATTAACAGCGCCATCTTTCAACGATTCAAGAGAATGGCCGAAGAAATCTTCTAAGCTTTTTCCGACGTGAAAGCCGCTCTAAACCGTCAAGAAAAGATCAACGTCATCATCCACCCACAAGCGGCAGCAAGATTATCTGTCAAGTCTACCCAATACCTATTAAATCATTTACCATTGTACATCATGTAAACGAATACACAGCATCTATTATTCATCTACACGCACCACATCGCGACCTGCTTCGAATTAAGTGCCAACTTAACTTGTAGCTGGTAACTTAAGGAAGCTTGAAAATCAACAATAACAGCAACAACTGAGTGTGTCAACTGCTTCAGTCACTAGATTAACTTCATTGTCATCCCGACCGGTTATCCGAAATAGAAGCTATTTATGCCATGGACTGTTATAAATATTATATATTGTTCTTGAATTAAAGAGAAATCAAAGATAAAAAAGAAATCATTAAAGTAGCGGAAAAACATCGCATAGAACATGCCGCTGATTGGAAGCTGCGACAATATCCCGTTGAGCTGACGAGTCCTCAAGATTTCCACTGAAGTAATTATTCGAACTAGCTTTGCGTACGGACCATTCAACTAACAACAAATAGCCATGGGCTCATTTTTTAAAATGAATGGTTCTCATGCAGGACCTTCACCTAGTTCAGGACCGCCTTCTATGATACCGCAACATTCATCTATAGGTGACAGAGGCTTCTACAGGAAGGACAGGTACATTTCGAAGAAGCATTATACGCGATACATACGTATAAAAGAGAAATTCGTCATATTAGGCACAACAGAAGACTATAGTACTGTTGTCATAAAACTTTGCTTAATTATGGGTAATCTATAAAAACGAATTTATGCAAAAACTATTGAAATAAGTGTAAGTGTTGACATAGGAATTGAATTAGGTTTTTGAATTACACACTTGCAGAGGTAGCTTTGAAAATTTGCTTTTTAGCTTTACTTTGTCAATCTGTTATTAGGCCGCTTTCTAAAAAAAAAAAACGAGAAAAACTATAAGCCACGCAGTGGGAATACTACTGGTGAAAACCTGCTCTCTTGAACACGAACCATGCATGTAAATCGTATAATGCAGAAGATACTGTATTGCTAGGACTCAAAAACACCGTTTGATAAGTTAGTTGCTTAATTCAATTAAATGATCCCATCTAAAAAATCAACAGTAAACTTAGGAATAACAGGTTTCTGGGACCTCCCTAAAGCGAGAGAATAGACCCAAGCCTACTCATATCATAGTTCTTTCCAAGGGTACATATGAGTATATTTAGAGAAAATTCAGATGTTCAGATAAGATTATGAACAGAATTTTCGTAAATTAGGTCATCAGGTACATTTACTTCTCGGGTATCTAAATGACGTAATGCAAGGCTACTTTGCAGAACCTCAGTGAACCTTGATCAATTCAAGAGAGAACCATACACCGAACTCATTGAAATCTCGTGGGCTGTTCTTCATGCGATCAGATTTGTCTCTGTAACAAAAGTATCTGTATCAAAAGTAACGATAATGACCGTATCTTGATTGGATCTGGTAGCCATCCGAATTGTATTTTTCAACACTTAAAACATTTATAATTCCGCATTATACTCTAATTTGTGCAAATTGGTTTTACAATTTATCAAAACATTTAAACCAATGTATTCAAGTGCAGTTATAAGTATTAAAGAAACCTATAATTTTAAAGGGGTTTTTGATAACAACAAAAAAACGGGCTATTTCTAAAATTTTTATTTAAATCGTATATAGTTTTGATAAAAGCAAAAAATACTAAGAAACCATTATTTATGTAAAAAATAATGAATTAGTTTCTATCGAGTTAGAACTATTACCAAATCTAGGTTGCGTTTTTTAATTTTAGTTTTTAGGCCTAGCAGTATTGTCATTGTAACAGCTGCATGTGCTGAAATCGACTTCGGCCCTTTTCTAAGAAAAATGTGAATTCCGACCTTGTGTCCAAAATTTTTCAATATAGACTTCGACATATGAACCCATGTGGCAAGCAAATTATAACCCTATATTTCGTGATTCGTAGACAATAATGGAAAAAGAAGAACTTGAAATTGCACGAAGCTAGTTCGGTGAAGTTCGGACGATGAAGTGCACTATGAGAAATTCGAAAACAAACGGTTTCATATAAAAGAGCCTAAGGCTCCGTTGCATTTTTAGTGCACGGAGAGCAATCTTCTGGTCGGCCTCGTACGGCTTACGTGTCCTACTGAGTCAGCCAGTGTACCTTGGGCCTAAGCCTTGCTAACCAAACAGATATCATTTGATAGATATCGGGCTCACAAAAGAGAAAGAGCGCTATTGACTCGAAATACGCGCGCCAATATTTAAAATACAATGATAGATGTTTGGTGATGACAGATTTGCCATCTTTTCTTTTTGAACTAAACTTCATGTCTGACGGAATTTTATTTTCAGAGACGACTTCTGGGAGGCTCTATCTAGCCATTATGATTATCTCATGGATGATCAATTAGTTACCACCTGCAGGGTTCGTATGACTTAAACCTTGTTTCTAGGTATGCCAAGGATTGCATATAAACATTTGAGGGATCTGGGTATCAGCCAGGTATGTATCAAATGCAGAGATATGGCCTATTTGTTTGAAAACGTACTTCCCATTTGATTTATGCATGGATATGCTTGCTATGCTGAATCTTTGTTACTGAGGTCGTCGTATTCTTGTTTAAGTTATTATAAATAAAAATCATAATCGCTATAAGATCATAATAATCACCAGATCTTTGATATGCTTTCGATTTCTGCCACGATACATTAATAGTTTAAAAAATTAGATAAAATAACAGAAAATCGTTTAAAGAGTAATGTAGGCACATCGATTTCAATAAAGTGATTAGGAAAAAGGCTGCGGTGATATATATAAATGTAAGCCTTATAATCTTATTTTTGTATCGTTATCACTGGTTCAGTTTTGTCTTTATCGGAGCCCATTGTAACTTGTTTAACGATTCTGCACCAGGCCATTTTGTTGATCACGCACTCTTGTCTCGTAGCATGAAAAATAGTCTTTATTACGATTCGTTTTCTAGTAATTGATCTTCTTTATTTACATACGACCGTGAACAATAGCCCGTGCCTAACAAATTGGTAAAAAGTATTAAGCATGTAGCACCTTCTGCAGGCTCTCAATTTCTAGCACACAACTCACCGCGTTACGGTGAACTGCAATAGCGATCGAAATAAAAAAAGAAAAAGGACAGCGTACATTAACAATGACAAACTGTAGGCAGCTTGCGCATTGTATCTTCACTTTATTAAATAGTGTATACAGAATTATCAGTCTAACATTAATGTGTAATTGGTTGCCATGCGGACTGTGTTCTTTTCCTTTCCCAAGGAATAGTTCTTTGTAGACCTTGAGAGATCTCTTTTGTCGCTACTACTGCCACGATTACACTAAATCTGTCGTCCTCTATTTTGCTTAAGATCTACCTGGCCGCGACTTTTAGGCAACATTGTGCTCTAATCTTCTAACCGTCTTTATTTTCCCTACAGTCGTCTGTTGACCCCCGATTAAAATGGTTTCCTGTTCGGTCACCAGAGGGCGCCATAATTCGCGCTTGTTAGCGCACCTTTTGTCATTTGTTCATTTTCTGTTTACATCGGCAATTTCTGCGTCAGGCATTTCATGTCGGCTCAGCGCGGCTAACGCAGATCAGCCGCTTAATGCAAAAACACTGTGTATCCGATCAACAGCCGAATAGGAACGGACCGACGCTGCTCGCTGCAGGCGAACACGCCGCTGGTTCCGATTGTCCCTCTGCTGCTGGTCTTCTCAAGCGACGATTCCGGCTATGGCTGCGGGAAGCAGTGGTTGTAATGGTAGCAACGGTTGCGCGCCGATTGTACTGTACTATCCGCTGCTGTCGTCGCAGCAAAAGCGGTAGGAACGACAAGCGGCTTTAGGAAGGCAACTTTGTTACGGTCTTTTTTGCGTCGTGAGCAACTGTCGTATGCACATAGACACACAGACATGGCCGTATAGACGGCAGCGGCAACGCTGAGTAAAGTAGCAGTAGCAGATTTAGCCGCTGATTGGCACAGACCTTTATTGGCCGTTACCATCGCAGCTGCTGGCACTGGTGCTCTCTGTTACGCGAACCGCCTTCAGTGGTCGGCCAAGCAGCTTCCGCGCCGGCCGCTACTGCAGCAGGTAAACTACAGGTAGCCAGCCAAAGGGACGACGAAGACGACGGCAAATGGCGACTCTTGTTGACGGCGATGATTGAACTACAGCAGAAGCTGCCGGTGGGGGCAGCAACAGCTCGCACAGCGGCCGGAGCTCTGCCTGAGCAGCCGAATCCTGCCGCCAAATCACTCCTGATCCTGCTACCTTGAATGCAGTAGAGACAGGCAGATTCAAAGATACGTCCGCATAATGTGATTGAATCAACTTATTTTGCAACATGCTGGCTAGTTTCGCAAAACATTAGATTTAACTAACTGAACCCTTCTGTTCACTGTGCAGTTGTTGCACAATGTGCTTATCAACGTGTGCATGTTTACTTGTGCTTGATGTGTGTGGGTGACACAAGTGTGCAACAACTGTGTAATAAACGTTCTGTGACATGATTGGATAATCAATTTTCTAGCACGGAGACAACTAGCCTCTTATACGGCTGGTGATGGCTTCGTCAGAGATCAAACGAGACTCGTGTGTGGTGTGTAGCTAAGAATTACAAGGGGTAACTGTTAAGGACATACAGAAGCTCCAACGTGCCGCTGACAAAGGTTAAGGATTAGGTGTTCATAATAATGCCTGACAGAGCTACTCGAATGTATAGCCCCTAGAGACAAATAGAGGCTGAAGAGAAAGTTTCGGGGAAAATATTTTCAGATTTTTCAATTTCTGTGTGTAAAAGTTGAAAAACATACACCTTTATTAAACAATTTTTAAGCATCGTCGACTCGTTGTGCAGAAACATTCTTGTAGATTAGTTTCCTCTGAAACATCCGAATCAGCTATTGGTTTTGGGTGCTCCAGAGACGTTGTGTCATGGACCGACTATAAGCTAATGTCCCGTTGATGTAAATGTCGACTTCTATTTTTTTTAAGGCTATCAGTGTGCCGTTGATAAGTGCTGCTTTGCTTATCGATTTTCCGTGTGTGAATTTGTTTTTGCAGTTGAACATGTTCACAGGTTTCTGAATACCTGATGTCAGTTTACGTGAAACTCTTGTGTACTTCGTCAAAACTCATGAAGGTGTTTCCTCATTGATAATGTACGACAAATACGTAAGATCGCTATATCCGCGCCTGTTATTGTAGACATTAAAAAAATACTCCTTTCCCAAACAATGTGAGTTGTGCAAATATCATGGTCAGCTATGACAATATCTCGGATCACGAAAAATTGTGTTGAATTATTTGACGTCTCCTGACACCATTATATTTAGTGATTCCGACAAAAGCTTAGAAGTACAGATAGATTTACTTTCAATCGTTGTCTTTTGTTTGCTGTGGTTAACATAATCAACAAGCAGACTGCCGCGCTGGTTCAAATCTCAAAGTTGGTAAAGATTATTATCAGATATTCATAAACATAGGAATGAAGAAAAAGTTGATCTTCCAATTAGCTATATTTTTCCAGTTATTACATTTTACTAATTGTAGCAAAATATTTCTCGCCCTGGAAGATATTTTCCGGCGTTTCGTTTTACTGGCGTAATTTGTCTGCAAGCGTTTTGCGAAAAGTACGTTTCGAAAAAACAACGACAGCGAAAGCAAAAAAAAACAATTCATGTTATAAATATTGGTACAGCTGTTTAGCCAGCGAGAAAATTGTGTTTTCCAAGTCTCTAGCCTCTCCCAATACGACCCACTTTTAACAAGCAGAGTTGTATAATTATTTGTTTGGACATCGTCCGGTCTTTCCGCTGTAGTTTCGACCGTCCAGATGATTAAGTAAATTAAACACTTTTGGAGTTGAATTTTATAAACATGCTGTGACCCTATTCGGCCTTATTGGTTTAAGGCCGATTGAATTGTGAAGTTCTAGTAGAGGTATCCAAATTGCACATTGTCAAAGAAGCGCCTGCATGCTAAGATCACTTGTGCCGTTTGAGGAGACAGGCTGTTACGCTTTTCAGAACCCGACATAGCTCCTGATCAATATATCTCCGATAGGGGTTTTTCGCATAAATGAAACATACACACTTTCTAGAAATAATCTTCGAAGAAACGCGAAAGTTCATAACGGTTTTGAAACGATGATTTGTTGTAGTTTGAGCGTTATATCCATTATAGCTATCAAGGTCAATATGTCGATTTTCAAATGTTTATATACGCTCCTTTAAGCTCCTACTGTCTGCCAGAAACTAAGGGTAGAACAATTACTAGCCAGCAAAAGCGTATAAATTGCGTCGCCTGGAAGCATACCCACTCAGATGTCTAAAACTACTCGTGCGCATCTTGTAAAAATAGCCAACTCATAACGCATATTAGAGACCCACAATTTAAGAAGTAAGGTTTATCGCGATTTGGTATTTGTCAAGTTCACCTAATCGAGCGACTGGCTAACGTATCGGTACTAATGAGACTAGAGCTGAGATTCACAGGTTAATCCTGAGAAAAATATAATGCGGTATATCAGCACGTGATCAGAACTCTTAAGGAACTTGAGGATGATGTCAGCGACGTCCGATAAATTGTTGTTTTCAGACTTCGTTGAAATAGCCAGAGGTTCTACGATATAATCGTGACGTTCTACTCTACACCATACATGTATTATAGTTAAACTTGGAGTTGTTTTTTTGTAAAATCGTTGCACACCTTGAAAGTGTCGTAGTCCACGTACAATTTGATTGTTACTGTAAAACGTTTTTTGGAAAATTTCTAGAAGGAAGTATTCATAATCATCGCGACAACTACATTTCTATTATCTGAAAGAATAGGAGAACTAGAACGGGACCTTTCCTGTATATCGTATTTGTCTAACAGTCAGTAAAACGATTGATGGGCTGCCTTCTTCACGACGAGTCTGCATTCATCCACCTTTTTACAAACGACAGGTCATTTCATAACGCGAGACAATTCTATTTTTTAAAATTAAGTACTACCACGATTTACCTTAGATTGTAATCTATTGTTAAATTTAGTCTTTTTCTTAAAGCTGTTCCTAGAAGGTTCGATGCAAAAGAGATTCTTGCAGTTTTGTCACACATGGAATATTAGTTCCGGAAAAAAAAGCCGTACTTCGAATATTAGTTTTCGTGAACTAAGCGTATTTGTTACGCGCACTCGCACGCCATGTTTACATTTTAATATTACTCATAATTGCGCGTATTGTTATTTGAGAGAAGCATTTTAACTTTAAGAAAAGCTAGACTTGACGTTGAAGGAAATCAGCGATAGATTTCCCGAAATGCTATTATTATATTTACCATACTTCTATTACCAATCGGTTTTAAAACATTAGGATCCATTGTAGCATTCATTACAACAGCATCCCGAAGCCAGATGCGTCAGCCATCGACCGCCGAACGATCTATTCGCAGCTGAAGGCACATCTCTCTGCGTCACAACTTCCACAACAATGATGCAGTAGCTTATACCCAACGTTTCCTTAAAAAAAGACATTCTGTTTAGTAAATTCATTTGCCCCTATGTGAGTCACGAGGGTATTGGTTCGCTTGAGCCATGGAACCGGTGGGGTCGGCCGCGGACGGACGTACCCTTATATGTCGTGGGCTCAATATTAGGCCCCTGTCGCAATCAACTGGGATTGACTGTATGTAACAAAATCGACATAGTCAAGGCGCTTAAGCCTATCGACTAAATCAATCGCTAGCAAAATATAAGTGCAGAAACTTCCGTCAGCTGCGGGTCAGTATGTTCCGGTGGGCTTTAGCTGTCTACAAATCATCTGCATGTGTCGACATTTAAAAGATTTAGAGATAGAAAGTGTATTTGTGGATCATATGCATTTCGTTTCTAAACAGAGGTTACTTTTTGATTCAATTATTTTAACAACCATGTCGCCTTGAAAGGTTAAGACAGACACGAATGCGCATTCGTAGTGATCCCAATAACGCAAAAAAGGGTAAACTGTTATATTCCAAAAGGTATTAAGCATTGGCTTTATGTTGCGTTTATTGTAGAATGAATAGCAGCTTATAGAGCGATAATTACATGGATAATGTGTGGGTGAATTCATATATGCTGAAGATTTTATGTTTTTGCAGGAGCTGGAAGCCGACTTTTCGCAGCATTCCCTGTGTCCCGATGAAGGAATGTCGTCGTTGGGCTCGTCTCTGCCATCACTTCCCCTTGCGGGCTGTCCACCGTCGCTTTCAGCGCTACCCCCTTTTGTTCAAGGTGGCAGCCTTGTGGGCCTCACTCCTCGGCAGCTCCTGAGTCGACTGGCTGAACTTCGCGATTGGCTTCAGGAAATGGATACAAGACTCGAAATCGAAGACGATCCTGATCGGAAGAAACACATCATAAAGGTGAGATTTATTTCTATGTTCATAGTTCATATTGAGAATGATTGCAATGGCTACAACTAATAGAAAAGGGTTCCGTCCTGAACAGGTAGTCCTGGCGCATAGGTCCTTGGTTTTTAAAACACCATTAATATCTCGTTAAGTTGCTCCAGGTCATGCGTGTACCATTTTTATTATATTCAATTCAAGTGAAAATTAGTTACTTTTTTGCCGTAGATCAATTCTTTGCAAAGCAGCCGGTATCATGGCTGCTATTAGAATACGGGCCCGACCGTTGCTGATGGCCCTGTGACGGGACAAGAAGTTCAAACTGTAGTAAAGCGAACGTTTCTATCAATAAATTTGAATCAATGAATTTATAAAATTTGATGGTCCTGGAAGCAACACAGAAACGAATTCTATTTTCTTTCACCCCGTTTTGACGTTCGAGTCAAATTATATACATACAATTTTCATCAGAACCATATGTGTATGGAAACATTCTGTTACTGTAGAGGTACTGTGAAACATGTCACTAGGTTTTAGCGGAACCACCGATGCCGCCAGTTTGCAGGCCTAGAAGGGAGACTGGCAAAATGTTGGTTGGCCTATTCAAGAGCCTGTTTTAACATGCAAAGCTAAGTTTTAGCTTAAAGCTTTAAGCCGTTCATAAACAAGGCCAATCGACTTTTGACGAATACTGTTGTTTTTTTTTTTTGGCTAACTTACGAACTTCGAAAAATATGCGTAGTTAGGAGAAAAATTACGAAGGATCAGCTAGAAGAATTGACGTATTGCAAATACGACATTGCAATAGCGATACCGATCGAATACCCAGAGAACGAAAAATGCCAACACCGAATTAACGAGATCGCGGCTAAGTTTCGCCAAATTGACATCGCCACTAAGCAGTGCCAGTTTCCGTTACCCTTGTTTCGGTTCGAAGAATATAAATAAACATGAGAAAAGTTTTTTTCCACGATTTCTAGGCAATCCATTGTGTGAATTGTCTAGTGTGTGATCGTATCTGGTATTCGTACAGCGTTCCATTACTCGTAAAGCGGTCGATTTCGTGCATGAAATCGTGCACGTATAGTTGCTTCGTTAGTTGCTACTTCGTTAGTCGCTAATAAAGCCGACGGCTGAGCAGGTCAATGCGTTATACATATATATCTGCTCTAGGAAAATTCGATTATCGCCGCTAAAAAGACAAATTTTTGTCAACTCTATTCAATAACAGCTCTTTTGATGCTTCTGCTTAATTGATGCGCTATTCCCACTAGCTATTACTAGCACTTACTGCATGGTATTCGGCCGTACACACAAAAGCTCTTAGCGAAAACTCTAAATAGCTTCAAGTAAGTACGCGGACAAGCTTTAAGTTTAAAACTTACTACGTTCATTTATTATTAGGACTTAGTTTTTTTCTGTCCGGAAAAAAACTGGAATCTGTACCTTATTGTACATACAGTGATCGTGGGAGTTTTACTTTCATCTCTATAGTATATTCTGCACGTGGTTAACAGACGCTACCGTCACTGAAACTCGTATCCAGATTTATATTGCAATTAGTAATGTTCTTGTTCTGGGTATTATTAACGTGCTGAACCATTATTAGTTCAGTCTGGAATAGACGGGAATCTACAAAATGCATTGTCTTCGTCCCGCAAAAGTTTCGCCTGCCTGATCCGTATGCCAACGACAGTGATATAGTGCTAAAGGCCTACTTGGTCGTACTGTATTTGCTATTATACGCTTTAAATACTGAAAATCTTATTTGTCGAACCTGCTATGATGTCGACGTTGAAGTTGTGCTTTTTGCGGGCAGTACTTCAGCCTTCTCAAGTTTTTCTGGCGCTAAAACTACTGCTATCGTCAAGAACAATAGTAACAGGAAAAATGCCAAAGACTGGAGTAGTAATATTGCGCAGATAAAAACACTCGACCACCAAAGCCAAGATCGCTCAGCAGGGACTCTTGCGTCGATGGTTCAAAGCAGCCCTGCTAAACCCCATTACCATAAGCGTGTAAATGGCTCTGCTGCATTTGTTATTAATTGATATATCCGCATTTACGACTCCTGATACATTCTAACGCAAGCATCAAAATCTACAATTCGACCGCAATGGGCTGCAGCAACGTTCTTCGACGGTAGGCAACCTGTATTGCCGTCGGAACACCAACGTCAAGCAAGAGTAGATTAAAACGAATCATCAAGACAAGAGCGCTGTTTCGTCGGAATGCTTGTTTCACCTCAGTCTGTGCCTAGTTTCTGCTTGAAGTAGACTCAATGAAGCCGATGGTGGACTTTGCGATCGTTTCCGCGGTGTAGCTTTATGGGATTTTCACATTCGCACTGCTTCTGGTGGTTCCTCGCGCTGCCACGCTCACTTACCCAGCCACTGTCTATCATGGCTATGTTATTAGGGATATATATCTCGTCTGCGTCTCGGGTATAGTTGGACCAATTGTGTAGTAGTGTGGGGGGCGGAGGACGCGACAATTCGCGTTCGGTAAATAAGAAAAGCGCATATTCTAATAACTATATCGATGGGAACGAAAAATAGAGAAAAGAAATTGATGATGATTGTAGATACGGGCATTGTCAACTGAGTGGAAATTTTCGGGATTACAGGAGAAAATATAGGCCAATAGATAGGAAAAATAGGACAATAGGAGAAAAATAGGACAATAGAGGGTTTCATTAGGTTGACTTGTTGATGGTTCTCATTCACGAGGCACGCTAGACCATGGGATCTTTGTGGTTGCTTAAGACGTCTGTGGCTGTATGCATATACCATGGGGTGTTAGAACTCTAGACCACTGTAAAAGATGCGGAGGATGAGAAAATTAGATTAAAAAAAGTTCATTTTTCATATGTGCCGATGGGTGTCGATTTAACCGAAACATCGGGGAGTTCAGATTGGGGCAGTTTAATAAGGGAGAAGCGTTCAATCTATGTTTATCCTTTATTAAGCCGCAGATGGTAATTTTATACGACCAAGAACTGTACATAATAATATACGCAGAATTGCAGTCTACCTACATATTACCTGTAGGCGCAATTTGCAAAGCTTGTAAAATACCTGGAGAAACGGCGAAAGGTATACTTGGTTGGGACACAATCGGCGAAACCAAGAACAGATTGTTTCGTCCGTGTTGCCGATTCGCATTGAGAAACAGAAAGTATACGCGAGACAGAACATTGTTTCGGTATTGTATTTGATTATATATTTATATAGAAATTGCTTGCACAAAAATCACTTAAGAAGGATATGCGTAATCAGTAATTATATATTAGAAATTGTATAATAGAAGAGAGCAATTCTCAATGGCGGACTTCGCGTTTTTTACGGCTAAACAATGCTGTGTATTTCTTAAGCTAATTTAGTTTTCGCACTAAAATGAGGAAAAAAATTGAAAGAGAAAATATTTTCTGTTTCAAACGGATCTTCACCGCTTCGCCTATAGCCGACTATCGGCTTTTGCTCTTCAGTCAATCGCCTAGAGGCTTGACAATGTACTATACACGGACTAGTAAACATGTCTGTATATAGTGCGGATATGTATCCTTCGCTGCAGTAGATTTCTGTCATTCCCCTATACGTTCACAAACACGAACATGGTATGTTTTTAAACTTTTGCAGACCCACTCGCATGAGCAACGAATGAAAATACTACTTATACAGCATATGAAAAGATCATAATAGCATGCCGTACCTACAAGTAGTTCGACCAATATTGATATGTATGACGCGACCCACAAAATGCGCATTTTCAAGCATTGTCTTGTGTTCCACCTTTCCAAAAAAGAAAAAAACAGAATGATATAAGCCGACATGTTTTAAAACTGTAACTTCTTTCGTTGTTGGCGGCCCCCATCCACTTGGCCAATGAACATATAGTTAAACAAGAGCTAAAAATCGAGGGTCTACTACCTGCAGCAGCGGTGGGTAACCTTGAACTAGTACGGTATGCAACGTTGGCGAGGCGTCTTAGCGGTGGAATTGGCGCCGGATTGGAAGAAAAAACGTACGGGCAATCGACCCGTGTCGCTAGTGAGACGTCAAACAGTCGTTAACGAACACTTCTGTTATATTTGTGGGTGACGATAAATGACAGCAGCGATGCTAATGGTGCTAGTAGCGTCGATACGATTTTCAGCAGAAAGGAAAAAAACAAGAACAGAAGAGAACTCCTTTTAAAGAACTAAAGGAAGAACGGATAAATAACTGGTAATGATGATCGCTGCATAACCCGGCCAAGATAACCTGTAATCAATATCCTACGCTTTTCTATACACCTGTATGAAGTGTCTCTGTCTATCCGTGGATTGCCATTGCTCGTTGCGATGTTCCTCCTTTCTATTTTTGCAAAGCTAATGTTGTGAATAGATGTCGTCTATGGCCGACGAACTTCGATCGTGCCCTGTTGCAAGATATTATTAGTTTTACTTTATTTTATACAGGAAGATGGGTAGCGAATTAACGTTTCACACGAGTACACACAGGTAACGGATCAACGACGCTACGCTGTGATGGACAGTGAATCATGGGAGAGCCAGGAGCGAATATATTAGAAAAATTTATGAAATGTCAATGAATGGAAGCTTCTGTAGAGATTTTTTTTCGACTAACTCGTAAAATGTATTAGCTATAATTATTTAGCGTTAGGACATAGTTTAATGGCTATTTCTATGAATATCCCTAATATATAAAAACCTTGCAAAAAAAGGTTTCGCTGGAATGTGAATTTCACGAAAAATCCCGCATATGAGATAAGACTTTATACAGTTTCTATCGTTAACTTGAACTGATAAGGCCTAAAACGTAGTTTTTTAAACTAGTTTGGAGTTGAGCACCTTTATGCGGTTTGGAATTTTTTTTTCTGACACTGCAAATAGCTAAGGGATATTAAATATAACATACTTGCTTTGAAGGGGCTTGCGAAACGTGGGATGAGGGGGATTATCCAATACCAAAATAAAAAAGATACAATAAGAATATATAGTTGATTTTAAACGGCAACAAGAATCTGTTATGTAAGGTCAGTGCGCCTCAACTTAAATAATGAACCAGTAAAAGCCAGACATTTTTACCAGACAGAAGCTTGTAAATAGAAGAATTTTAGAATAGTTTTGACTAAGGCCCGCCAGGACTTTCGTATCGGTGTACCCCACTAATTGATCAAACATTAAGAACCTGCTTTTTGAAATTTTTTGATAATATTGATCATGGCAAATAGATTTGTGTTGCTTACGAATGTTCGAATAGTAATGGACGAGAACATATAGTATAAAGAGAAATAAGCCCAGAACGGCCTTTTGCCCAATACGCTTTGTATAAGAAGCGCGGCCGTAACCACCCCTCGTGAAGTTTGCTTAGAGAAATACATCTATTAGCTAACTGCTGGCAGCAAAAGACCGTAGTCTCATCTGTGTTAGGTGATTTGAACGAAAGTCTTCTTAATAGGTAAGCAGCCGCTGTCTAAATTAACCAATAGTGACAAAAAAACACGATTCTCAAGGCTTAGACTTCAAGGATCGCCGTCACTGCATTATGGATCACTTTTGCTATATGCCTTTTTCAACGTTGACTGGTACAATTAACGATGGAAATGTATGCGATATAGTACATATCGCTTAATTATCCGCTTTTCCATAAACGTTTTTTTGTTTGTATATCAGCGTGGTGGTACTGGACAATTTGGTTAAATGTGGGTTCAAAATGCATTATTTTTTACTGTGGGCAAAATTGTGCTGACAATATCTAGAGTTTTAATTTCCTGGAGGATAACGGTAATTTTAGGACGTCGACGAATACGTACTGAAATAATATAATTTTTTTTTTGCGTAAAGATGAGGGGTTCGTTGTTTGTTCATCTATACAAAGCAGCTACAGTGTAAATTTGTAATGGGCTTTTTTTAAGAAGCAGTTAATACATCCGTAAAGTGTCATTCAAATTTACGACGATCTGTTGCTGTACGTCCCACGTACCCGTTGATTTATATATATATATATATATATATATATATATACCCCATATATTGAAAGCAGAATACAATATGTACTATATAATTCTATGATTTAATTTGATAATTCGGCCGACGAACACGACAACCTAATTGTAAATGGTGCTGATAATTACTATACGTAATTACTGTATTTAGTAAAATAATAAACGTCTAGAAAATTACTGCTGCTAGGCACTTCAATATGTCCGGCCCAGAGATATGATAGCCTGCCTATCTTTGGGTTATAATGTTGTCACGTTGTTAGAACAGCGAAGACCGCGATTTAATTTAGGATGGACATTTCTTCATAGATACAATTCATTAAATACCCTCACCATGGCAGTAGATTTGACTAATCTTATGGTAAATTGTGTCCCATTAAACCAAATCGTCGTACACGCAGGACCACTTGAAGCTTTACATGGCCTAAACATAGCGTAACTTCTTGCCGTTCAAAACATACATATGTCCATTCAGTAGCAGAAAATACTGGATAATGGAAAATCGCCAAGCAGAATTGATTGATCGATTGGTCACGAAACCCTTAAGCTCGTACGTTGATATATTATAGCTTAAATTCCACAAGAATGGCTGATTTCACGAAAATTTTTTCTATCAATCCTCATATCATTCCGATTTTTGCTTAAATTAAACCATTATTGATGAAGCCGGAAAAATACACAATTCCATTCGTTTCCTTTAATTTTTTTACAATGTCTGTTTGTATCAAAGGAGCACTTTTTTCTAATGAAAATCAGTCAAGCGAAATCGCTCTTAACGTATGAGATTGGTCTAAATCACATGCGGCTAAATAAGTGATCGATGATGCCTGCGTCGTGGTCAAAGATGTATTTTTTGGCTTTCGACGATGCTCCTATCTGATCCGTGCTCACTGAATGATGAACCTTATTTCTGCACTCCACCGGAAATGACCAGCCTCCGTAACTTGATGACTTGCGTTGTTGGTACTAATGGCCACCCGTAGAACCAGGCTGAATAAGATCGTCTCAATTTGAAAAGCAGAGCCTGTGATTTCCGAATACCCAATACATCAGGCAAACTTTCCAGATGTTTAAAGTAAACAGTTTCCAACTGAGTATGATCTGTCCTGATCCACAGTTTTATCTATTAAACACTAAACCTTAAAGTTTTTTTTTTATACTTATTAGTTGATATTAAAGAAATTTCTTGTTCGCTGTCTTAGCATGTACTTCATCATAATTCATACTACCGCGTCATAAGCAGCAGTAAGATCTTCATTCATCTATACTAATCCGTCCCTACATTTATTTTGATTTATATTGAATGATGTTACAATGGTTTGCGATTATTGTGACATGCATCTTTCAGTGGTCCTACCAGGAGTTGTCAACTTATGGTGACTGTAAGGATCGTCTTCTTCGTGAAGCTCATATGATGACTTCGACATCAGCACTCATCGGTGGCGAACTCAGGGCTGAGGTGCGACTCACTTACTGAAGATATTCACATATACGCACGATAAATTTTTTTGCTTATTTACTAAAAATAGTGCCGTTAATTTTACTAGTTCTTCTCGGTCGGTTATCGTTGACAGAGACATTATCATTATACATTATAACAACTGAGATATTTTTATCTCCAGAGAACATTGTACTGTTTTGACGAATCATATCTTTCGGCATCCTGTGCCAAGAATAATTTTTGTTTTCTTTCTTAGCTCAAAATTTACAACAGTATAAATTTTGAGACAAGAAAGAAGGTTCTTTTTACATAGCACCGTTTACGTAAGAAATAGAAATATACGATAATGGAAATTAAGTAAGATGCTATTGACTCTCTTCGAAATCCTCAGATTGTATTAGTATCGTTCGTGCTGTACATAGATCTGCCGTTACTCTGGAAATTATACGTGCAGCGTTCATCAGCGTCGTTCAATGTCAATCTTTAGAATAAACATAGCATTTGTTCCTTTTATCATTAAATAATTTAGCCCAATAGTGTGTCTTCGGAGATGTTCGCTAAAGATCATATTTTTATTTTCTATTGTTCGATAGATATCTGCTAAGGCTGAGGAAGTGTCTGAAATGTGGTGTGCCAAGGAGAACGCCTGTTCCTTACCTCAGGAGAGCGTAGACAGCCTCGACAAGGACAAGCTGTTTCACGGTATGCGTGAACTTGAGTCTAATTTCTAATTAGAACTATTTAGGGCATTCGTTAAATGTTCGATTGGTTAATACCTTCCCGTAGTAAGCAGTAGCTATTCATACTAGCACAGGGATACACAAATGCGTACCTATACAAAACAAATCTCTTTTTCGCGCTATGTAGGTAACCATTGAAAGGTTCATAGAGAATTCAAGCAGATTTTGAGCGTAGAATGTACAAAGGATACGTTACTTCAGTCGTAGATAGCGCTAACTGTATAAAACGCAAATATGAAAACTTTCCTTCGACGAAATAGAGTTCGGTTACAAAGCCGGACCAATTCGTAACGGATAAAGCTGACCGTCTGTTGTTTCATAAGGTCCTATGTGTTCAAAGTTAGTACATTTCTATATTCAACAACAGACAGGATGATTAGAAATGTTTGTGATGTTGTGAAGAAAAAATTGTTATTGAAAATATTTGTGTTTCCGCTACATTACCGCTAGTTAGGCCGAAGGGGCGAGCCAAGATCCATATATTTCTAAAAAAAAAAAAAAAGTAGAAAGCAAATAGCGGCTTTCTTACAACCCGATAACCGCAAGTAAGTTAATAGTTGTAATTATTAGCGGTAAAATAATGACAAAGAAACAAACTAGTTCTTTTACCCATCGATCACTGCACTAAATGTCACGTTGGGGTTATCTATAGAAAAGTGTTTACGTCGGCAAACCAATAGAAGGTAAGCAATGGTAGGCGCATTTATGTCAGAATTTGCGCTGGAACCACACCGCCGACTAAAATTTTATGAGAATGCAAAAACTGACTAGTATTAGTCATCTACAATACATCAGATCGTTCTAGATAATGCTATATCTACTCACTCAATTTCACCTCCACTTATTGCGCATAACTTTTCTCGTTTGAAGGAATTAGAAAAATATTGTATGGTTTTGCTCATTTCGTTAAATGTGCTACAGCTTTTGGGCTCGTAGCTCCAATCACGTTTGATGGGGATGCCATTGCAAGATTTCAGGGGGCGTTTAATATCAATCACGTTCTATACGTTGTTGATCTCCCGAAACGTTTCGCTACGAAAGCGTTCCGCTATTTTTTTTGTTGTTTCCTTTCATATAAGTAAGTGACTTTTTTCAAAAATTCACCGAATGTATCTTCCGAAAATGTCTTCGACAAGGTCAAGATGGCGGGTAAACATTTCAGCATGACGTTAGTGGGGTACTGAAACGAATTCAAAACCATAGGTTGCCTGGTTCATATACAACAAGCATCGAACTGAAACGGTCCTTGCAACAGCGGGCTTTTCCTCATAACGGAGTTACGATAATGTGATTTGTTGCTAATTCTAAAGGACGTAAGGCACCGACAGTCCGATACCAATGCTTTGTTCGTTCGTAAATCTCCAACAGGTAGCATCTTTATATACCAATTGTTTGCAACGATAAACTAAAGGCAATCAAGAAATTTATTGCATAATTTCACATATTTGTCGCTGTTGTATGTTCCTCTCGCTTTTGAATTATTGTCCTTTTAGATGTTACGACAGACATGAGATGTCTCCGTCGATGGCTTCGCGACCTTGAGCTCCGTCTACCTGCGCCGAAGACTGTGCCCCCGTATTGGACTCTTCACGACCTCAAAACAAAACTGGAAAATCAAAAGGTAAGTTCATACACAAGAAAGATCAAATAAAGGAAAATAAGCACTATTTTTAGCTTGCATCATATAGGACTAAACGTATGGTTCTAAACCGCCGGTAAAGATAGTGAGCGTAAAGGACGCCGCACTGATTTGTATGAAACTAAACATCTCATACGAAATGTTTATCATTTCGATCACAAACCCTATTTATTCTTATAGACTAATATATTTATTCAATATACTCTAGTATAAGGGAATCACCTTGAAATATTAGTTTTCATTATCCTTCCAGAAAATACTGTTTGGCGTCAGTTCATAAGCTATTTACTGTATAAACTGTAAAAAAAAAACCGTTAAGAAAAATCTGATTTCCGCCGTAAGAATTCAGTTTATCATACGGCGATGTCATAATTCTGAGCATGCTATGGCCTCAGGTTTAGTGAAGGTAATGAGGTGGAACAAAGCATTAGCTATTCTCTACAGATGACAGTAGCCAACATATAATGCCGATAATGGTCGTCCAGTGATTACAGCCGGTGGGTTTAACCTTCCAGGCTATTTTTTTTGTCTATGGAATCGATTCCAGTCGTGCGGTGACGAGAACAATCGAGGTAGATAGTGTTGATGCATCGCGTAGAATGCGCTATTCATTCATTACATACCCGAAAACGACTTTATCAGAATGCTAAAAAAGATCATTTATAGATTCGGCCTTTATATTCAAGTAGAACAACATCATGTCACAACGCTAATTGTTTATGGTTCGTTTTTTGTGCATACGTACTCCTTTACTGACTCCTCAAAATAGAGATCGGCCTGAATCATGGTATATAAGGTGCCTCCTCAATAATCTATAATATTGCATAAAATTTTTATTTTTATTTTGAGCACACTAATTAATCGTTCTAAATAGTATATAACTAAAATAAAAAAAGGTCACCAAAAATAGAGGGAACGGTGCAAGCGTTCCAGCTCGTCGACGACCGTAAGCTTGACTGAGCGCTGTGAACGGTTTGAGGTATGAGACGTGCGTTTGACGAAAACGCTCTCGTGAACTTGGAACGTACTACACCGCGACGTACCAAAGCTGTCTTACAGAAATGCAGCTTCAGATGTATACGTGTTTATGACGAGTTGTTCAAGGGATCATTGATCATAATTCGATTTTTATCCAAGCGTATTTTTTTCCCGTTCGGTTATCCAGTGTGGTCCATTTTGGCTCAAGCAAACAAACCCAACGAATCATGATTCACTGCGTATCCAACAAAATTTAAACACCTATCAATGTAACCAATTCAATATTTTTTTTTTTACTATTTTAAGCTATCTAAATTTAATTTTTTAATTCTTTTAGTATGTCGCTTGCGTAACCTTTCGAAAGATTCGATGACATTATCACTGCTTTCGTAACTGCAATTCCCAGTTCGCAACAGGCACACTGAAAGGAAAGGCGTCTTATAGGGTCAATTCTGGCCGACACATTCTATTGGAAGACCAAAAATGAAAGTAACCTTTGATCTAGGCGGACATCTTTGGCACAAATGTTAGAAGTTTCATCGAATAAATAATAGTACATACCATATTAGGCGCATTATTAAAAATGTCGGCAAATGTCAATGTACACAAACCGACGACACACTGATGTCTACCGCTATACTGTCTTATAGGGTTCAACTGTTTAAAAAAATAAAGAGGCAGTTATTGAATCGTGCCTAGTCACTGTCTATACACAGGTTTACCGTATTACCGCTTCGTTATAGAGAAGCCTTGTTTGGACAATATTGTCTATCAAACACATATCTATCAGCATATGCTTGATGCATCGATACCATATCAAAACGATTGTTCCCTTTCTTACCTCGGCTGCTTGGGAAGAATTCGTTTGCTCTAGCCTATGTACATGCTTTCATTAGTAGTAGGATTTCTAGGCTTGGGCGTGCACTGCATGAACTAGGGCCATACGGAGCAGTCGCTTGTTACCTGCTGGCAAAAAAAAAGGTAGATCCGGCGATTTTAAAATTGGCGGAAGTCGGCAGGAAACGAAGATTTTTGGCCTTAAGATCCTCATGGTTGTGCTGGTTGACCTAGGGAAATATAGCCTGTAGAGGAAGGAAGTGCGTTTCGCTTTTGTTAGCTGATGACTAAGGTTCTGTTTCTCACAGAGGAGGTTGACAACCTACTGTCACGTGTTCCTGTTGCTTTTCGCTCGCTGCATATAACGAAGGTGGGGGTTTGCTTATGCTTGTTTGCCCAGGTGGTGATGCTAGTATACTGTTATTAGTAGTTCGCTTATTAGGGGTGAAGGGTAAGGCGTTTTTGGTCGATTTTGCCTTTCAGGCAAAGCTGAATCATGACTTCATCTTCTCATCATGCTATCGATGTTCCGTTGACTTCAGTTGATAAAAAACCTGGTGCGAGCCACCCGCCTGTCTGATAGAATGTCTGACGGCGGCGCTGGTCGAAAAACCTAAAATAGCTATAAAATAGTTAATTTAAACTATTTTATTTTTTATTTAATCTTTAGCTTGACTTTCCATCATACCAGCAAGATATCAATCTCATACATTTATATTATGCCTTTGGAAAATACTGCCCGAATCATAGAGGAAAATTTTGCGATACTTAACACTCCATAAATCGACTGTCCCGTATATACCGCTGATGCGGGGGTTCAAATTTATGCCTATTCGTTTAGGCGGAATTGGGGATTTGTGTTACCATTTTAAGCTGAGCTGATATAAGGCATTAGATAAACAACTGTGTCACATTTCTTTGAGTTGAATTTCAATAGTCTTAAAACTTCAAATAGTTATTTAAAGCAGAGAGATAGATTTGATTAAGCGGTGGTTATTCTCGTGCCAGTCACTCACTCATTTTACGGGTGGACTATATCATTTTGCTTTTTACCTATAAAACACTATCACCATCGAGCCAGAGTATCAAACCGGCCCCATAGCATATATTAGCGAATTAGCTAGTGTTGTCAGTAGTCCTAAATATGCGGGGATTAATATTAAGTGTGCGTGATAATTTGAGAAAATACAATGAAAATTATTTGTGCAGTTTACTGATAACGGGTACAGGTCACAATGTACCTTTCTCGTATCGCACATCGTGTCCGCATCACAATCTACCAACCCATTCTATTACGCCACATTATAGTTGCGGTTATTTATTATCGTCTCTCGTTCTTCATGATGAAGGCTTATGAAGCAACCCCGAGTTCTGCATGAGGGTGACGGGGTCTTCGGGATTGAGGTTCAAGTCGATGATTCAGCGTAAGGAGTGCATAATGTGGGCGCCTTTCGTAAGACACAACACTCCCTAACGAACCACGCAGTACGTATTGAAGAATGAAGCGAATGCGATAATAGGGAAAAAAACACATGCACAATGTGCGCAAGACCCTGAAAAGGTGGCCGGCGAGTTTACTAAACTAAAACAGTCTAAATACGATATGGAGAGTATGATTATGCACAAATATGCATTCGTCCATACGTACTAATATAAGGCCAATAGCAGTGCGTTGTCGACATTAACGGTCTCCAACCGTACCGACTACACTCGGTGGGGTTCGAGTGTTCGTCTATTTGACTGGGGCGGAGTAGCTCGTTGAGCTATTATAGATACAATGTGGGCTGGCAGACGCTCGGTGGCCTGAGAGGGTCCATGTCGTCTAAGGCTGGACAAGTTAAGTTAGAAAGACGAAAGCTTAAAGCAAAAATGGCTAAGTATCAGAATAAGGCAGGATATACATGTACTGCTCTGCTGGGGTTGTTTTCGCTGTCAACGATGTTGTTGTTTTCACAGTGTCTCTGCGGTTTAGGTTGGTTAAAGCCCGCCCCTCCCATCCTAAGACCCCACAATCTTCCCCTGGCTAATAACGGCTAAATAGGTTATGAGCATGAATATGAATAGACGGCACAACACCAGTGAGAAATGGGTTTCTACAGAAAAGCCAATAAAATGGGTTATCTTAGTGTCTAGTGGCTAGTTTCCGAGCGTGTAGAGGCTAAATGCATAATGGCATTTGACATTTTGAGCGCAGCTTGTGCTAATAGGGTGAATATAAAACGTATACGAAGCGTATAGTCGATATTCTATCTAAGCGCAATGTCATACCTAATCTTGTAGGTAAATATAATAGGTGAACAAATACAATCTAGCACTATAACGTATGGACATAAATGTTTAAAATGCCGATAGGGGCAGATCAACGGCGCCCTAGTATTCTATAACCCCATTTCTTCTAACTAATCTTCATCAACGGAAGTATAGAGCATCGTCTCCGCTATTGTCTATGTACCAAAAATACAGTGCTAAATAAATGTGTTCAGTGTGGAAATTTCCGAAGATGCATAATAATATACCTGTCTGTCGTGCACCACGTGCATTGCTCATGTTTTCTGTGATATAAGGATGAGCTTGGACTACTATCGGCTCGGGGTAGGGGGTCGAATAAGGCGCTAAATCAGAGATTTTTATAACTATTTTTTCAGATAACTATTTTTAATCAAGCATACGATGTCCTCTATTCTTAAATTTTTCCTCTGGCTCAGCTTTGACACTTTACAGTGTAAATACTCAGAAAGCTTGAGTTCGACTTCATTTTCGGTAAGAAACATTTCATAATGTTTGCAAATGCCATTATAATTCAACATAGCTACGTTCGATTGACTATAGTGAAGTCTCCTGGTGTAGGAAAGTTATGTTTCTTCTCAGCTAAAGTTATGCCCCGTCGATTCCGACATCTGGTTTGCTCGGCTTGAATGAATTCTCAGCCTCGCTACTCTATCTACTGATTGTTAAACATACGTTTCATGAAGTGAAATGACTTCTATTAGGACACAAGATGTCTATTTATCATTTATTTTACGTTAGGTTCATAAGATAATGATTTATGCGTAGTAATAAAGCATTATCGCGGCAACGGCATGTATAACATTGCAACCTTTTTAGATGAACGAAACAGGGTACTGCATTACCTTGACAATGAATATGTGAACATTGCAAGATTTGTTAAGTGATGAGGCCTAGCCACACGTAAAAAGATGGGCAAACGCCAATAAAAGGTAGCTAGACTGTAATTTTATAGAACAGAGGTTCAATAAAGGTTAACAGAATACAGACGCTTCAAGGCCAGCTCTTCAAAAATCGGCAAAGTCCCGTAAATGGTTTATGTCCATTCTGACCCTGGCACAGATGACGACTTACTTCAGAGCGCACTAGCCTAGCCAGCGTTTGAACAACCCAGAAATACCGCAAGAAATACCCACAATTGGAGTCATTGCGATAGCAATATAAACAGAGGTCACACAACAATGTATGGCTTTGAGGGGAATCTAAATGTTGGCCGTGGATCAATCGCTCATGAAAATCCAGATTTTAATAGGAGTTCTAGGTATAAGTAAAAAAAAAAAATTAATTACGATTTTGGGAAACTTTCTACGCTATATTTTTCTTGCATAGAATGATACTTTCTCATTCGTTGCAAACAAAAAAGATCTCTAAATTTTGTGCGATGTAAAAGAAAACACGATGCAGTATTGAAAAGTGAAATACCACTATCATACCTACGGTTGCAATCCCGCGTTTACTGAAACAAAAAGCCGAGGAAACAACAAGTGTCGTCTCACTCATGTCTGACTGAGACAGAACTTTTAAAACACCACGAGTCATCAACGATTCTAGCCACATATATCATTATTATCACCTTGTTCAGTGGCATCAGACTAGCAAATGAAAAGACTGGATTTATTTTTTCTACCCATGCAATCCATTTCTCATTGTAGTACAACCACTGGTGCTTTTAAAGCGGCCTACTGTCGGTTTGTCAACCAAGAAAAGTGCATCTAGGCTTTTTAGTTCGGGCAAAAAGGACTAAGGACTAAGCCCGAGGTCCTCGATGCAGTCCGACTCGCGTTCTGTCCGCCTGAGAGTGTGTGTGCACCGCTTTCTCGTCAGTATCGGTCAAAGCGAAGATTCAACAGAGTAGCAAAAAGACTTATCTGCACTCCGCGAACACAGCTGGCACGAATAACTAGCGGTCGTGATAAAAGCAAGTGAATCAGAACTTCAAAGGAGCAGAGAGCAGAACAAAGAAAAGGCGCAGGGAAGTGATTTAACGCTTCATGAGCGCTGCCACCGCCCCCTTGCAGCCACCGTTGCCGTTCCCAACCCCACCGAAGCCATCTATGTTCCACAATCACCCTGACCTCAGTACCCACCGTTATCGTCGGAAAAAGTATAACAAAGTACCAATAACTTTTTTGTACGAATTCCTAAATGTTTAATAGTGGAACGTACCGCGAAGGCATTCAAGTTCATGCGGGCCGTCCTAGAATCGGGTTAATTTTTATACAGCGGATCTCGTTATTATCACTTACTCTATACATGTGAAGAGCATTGTACAAGTTCGATCGGATCGGCGGCTAGATAGAGTTTCGACACTAGAAATTTCTGACCCGATCGCTTCGAACAGTTCTCCCTTTCGAAAATGCCGACCTGGGGCTTTCTTAGAACCTGAACGTATTGTGACGGATTAGAAGGAACGCTTCGAAGCAAAAGAGCCATGAAGGAATCTTTCAGTGTACTGCTGATGGCCTCCAATGTTAAAACTGGCCAATCTAAATATGTAGGAAGGAGTACAGGTCGAAGATTACGCGTAGACTTGCAGACTGACGGGTTGCCTCAATTTTCATTAGGCGGAATGATAATGAACAAACATGGCTCTTGGCCTTTTCTCGTTTTTGGCCTTGCGTGCAACAGTTAACTGAAAAACATGACCGACACAGAGCGTGGCGGCAAACGATAATTGATTATAGACTAGTAAAATGTGAAAAGTGTTTTTGATACTGTTTGTTTTTTCCAACATTCGGACGAACATTAGTAAGACTGGACGAAGTCTGCCCGTTTTCAAAGACCGATTAATATAGCTAAAAATCCTGGTCTACGTATGCGGACGCGCTATTACTTCAAAGTTATTGATCGTACCAAAGACCCACACATACGAAATATGAATATCTTATATGCTAATGCCTTTCTTTTCTATAGGAAAATCGTTTCATTCTTGCAGATAGAGAATATTACGGTAAGTTCGAGTTAAACTTGAGTCTGCGATTGATAATTTCATAATGCCGTACAGACAGACAGGCTAGACGCTTTCAATCGGTATCGGTACATATAATAGTCACGTAATATATGAACTCATCCAAAGCAAAGCCAGCTCTTATTTTCGTGATGTGACCTACCGCACGTAGCAACTTGGCAAGTGGATACATTGCTAGCAAAACAAAACGTTTTACTTTTAAAAGACAACTGTAGATTTCTTGTGTTTCCTGATAGCAAAAAATATACAGTTCCGATCTCTTTGTCTCCCATTTATGTTTATATCTCGGTTTGATAAATGACTGATCTCTTACGTTAACCAGGTCTACGCTGGTATACATTGAAGTGGTAGGTTTTTAGAAGACATCACTGCAGCCTCCTTTGTTAATGATATTCTCATCTTGTCGTCACAGGTAAGCCCGACAGCAGGTTTCTTTGTCAAAAATACGCTAGACGTCAAGGGTCAATGTTTACTGCATTTTTTGTTGCACCTATGTGTCACCAGAGCGGACAGTTTCCTAGAAACCCTAAGTAGAGTGAAATCTCCACCCACGCCTGTGTTCTTTGAAGTCTATCGTTTTAGCGAACAAAGCATAAATGATACATCTTCCATGCCGCGATATCTTCTATCATCGCTAGTCGGCATCGACCGAACAGGGAAGGATCCAAATATGATATATGTAGACGTGTTCACTATCTACAATTTTTCGTTTGGCCCAGAAAAGTTCAGAGGCGGATAAAAATAGAAAGGCCCGAATGTACGAAAAACAGGGACCTTTTACAAAGGCTAAATTTGCGTGGGCGCGAATCTATAATCGTCTTCGGCAGGTTATTAGGTCAGTAGGAACACAAAAGCCAGACGAGTGAAGGGACAGATAAGGTGCACGCTACAAGAGTGTCTGTATGGCTTTGATGCCCTTTCGGTTAGTCGCTATAGAGGATCCAATCTGACTACTATTCAAGCCACTGACGAATGACCTCCTGGCACGGAAGTGCTAAGGTGTTCCTGGCCTCATATTGGCCGTACCGAGCAATAGATGCGAGCAAAGCAAAAAAACAGTTTGCCCTTTAATGAAGGCAGCCTAAAAGAGGGGATGGGATTAGAGGAGATCAGAGAAAAATGAGGGATGTCAATGGCACAGAAATAAAGACGATGAGGGGGAAGCGTTTATTTTAGTAAAGCTACGTCAGAGTGGAGCAACGTCCTTATTACTTCCCAAAAAAAGATCGGAACGCCTGATTGCCTATCGAAGATCAACAGCAGTAACAATAATGACACAGCTGAAAAGGTCTAGAAGGCACTAGATCACACAATTCTCTAGATACTGCGCGTATCCCAGCATATAACTATAAGTGATATTGATATCAATTTCGAATTTGGTAACATTGGAGTAATAAATCTGTGGCATGTCTAAAGTAAGATGGAGGCAAAGAAAAAAAATTGTATATGTTGATGAAAACAACAAATAGTAGCGAGTCCATAAAAAACAAACAAAACCAACTTTTCCATTATATAAAGCATGCGAATCGTGTGTGCAATGATCTGACGCGAATTTTAATAAACTTGATTGATAATAAAGCGAAATATGAAAGCGCATTTTCTCCAATGTGCATATCGTCACTATAGGGCAAAAAAGACCAGAAAGCCGCCCCCACCAATGAAATAGTAGTAATGGCACACGTTCGTATGGTGATCGCGATATCTGTACATCTTTCTATTTGACTGCAATTTATAGATGAGGAAAGTTGGGCGTAGCCTGTTTGTCTGCACAAGATCAATCCTTAGTCTTGTCCTATAATAACAGGACGTGCACAGCCAACAACCAGGTCGGGAGGGCAACTTCTTTGCGCCTTAGATTAGAGAAAAAAAAAGCTGATGTTACTGCTTAGAAACTAAATAGGCTCACTGATCGCATTGTTCTTATCTACCAAAACCAGCGAAAAAAATGTCGTAAAGAAACTTCTCGTTTCCATTTATATGGGATACGGAGAGACTAAATAAGTTTGATAAACACTCTAAGAAGTAGGCTTCGCTCAGATATTATTATTATAGATATATTAAAAAAATATTAAATTTCAAAGAGGTATCTTGTTGACACCGAAAGGATAGTCGTCTTGTTTATCCTTATACCTTGTAATCCTTATAACAAAACGCGACACGCATAAATTGTGTAGACACGTATTAGTTAGTTAGTTAGTTAGTTAGCTAGCAAAACGGCCTATATGTTGCCAATGTACATAACCCAGGTGGGCATTTTCTTTGTGACGTCAGATGTCTGATCTACTCGCGACTTGTACCTACGTAACCACTGAACTGTTCTGTCAGCTAAAGGGCCGTCTGCATGGAAAAGTCCGGGAAAATATATGAGTAGTGGGTTCGTCGGGTCATTTATAATATGAGTTTTAGCACTGCGGCGTCGGCGTGATTTTCGCCTCATCACACAAACATCCCTTAACACTTCTGCTGAAAGTATACTTGTCTCGTCGGTGACTTAGAGCTGAGGACCGTGCTCTCGTACGATGACTTGATACAGATATTTAACTGCCTATGCTGGGTACTCAAATTTATCGTGTAGTGTGGGGTATGCAGAAACTAGGCTGTGTTCAATGCGCAGGCCAACTGCCAAAGTCTGCAGCTACTGCAGGCATGGTCGGCTGATACCCGTGCACCCATAGTATTTCGATTCCTCGTAAAATGAAAAGCGAGTGCGTGGAGGTGGGTGCGACGTTGGAATATACCGTCCGTTCAGTCGCTATTTTGACTGAGCCGTCTAAGCTAGAAGGGCCTGACAACAGTGAACGCGACTGGGATTCTCCACTGAAGGGACGGGCGAGCAAGCGTTTTAGTAAAGCCTAGAAGCAGCAGCAGCAGCAGCAGCAGCTAGACCAGTGTACAATGAAGTTCTAATGGGAAAAGGCAGACGAATAGGAGACTTTGGAGACGCCAAATGAATATTTTATTTCGCGCCATCTTGCCTCGGATCTGCCTCCCTACTGTTAGTCTCATTACCCAGCCATCAACTTTCCGAGCTTGCTGCGGCTCGATGAATCGCTGGGTAGCTCAAAGTCGTAAGCTAGTTAGAGGTAAACCACGAACTCCTGAACGGCTACGACTAGTCAGAAGCGGACAACAAGATTCTGCTGAAAACACTCTGCGGCCGTTACAATCACTTGTAGTAAAGGTATGCTATTCGGTTTATACGTTGATTAACTGCAGAGCACCGATCCGCGAAGAACTTATTGGAAGGTATCAGAGCAGTTTTTGATAGGTGTGCAATAAATAGAAAGCGCTTCCATCGGCCACCGGCTATAGACCCCTGTGTACATATCTATAAAGGAAGAATTGTTGAAAGAATGTTAGTAAACACCATGGGTACGCTGTGCTGGCTACTGGCATAGCTCCAGATGGGATACTGAACTGTTTAAGCAAGACCTATTTTATTGAGGGGTGCTAGGGTGTAGTAATCGCGATGGTAGCGATGTACCTAGAACGAGTTGGCTCAAACGTCTCGTTTGAACCCATATTCAAACGAGGGTTGAATTATGGGTATCCAGAGTAGTGGGAACAAAGATTTTCAATTGAAAATTATCGCGTATTATATCACATTAATTCCTACTTCGTATCAGAGACCAAGTACACTGTACATGCTTTCTTTTGATCCCACACACGTCCGTGTGTTTGTGTTTCATGCTACTAGTTGGCATCGTCGTAGTGAGAATTATCTATAGATGCCAGCTAGTGAAACAACTAGGGGGACAAATCTATTGAATAAATTCTTCGTATAAAATGAGCTTCAGTAGATGTTCACTGTATACACAGCATCTATTAGTTAATGTATTCAGGAGCAGGTATTAAGCAAACAAGCAGACGGCATTGTTCTACTGATTAGGGGTGCAGTTAACGTGTCATCTGTCCAGCGGATTAAAAACAACTTAATCTTCGTCGACGTCAGACCGCGTAAATACTGTAAAAATCATGTGAAATTCTGTTTTTTCTTCAGCTCCTCATTTTTAGATAAGAAAATTAAACTGAAAATTTTCACGTCACTAATAGAATGTATTTACCAAGTGCTGAAAACTATTTCCATATTAAATTCCGTTCTAAAATGTCTGGTTATTAGGATTATCAGCAATAACTTGCCCAATAAGGGTAAAAAGCAGTCTTATTAGATTAGCGTTGGGCATAAGTTTTATGCCAACTTCTTCGAACATACAACGAATATCGACATTTCGAACGAAGTGCTATACGACTGCCTTTTATTTGCTGCGTCAATATGCAAAAATGGTACCAGTCTCATGTCTTCATCTTACAGTCGAAGCGTGTGTCACACGAACTTATCCGCAGACGAAAAAGCCTGCCATCTTTTACCGGCGTTATCCTTAATGGATAATGGATGTTTCTATAAGCATATCCAACCATGAAACTTTTGCTTTTAATTCTTTTACACGAGAGCGTTCTTCGGGGTGGGAAACACCCTGCCACAACAAATGTCTTTCTAAACAACACGATGACAAAATAGCGCTTAATTTCTAAGCAAAAACTCAAGCTGTAAAATGCTCTTCCTTTTACTTATTTTTCAATAACTATAACATTCTCTTTATGACTATAGTATATCGCATAGGTAAGTAAGTTAGGGAAAGTTATTGACCAATATAGGAATATATGTGCGTGAGAAAGGGCTGGCTGTTACAGCTTTGGACGCATCTGTCGCTATGGCTTACCATTATAGCGCGATATCGTTATCGTTATGTAATAGGGTCACGGAGTATATTATAGCGAACTAAACGTGTCGAACATTGGTCATTGAAAAGAAAAGAGCACTCGCCGGACCGTTGGTGACAGTGTCGGTTCATTACGGGATAGGATCCAAAAAAAAAAAACTTTCGCGTCCGTTATTGCCGTTACGGGATGGGATCCAGTGATCAAATAAATGCCGCGCATCGATTCCATAGCAGATAAGTCACAGGTCGCAAAAATTCACTTTATATTTTTGAAAAATTGGTCAATGTGAAAACAACGTTCTGGTTCATCGTTTTGGGACGCCAGGCGGCGTCTCAGTTACGTATTGTTAACGATACATGCTACTGAAGTTTCAGGTAAACCCTTTATCTAGAGCGACATGTAGGACCAAAGCGCTGTGACATCAATGATACTTAGCTTCCTGACATTTGCTCTTATAGTTTTCACTTATTAGCGACCGAAGAGGACAGAGTCAGGTCGTTTCGATCGAACGATTGCAAAACTATGAGTAAAGGGTTAACGGGTGATTCGTTAGAGTCACCGCACTGCTTTAGAAAATCAACTGGAAAGCTTGCTAACGGTATAGGAAACGCAGATTTTGTTTGCTATTTGCAAAATAACTCCTACAGAGATGATGCAAAATTATCAACAGCTTAAAGGCTCCATTTATCGTCACCCGCGTTAGTTACCCTTCGCTTAGTTAAATAAAGTATACACCCGTTACTTTTCCATACGACTATTGAAGATTGAGACCTCGTTGGCAGAGAAACCCAAGTGCGAAATTTATCATTATCTACACTATACAAATCTTCGTTGTATTAGTTTTCTGCGTATAGAGTGTCTTCATAATACGGTATTCATAAACAACTTAAACTTGACTCATCAGTAAAGGGTTTCGGCGGATTCAGTAGTCATAAAGATCACTAGGGCGGAACGGCAGATCTATAGTAAAGACCTAAATTCAGCAAACAAAAAAACTGGCTTCCTTCATTAGCCAGCCAATTTGTTCACATATCGCAACGGCCTAATATCAAGAGAAAAACAGGGTTCAAAGAAGAATAAAGGCTCTATAATAATAGTAATTGCCTGTGTTGGGAGTAGTGGTCTAATAAACGCAACTAAGTAAAGCATAAATATTCGTAATGGGGTATTCGAGAAGTACTGCTAAAAACAAGCTTACAACTGCGAACAATCAATGATGATGACGATCCACCAAGTAAGTTTCTAGTTATTTCGCTTCAAGGGACGCATGTACGAGCATAGAAATGATTGACTAATCCCTACCGGCGGAGATACTTCATTCTATCTGTATATAAATATGCAGCCTGAAAGGTATCTGTTCGTACACATAAGACTGAGCTAATTCACCACGTGATCCGAATATTATTGCCCTATGTTGGTTCTCTCTCCCTGGGGGAGCCATGTAAGCATTCTGGGAACAAGGTCTAGGTCAATTCCATTTACCTCCCTCCGCATACGTCCGTCCGGCTATCCACATAGTGTTCACCCGTACATGCCTTGTTCCATTTGGCCACAACCATAACTTCACATTAAGTTCACTAACCCCCCAGTACCCCAGCGCAGCGGCTAAGCGACTGTTATTTTCCGCCACATTTGGATCTGCCACCCACAGAAATAACATTGAGCCGAGGCAAGTTCTCATGTCTTCGAGCCATTCACGCTTCAGGTACTATCATTAGCGGGCACTGAGTACGGTTGGCTGTTTTTGGAGGGCGCGATATACATCGAAAGGTGGATGAATACATATCATCGTCAGTAGGCGTAGTGCTGACAGTAAAGGTGATATAAATGGTTCACAACTGGATGCGAAGGAGCAAATCACCTCAGAGGTTCATTGGCAGAACGCGGTGAAGAAGATCGGGACGCTTGCTTCATCTAGAAGCCTCATCGTTGAATAGTACAACCAACGAATTTACAAGGTACAACGCAACCAGCCGGCAAATAAGCAGGAGTCATGTTGTGATAAGATCAGCACCGAAAAAGATGGACAATACTCGGGGTAGCCAGAGCTAACCAGAATAATAAAGACGTCATATCATATATATGTGTAGACATATCTCGCGATGAGATTCTGCCGAGACTAATGAGCGAGTTCTGAAGGATCGGATTTAATTTTTAGATTATTCTATTTTTTATGTGAATTGATTGCGTTTCACAATGGCATGTCTTCACGAACTCAGATGCGGATATTCTAAATACAGAACATTTTTGCGCGTTAGTAGCGAGCGACAAGGCCAATTACACTATGTTGAACTAGAGCGGTATTCGCGCCGCTCTTTATCATTGTTTTTAACCTATCTAAGTCTTTCTTCTAGTACTATAGCTCTTCCGTATTTTATCGCTGCTTGGTACCCGCACACGTACTTATTCGCAGGTCGGTTCGCGGGACGGTGTCACTATCTTTTTTTAGCTTGATGACTATCTAACGCAATACAAACGTTTGTTCTATATAATTCTATAACATTCTATAGTAAACAACGTTGCTTCGCTAACACACTTAATAAATACTAGATATGGTTTACTGACAAACCGGAGCCTTGGGCAGTCGTTCAGTCTAGCTTCTGACGATTTAACATTTTCAAATATACCATCTTTGTCAGCTTTTAGCAGTATAGAGGCGATATGAACGTATCCTTCGGGGCATTGCATAATCGATCAAAGGAGGAGTTTTTCTTTCGTTGTGAAGAAAATCTGTCTATCTACAGCTCTGTGGAATAACCTTTGAAGAAACAGTCTTCATGAAAAGCGTGAAACTGTTTAGTGCCGTTGTACTAACATAGCTGCCGCGGTTGTTATTGCGATTATTAACCTGGCCATTGTGGTGTTTTGTTTAACTATTGCTTGACGCTGTTCATTGGATAGCCCACATTGTGTATTATTACTGTTTTCGCCAAGTTCTACTATATATCAAATAAATATTGACGGTTTCCCGGTGCGTCCACAACGGTTTTCTTCGCGCACTGCTGCTGCCCCGCGTCCCGCTTACGGTTCCCCCGGAGGGACCTGAAGCCGCCACTTGTGCTCTTTTTTATCAATTTGTAACGGGGTGCGATGGCTTAGCTGGCCTGAAACAATCGCTGCGTCACAATAAAGCTCTGGGAATATAGATGAAGGCACGTTTGGGAATCCAAGGATGAGGCATTGTAGAAGGCAATCAAAATAGAACTGTAGTGTAATAAATGCTGAAGTGCGCTGTACTGGTTACCTGCTGTAATCGGGACAACTTCAAGCCACCTTCACAACCGTAGGCTATAAACAAAGCGAAGTGGTAACTTTAGGCCTGTTCAAGCTCTCAACTACTAAATAACTACTACTATGTAAGCTATAGGTGGTATTCGATACCTGAAGGTACTCTGTAACACATTATTACTGAGCTACATTTAGTTTGATGTTGTTACGTTTTAGGTCCTGTTGTACTCAAGTAATAATTTAAGCTCTAGACCGAACTGTATTTATCTAACCTGGCTGATGATGTCGATCGTGTGTGCCAAATCAACAGAGGTGAAAATTATTATTATTTTTTTTTGTAATTGATAAATTCTCCGTGTTCTATTGATATTCATTAGCCTACGAATGAACATCTATTTAACATGCGACGCTCGCTAGCTGGTTAAGGCGATGTTAACGATAGAGCTAGTTGGAAGAGCCTTCCAAACAAAAGTTTATTTCCTTATTGATTTTCTCGTATTCGGGTACGATAACTAGTTTTCTAACATTACTACGTGCAGCCGCAATTCAGTAGCATAAAACGTACGAATCTAGCGTTATAGTTGGGACCGGCGCACTATGTTATTTTTATTTATCCGAAGTTACCGAAACTGTAGGTAGGTCCGTGGTGGCCTTGTGTTCATGTATCCCTTTTCCAAACCTGATATAGAGGGGTTAAGCTAGAGCGGATAAGTTCATGTTGAACTACGGAAAACTGAGGAGGACCTGAGGAGCATTGTTGTATGTTCCTCTTCTACCAAAGGATGGTTCGAAGGATTTGTGAACGTAGATTATCCACGTGTGCATAAAGGAGATCTTGTGTGGGGCGTGTTGGTGAAAATGCTTACAATGTATGAACTTGAAGATTCTGTTTTTGCAAGAACTTAGTGCTTTTCTATAAAAAAAAAAAAAAAAAAAAAAAAACCTCATTTTCTCGCCAAACCGTGTTATATAGTTGTGCACATCGTCACCATCTATGTTAATTTAGCTCGTCTGTCCCGTAGTTTTGCTTGGCAGTAAATCTTTACCAGCTGTTAGTTTCGTATGAGAAACTAGTGTTATAGTATTATGCCCTGTGGCATGATGTCAAATTCAAACGAGCAGACAAGAACCTGCGCCATTATTTTTTACCTAAGTCGCCCCATGTATTACAATTAGGTCGACCTATCTATTCATCGACAGTCCCGTTTGAAGGCTCGGATATGTCGGTGAGATGCATCAAAACGTGGCAGATAGACCGTCGTGGGCAATCGATTAGATATGCTGATAGGCGCTAACTCTGGCCTCGGTTCATATTCAAATGCAGCCGTTGTGACAAAATTACAATGAACAGGGTCATGTTAGACAGGCAAACGCATATAGGAATTGGTTTGCATATACCTTGAACACGCAATTAATGGATCGCAATTAGGTAAAAATAGGCCGCAAGGTTAAGTTATTTTATGTATAACTGTTTAACGCTTGGCACAGTGGCTTGTATTATAGAACAGAGGCGAAACGGCTCGAACGGAAATCGCGTTCGTAATAATGGAAGTGTGTTTAAATCTCCTTTGGCTTTCCCGTCTTGCCTAGACTATTTTGGTTTATCGCGAAAGTTTGCCAGGCGTAACAGCTTCACCGGCTATGGGATTTCGTGCCATTGAATTCACCATGGTAATTGTTTGACTATATAACAAAGGTCTGATCTCATTTAAATATAATACGGTAAAAGTTAGCTGCATTTATTGTTAATTGTGCCTGGCTAAAATGAATCGTTACTTATCAAAATTCTCCTGCTCTTTTTAGAAGTTTTTTTTTTTCTAGCACTTTGTTGCCAGTGTAATGCATAGGTCATATTTATAATACACATGTATATACGTGTAAAATAATAATCTGGGTTAGAGGGAGATAGCTAGCTGTTTATAAGCTACTTTTTCGTAGTATTTCCTTAGCCTTGCATGGGTTTTTTTCTCACATTGGCTTGATGCTGGATATCATATGCATTTTTTGAGCGGTTTCTGCGGCTACAAAATATAGTATCATGAATTTCAATAATCTTTTACAAAACCTCGTAGTGCCTTATTTACCTGTGAGAAAATGTATTCGAATGCAAGCACCATTCTATCATCAGAAATTATACTTTATATATAATATACCACGTTTTATTTGTTCATATCCGAACGACTTTGCCTGTACATGTGGAACAGGTGACCCATACCGCAATGTTATTTCTATCCCATTTTAATTATATAGTCTAATTTTTACCTACAAGTTGGAAAATGTTATTAATTAAATAATATATGCACTTTCAGATTGTCATAGTCAAAATCGGCGTACGACATCGCCTATCATCTGTGGTCTGAGGCTACAGCAGTAATGCATAATTGCACTCAGACTTGCTGGAGTGCGCCTGATCATTGCTGAGTCAGGCGGACGTCGTTTTCTGACTGACCCATATTTTTGTTTGACCTCTTCTTGATTCACAGCTTTTCCTTTTGGATATCGTCTAACGATCGCTATTCACTACGAAGTTCACTGTCTTCTTCAATTTGCAATCTTCAATTACTCTAATCCGTAATAACAACACGTTGAGCTGTAATAATACAAACATTAGATGACTGTCTTCTTTCGGGTTCGAATCGGCCTTCGGCCTATACATTTCTATCGCGGAAACACATTGGAGATTGCGTCAGAATATTCGGAAGTGTAACGCGACGCAGTAAATGCCCCTCGGAAATAAGCCGAAAAGTCAGCCAGGTTGCTGCGGCAGAAAATGGGAGCATTCCTACTTCATTAAGGGCTAACCGAGTGCAGTACTTTGCAGTTTTGCATTTTTTTTTTCATTTACAATGCAGGCTCCTTTGCAAATTGGCTGTCTTGTCACTGCCTACACTGGAACTATTTTCTTTTCAAGTTTTAGTTAGTCGTAAATGTCCACAACACCGAAACCAATTAAAACATCACAGAAGATTAGACCAGAAGTGTTTATTCGAGTTCATAGGAAATTTTATAGGTTTATTTATTTGAATTTTATAGATCAGAGCTGGAGGTTCGACTCATTCAACCAAATATAGCTTCCAATAGAACGAATCTTGTAATAGTTTGATTTTGAAAAAAAAATCGTCGGGATATATTTAGCTAGTCATTAGATGTTAATAGAAACTGTAGGGTCCTCTGACATGATTGTCTAATATCTGTTTTGGTCAAGCTGATAACTCGATTCCTGGGCCGATTGTCGCGCCAGCAAATAAACAAATGAAATAGTGATCGAATCAACCGAGCGCGAAATAGATTAAATATTGAAGTTTTCTCAGCATGAAACATGGATGAATGTACGTATCATAGATACATGCCTTCAATCTACATCGAAGGATTACATGACACTTTGCCTAAAGTTATCTTAATGCGTTCGTGACATAATCACAAGATATTACAGGCATGGTTGTCATCGACTCTTTCTACATGAACGGCTTCTTTCATGCTATATCAACAACGTGCTAGAAGCGCACACTGCCTGTAAGTTAGTTCATGCGAGCCTTAATCTACTTTACGCTTAAATGTATTACGAAGTTCGACACATAAAATAGGTTATGATTCGACACTATTTTATACTATGGTACAGATGTGTTCTTCATAGCTCGTCGTACCGTTGCCACTAAATGATGGGTGTAGACCCATCTTAGTAGCTGTCGTCACTGACCGGTAGATGGAGCCACTTTTCTTTCCGTATCCACGCTTCGGTTCATTTTGATTGAATAGTGCAACTGCCATAGCGCGATGTGTTCGGTCTATAATGCTGTACCCGCTTTGTAGGATGGGCAATTATTATTACTGCCTGCTTCGACTTCGGTGCGTTTCTGCAATACCAAAGGCCATGTTCATCGTGCGTAGAATAGCCGGTGCTCTGCGCCTCATTCTGCCAGAACGAACAGGCCACAGCTAGGTAACTGACAGCATTGCGGTGCGTGCGACTTCTTCCTTCCTGAAGGACTTGTTGAACTTCTGGGAAACCCGACTTCAACTCGCGTGTCTGTCTGCCAGCAGCCTGGTTCAATCTGGTGATCGACAATCTAATGATGTACTTTCTCAGAATTTGTTCAAATGCTATCGCAGTTCATTGCTTATGTTAGTGTGTTGATAGATGCAATTTCTATAGTGCACGATAATAAAATAAGAAAGAAAAATGAGATGAGATCAAACAGAGGCGCCAATTACGGCATCTGGACAACTGCTTGTCCTGGCCGAGTTCTTGGCCACGTCAGCGTGAACTATATGCTGATGGTCCCCGCGATCATCGTAAGAACGGTAGTGGATTAAGCGATTGGACCAGACGTTGTCGCCAGCTTGCATACGAAGCGGTTCAACGTTCACAGCCGTCGTCGCGCGACATGCTTTCACACGCGCCAGCTGCAGGTCGTCTTCACATGACACCAGGAACAACGTTGTAATGCTAAACCTCAAAGTAGAAGATAAAGAAGAGCAGGCACCATCAGCAACGCCAGTAACAACGCTAATAGTGCAACCGCAGTACACGGATTTTCATCATTTTTGTTGTTCAGGCAGCTGTCGTAGACTGTTAAGTAGTATCAAGGTCCGCAAAAAAAGAGACCAAAGGAACAAATGCCTAACGCTCAAACGCAGCTGTCTCTTAGTACGACAACGACCTGAAGATGAATCCGGTTGAAAAGGAAAAATGCATAAAAGGAGTGGGCTTTCTTAATATTGAAAGGAAAATAGGAATAGGCCCAACTAAGACAGTGGTAGCAGCAGCAGGAATCACAATTAAACGGAACAACAATAACAGCCCTCCATGACTCATCATTGTTCTCCCGTTACCGTGTCGCGAGGCTGACACATTGGCTTTGCTCGATTTAATCAATTAAACACAAATAGCTTCATATTGGAGGAAACCCAAGCTCTGGATAAAGATCGCCATTTTGCTCAGAGAAGAACCTGCCTCGTATATATATGAATATCACGATTCATAGGGACGACTGAGCTCCATTCAAATAAGCTGTGAAGACTTCGGTTCTTTCAGAAGCAAACGCTGTTAGCCCGTTGCAGGCTGGCAGGGAAAGATGCACTTCTTGCAGGGTAGTACACATGATGTGACCATCATTATTGGCAATATAAGAACCATTATTGCGATCATTATTCTCTCTGAAATTCTCCCTAGTACAGAAATAATGACAGATAAATGCGAATTTGTCTGCCGTCCCATTTAAACTTCTGAAAGTCGTCCAAAACGTTTTTCTATAGAAGTTCTCATTTCAACTGCCGATAGACAACTGAAGGACAAACTATAAGAAACGTCTCTCAGATCGTCAACAAGAAGATGAGATCGCCTATAAGAGGTAAACTAAACTCATTGCAAATGAACTGTTATTACCGTGTAACAATGTTAATCTGAATTGCTTGGCTCCGATCCGCTTGGCTCAGAAAAACTATAACGTACAGCTCGAAAAAAAAGCCCTTCTACTATTGCCAAAATATGCCTCGGTAGTCAAACAGAAAAAGAGCATTTACAGCCACGTGTTACCTACCACCAACCGCTTGTCACAATTAAATATAACAAAATGTGTGCACGTATTTGCACACGTGTTGAAGACCACGCATGCATCGCTTCAATGTTAATGCCTGTATACAGACATCGACACTTATCTTGTTCTTTTTTTAGACGTATCCTGTTGCTGCTACCGCTGCTGATGAGGCCCCGTACTAATAGACGAAGACGGCCAGTAAGGTGACTCTTTGACAAAGTACTTGACAGGCGCTGCTTTTTTTCTATCTCTGCATTTCTGAATTTCTCGTCGAGTGGTAAGCAAAGATTCATCTATTTGCCCGCTACATTGTCCATTGGTTTGCTTATTGGACTCCACTCAAGTTTAAATTGTTCCATTAGCGAAAAAGGGCAAAGGACTAGCCATAGCGGCGTTGATTATACTGTTTGCCAACTTGCCCTCCCAACGGTTGTCTGCTGGATTCGTCTATCACCGGCTGGTCACCCACAAACGCGTCACTCATCAATAATCGTAATAGTCACTGTATGGACTTCTATCGAGATAAAGCCAACATGGAACATTTTTCTATTGATGTATTCGATCGTATATTATATACGTGTTATAGATAGACGTGCAACTATGAAGGTACCTGCGTGACTTTTCAATTATGTAAATTGGGTTAATACTACATTTTAGTAGTATCTTAGTGTGTATGCTTTGTAGAAATTTGACAAATGTTTAAGATAAAGGATGGTCGGACATACTTGATGGTTCATTCATTGCTACTAAACGTCATAAAATATTTAAAAATAAGCGTGATACGGGAATGTGACTAGTCCCATGACCTGTTAGCGGTTTTTGGCTATTCAAAAGGAAACAAGATGCCCTAATTGACCATGATCAATTTTAGCAGTCTAATTATGGCTAACGCTATCTACCGATCGCGTCTCTATCGCGTAAATGTTGACCTTGGGATTCTAGCTTACGGTATCACCACTATTTAATCATATCATTGTTATAGCAGATAAAAAAAAAACTGTTTCAGGTGGTCCATAAGTGGAGACATGACGGTCCATCATACATGGTGATTATTATTCCGTTGCCCTCGGTGTATACTAATGGTAGAGCTACTGAGCGGTTTATGAAAGCAAGAACAAAATTCTATGGCTCGGAAGCCCTCATGGTCAATGTTCAGTGAAGTTATGTCTGTAGCTAGCGGGTGATTATTGCGGTGCCAAAGCCATGTCTATTTGGGTGCCGCATGTCCGTTCTGCGACCAACTGAAATGAACCGAATTTCAGAACTTTTAGCGACGGGCAAGTCAGTGCGTGCAGAACTGGTGTTGAAGTTACCTTCGATTTGACGTTCCTGGCTCTTATGTCTGTTGAAAACTAACCGGTCGAGGCCACTTTGCGAGTCGCAGCAGGCCTTCCAGAATATATTTATAGCACCCATATATACCCTGTGTATTCTATTAATGCGTCGACTTGCAGCCTTAATTTTTCTACTTGTGTAGATTTGTGCAGCTCAGCTGGGTGAAAGTCGGGGTTACCTATTCGAGCTATCCATTTTTTGTTAGTATTCTGTTAAAGCTTCAAAATGGAACCCGACAGTTGATGAAGCTGACGAGCCATCTGTGATTTGAAGTTGAAGTTCGCTTGTGTCGTATACGTTAGTGCATGCTTAGGCAGAATGGGTCGTCGTTAACCAGCTAACGGAGCGATTGTTTGTCGACGTCCGATACTATGACATAGTAGAATGCTAGACAACTCACCGCTTGTGGCAGGCATCCCTGACGGAAGTTCTGTTTTCTTCTTCTCCTCATATTCAGACTGGAGACTGTTTTTTCAACGTTTTGATTCAGCACAAGTTCTGGCCCAACAACGATTTTTACTAATTATCTTACAGCAGAATATCCCTTATGTTGAGTTAGTTTTCCACTAGAAATCGTTGCTGCTAATGACAAGCTTTGCTGGTAACTGGCGAGGCTACGTGATCGGCTGTCATAGATGTCGATAGCATGATACTGAGGTTCATGATGACCATTGGTATTGGTCAGCCATGACGAGTTGTTCGTCAGATAGGGCCTTTGAGAGATGGTCGAAAAAGTGTATCCGGCGTAGAGCGGCACTAGAGAGTCACTTTCATTGCAACGGGCCATAGTATGAAAATGGCTGTTTACGACACGACTTTAGTGATATTAAATGCCTAAGTCAGCAAAAAATACTCTGATAGGCAAACGTTTTACTGACAATATACGTAAATGCTTACAAACTGAACCTTTTATCAGACGCTTGTTATACGCGTACAGAATAGAGTAAGCGATAGCGCTGGAGATTTGGGGAGAGTCGGGAGGTCTCTGCCTGCAATCTGGCTGATTATGTGCAAGCTGACGCGCCATTGTATTTGCAAACCTGTTAAGTAAGTTATTATTCCCTACTGGCAGAGGCCTTAATAGCCGTAATTTTTTTTAGAACACCGAAATAACGATTTGGCACGTACCAGTGCTCACGTCAAATCAGTCGAGTGTCTCTATAATTATTCGATCAGCCAACGTTTGAAGGTAACGCTGTTACCAAACGACGATTGGGCTTCCATCCAAGTGATCAGCATTTTCAGTCTAATTGTGATTTCACCGCATTTGATCAACGTACAGGCCACTTACTATGAAAGTTACTCAAACAGCTTCGCCTTCCTAAATCGGCTGATGCTTTGAAGAAATCTCTCGGCCGTTGCAAACCAACCGTCAAAGATGGATTTATATTGACATCTCTAAACGCCAGGAACTTTTTTCTCTAGCGTTGATGGTTTAAGTAGCGTCGATCATTGTATCATCACGATGTTTGTTGTCATCTTTGACGTTACTAGATTATAATGAATTGATAGAAAAATTGTTTCACTAAAAGAAAACCAATTTATCTGTCGTCATCATTTTTCCTCATTTTCAGTCATCAATTTTTTTTCATTTTCAAAATTGAATTGTTTGCTGTGAAAACAATGCAACGTAATGGTATGGCTGTGTGCGCTTAATAGTTTACCTATTCAGATTTATAAGAGTGTATGGTAAGCATTTCAGTGTTATGCCATTGAAATAAAAGGGTTTTCAATTAACTTCAGACGTGGACGAAGTACCTTCGTAGAACAAAAAGCAACGCTCTCATCGACTGACGTAGCATCGGTTCCGATAAAAAGTGTACTCAGCCGAACGAGATATAGTTTCATTGTTGAATATGCCTAAGCACGTCGCCTTTTGCCAGGCCTCATTCGTCTTAGGGGTAACGAGCTCGAATTATCGACAGCCGTACATCGTTAGCCAAAATATGTTTTGAAAAATATTACATACAACGGCACGAAGTAGAATGTTGTGAGGCTTTACGCGAAATCAAAATTGCGGAAGTGCGGTTTTTCCTTTAAATTTGGCCTATTGTATATGCTAGGCACACAACAACGGACTTCCACTTGTCTACGCTAGCTAGCAACAGCTGGAAATTGATATTTTGCGACTAGTGCCAGATCTCGTTAAGTAACAGAATTTAGCTATTACTTTTTAGCTCTAATGAATCAAACGGTGTCGTCACATACACGTAGTTTGGTGATACATGCAAGCATCTGGGGAAATTCTAATTCTGTGCAAAATTTACATGCGAACGTCGTCCCCTATTGTTAAACAGGACGAAGCGCCACCCTATTTAAACCTGCACTAGGTTTTTTTTGTTTAATTATTTTTTTTTTATTTAATTTTTATTTAGTTATTTGTAAAGCCCTTTGGCCCTTGTCCCATATGTAAACTATACACTTTGCTATAACTTTACAATGGATTGCTTTTGCTCATAGTCAGGTATTTTATTTGCTTAGACTAGGAGCTGTTTGGCCTCAAAGGTTTCTGGCTGAGATTTGTTCTTTGTCTGGTGGTAATTTAGCCGAATGGCAAGCTTCCCTGGGTATGTATGTTTGATCACACGGTGAGTAGCCATTTAGCTTCAACGTTGTACAAATGATTCACGTAAGAGTCGTAATACCTCGATCTTTCAGGGCTTGGGGCTAACTCGATCCATCGGCGTGCTCAGTGGTGACGCTCGTTGATTTGCTTTCCTATATTTCCACTCGAGAATTTAACGCAGCTGGAATTGTTCATATAACTACTAGTATTAACAACGTTTATATATATATACAAAACCGTTGCTATATGATAGTTTACATCTAAACGTTTGGATCGATCTTCACAACTTACCATTTCCTTGGCGGCGGTACGACCAATTACACAAACGACTGTTCACAGCGCTAGCCAGTTTGACCAGCGACGTGTTAGGCAATGAAGACATTTCCTTGCCTAACATTATCCACTTGCTTGCAGAAGAGTATAATTGAGGTTGTAATAACATCTAAGGGATTTAACACGATCTTTTAATAAAATTTCAGCATTTCCTCTGCTAAAGCTATGGCCATTCTGTCTTAGGCTGACGTACAATAATATCCTATGGTACTGTACTGAAACATGCACCAACTCTACATTGGTAAAGCCTAGTTAGACGTAAGTACGCTTGCCACGTTCGGTCTTTGATGGGATTCTTCAGGTGCAATTGTATGATTTGCTTACGGCTATATTGCAGGCCAGCTGCTATCGGAGTGGCGAATAATTACCGATTGATTCTTAGGTAACGCGCCCGTCCTTTCTGTTATCTGACCTACGACCCCCTACATTTCCAAGATTGGTTAGCCATCTACAGTTCGAAAAGTAATTAGGTCAACGACTTCTTCTCGAAGAAAGGCTTCACCTTAGTGCCGCTCAACTGCCCTGTATTTTCGCGGACGGCAGCTGCTACTAGCAGCAACTTGAGGTTGTGACCAGTCGGGAGCATATCTGATCAGATTTGCGTCTGCTATCGTTGCCGCCATCGCTGACCTAGTTTCCAGACAGCAAATTTCTGTCCTTCAGCAACGAGAAATTTCGCTCACCTACGCCAGCTTGGGCGATTGAGAGAAATGACTGTTATTTCACATACTACCCGGTACATGCTTATGTCTGTCCTTATTCAAGTAGGCCTAGCATGGTCGCCCGCTGATCAAATTCGGGCTATTTTTGCTGTCGCTCTCACTGACGTTCTGCTTTCCTGCTTTACCATCAAGAGCTTTATTTTGCCCTTCGTTAAACACTGGCGTGGCCAACAAGTCCTAGTCGTCTTTTTCGTAAGCTCGATAGCCGCCAGTTGTCATCCAGCAGTTGGGACAACGGTCATAGTGTGGTCGGTCTCCCGTTAAGCCTCACCGTAATTGTCGCCACGACTGTCTATCAAGCGGGCGATTGAACGATCACCATCTCACGGCTGGTGACGCAGTCACACAGCCGCTACGCCGAATTGCAGCGTAAGGCGACTCCCTGCGCTGACAGAAGCTTTCGACACACATTTTCCCTCAAGTCAATTTTGTAGCTGCAGCATTAAACTATCTACTACAAGCACGGCAACTTGAAGAGGGACGAAAGTTACCACAAAGCTCTTATCGAGAACAAGTACCCGTGTGCAGGATTTTTGTGCTCTAGTAGCCAAGATACCGTCGATCCGGGACTTCGTGGAACATTTTGTGGGTAAAGGGCCAATGGCCCAAGGCTTAAGAGATCGACAAAAAGTTAAAAGTGACAAAAAGACAACCCTCACCATTATCGTCAACTTCGCCGTCACGAAGTTGGAAAATCATTCTTTTAAGGGCCCAGGCACTCTGTTTATAAGCAATAATTTAACGATCTTATTGAAGAGATGAGTGAGGCAATGGCAATGGCAATTAAGACTTCTCAATAACAGTGGCCGCTCCCTTGGCGCCGCGCAATACCTCTGCTATGGCAGATAGTAGCAGTACACGATCACTCGGTCAGCAGGAGAACCAAGACCAGCTGCAATCATCGTTGCAGTCGCGATTGAGTCTAGGCAAAGACGTCATCGCTTCGTCATTCCGTTCCGTTCGCCGATCTGTGACGTTCCCCAGGCTGAAAGTGCTGCCTGAGATTCGGCGAGAATAAGTTACCGTGCGTGAAGTTACCGTGTTGTGTGCGGTTGGCGGGTAAGTGGGTAGCATTCTTCTTGCTGCTGTTCGTCTGCTGTAACGACGGCAGACGTAGCGACGGTGGCGGCGGCAGCTCTGCTTTAGTATATTCCTATTCCGTGCGCCGTCTAGCAGAAGAAATGGACCCGCAGAGCAGAGTCTCTCTCCCCTGTTATGGACGGGTTGATGCCGCGCGCGAATACATGTTCGGATAGCGGAGTGCCTCTGTAGCAGGCTGGTGTTGGTCGGTGAGCGCTGTCTGAAACAGTGAAGCACGCATGGACAGCTCAGACCTGCTGGAAACTTTACTTATTGCCTAAGCGACGCGTGTGTTTTTGCCAGTCGACGCCAACGGTGTTGGTAGTTAAACTATTGAATCTCTTGCTGCAACAGTAGCAGCCGGTTTTAATCACCAAGAACGCCACCACAATAGGAAAACGTTCGGCCGCGTTGAATAGGACCGGCACCCAGAAAGGGATTTGCTTCAGCTAAAATTTCTACGACTTAGCCCCCGTGTTTCCAAAAACTTTGCCTCTAAAAAAGCTGACGACGAGATCGATTTCCAACCACTGTGCATGGAAAGCAACATCAAAAAATCTCGAAGTTAATTCGCCAGCCAGTCGAAGTAATGAGAACTACAGAATTGGGCGGCAATCAGTTCGTTTGCCCGATCCATATTAGAGGAGGAAAAAAAGAGGAAACGAAGTTTCTTTAGAACGATAGAAAGGCTGACGAAGGAACGCCTGCCGCTACGACTATAGTCGCTCTTGCTCTTGTACATCGACAAGAGCTGGTCTACCTGGCCGTATCGAGAGATACAGCCTAGTGTGGACTTTTCCAAGTTATTTCAATAGTAAGTTATTGGTGTTCACGGCTTTACCAAACCGTGAACAAACCAACAAACGAACGGGCAACGGTCGCGACTCGAATATTGTGTTTCAGAAAGAGAAAAGGCCAGGCATCTGCGAAGGAGACCATAACTCAATGTACTTTACTGCTGTCATTGCACAATAATGGTGTATTTTCGAATCTAGAAAAAGCAGGCCGCTTACGAGAACAGTTTACGAGTATGAGCTCTAGTTAATGCTGTCTGAATTTGGCCTCTGTGTGATCTGGAATTACCTTAAGGCTACGTGTGCTTAGGCAACCCTCGTGCTGTACGTGTGTGCCTCTGAATAATTTGTAGGAGTCGGCTGATATACATCCCAAGTGAAAGTTTTCTACTATTTGATCATATTCCACGTGCTTTCCAAGGACAATCGGTATCCTTTTCGCTACGTTGCGTGTCGTTTTCTGGCGACCTATTTCGAAGTGCTGTGGTTGAAGGAATCGTTATAAAAAATTTAAACATTTATTGGGACGCATGTGCAATTTGTGAGTCTGTTGTTATTCCTATGTGGTAGATGGATCTATTAGTTATGAATGTTTTGTGATTACTGGCATTTCTGAGCTAGTGCCGGAAACTCGCTTGTCTTGAAGACCATCCCACCGTAATCAAGGATCTTATTTGACGGTAAGAGTTGAAAAAAAAAAAGGTCGGAGAGCCGTTGTCCTTCTTTGCGAATCATGAGTTTGCCAAGGCGACTTTCTAATAACACACTACATTCAAAGGTTCCTTTAGGTCTTAGCTAACTTTATCGTTATCTTATCAGACGACTTGACATTCTACCGGCATAGAACAGGAGAACAATTAAAGTCGAGCGCACAGCTCAGGCATCCATTAATGCTATCGATAGGAGTTTTAAGCACTATCAAAGCAATGGTACGAACGCGTAGACGCGTTTTCTGGATGCAATTGATAACAACGACAACGAACACCGTCACCGTCTCTGCTTGGACTAAAGGGGCAGCTTTTCCCCCATGCCTCTTCCCCGCTTCAACAACAGTCTGTGGCTGTTGATCACCATGATACCACTAGTTTCAATCGGTCACTTTGTTCATAACCATTATCATCATCCTCCCGACCCGTGCCATCATAATGATCACCAACAACAGCAGCAGCAGCAACAACAACAAACAGGGTAGGTAAGCCTTGGACTTTGCTGTTTGTTGGGCGATGTGTAGGGACACCGTCGTATTACATTTGCTTCGCGACCAGCGAGTAATACGTGTCTATCAGTGTCATTGTCCACGCTCGTGTGTTTGCTCGTATTAGCCACGCGCGTCGCTACTACTGTTCTACTGCAGAGCAGCCTTGATACACATGACCGACCCTTCCCCCCCCCCCCCCCGCCGCCCTCCATTCAGGCCTCCATCTGTTTCCCAACCAAAAAAATCACCCAGTTATACCTCGTATCTCTCCTCTTCTGGCAACGCAGCGTCTACTGAAGATCGGAAATAGGATAGGACCAGCCCAATACGGCAAAAACAAGTATCTGTTGTAAAATCAAAAAAGTGCGAAGAAGTACGTCATATGTTGGTACGAACACTTGTGGTACCTTGGCAGAAACCGCACACAGCAGCAGGGGGCATTTGAGCAAAATGCAACCACTGCGACGGTCGACACACTCACAGCGGAACCTGAGGATCCCTAGGTTGGGTGTTTTTCTAAGGATCAAACACAATCCGACCGAGAGTAGAAGCGAACCTTGCGAATAAGCATAACAATGATGTTGATAGTGACGTAAACCACTAGCGCTGCGAAAAGTCACCCGTTCCGTGACAGTTGAAGTGATACATTTGAATCAAATATTTAGTGAGAAAAATAAAATATTTATTGGATGTTCGTCAATATTTGAATATTTACCGCAACTGATTGTCCCTTCGGATCGAGTCTTCGACCATGACCACCTATTAATATTTGTGTAGAACGAGGAATGATGCTGATAGGTGCGGGTCTTTGTTATACTGTCGCCTTCTCATGCAGAACACGCTTTTTGGCTCAGACCGTGCGTATTTTCTATGACAGAGGACGCGCGACAGGTATACGAACGAAGTTTGCGACTTGGTCGCCTAGGGAAGCCATTCCCATTAGGATAGTTCAGAGGCGTCCTAGGGTCAAATAATGTGTTGAACTATCCTTAACGCACACTTGCTTTCATCTACTTGCTTCTTACCTTTCATAAGTCGATAGGAATATCATTCACTGCTGCGTACGAGAGAACACTAAGCTTGGTCTGCTACGCCTTAGTGCAATCCATAAATTGAATTCACAACATAACTGCTGTTGCTTTTATTTTTGGAAGAGAAACAGGAAAACATTAGACGGATCCCTTGACTCAACTAGAGAGTGCATTTCTTTCAAAAATATTGGCTCCCTGATGGGAAGAGGTAAGTTAATTGATGTGCTGGTTTCTTTCATTCATCAGAAAGATCGTAAATTGCCTTTCCTATCAGACGGCTTCAGCTGAATGAGGTCAAATATGATATGATGATCTCAATGCCCTTAACAGAAGCTACTGTGCCGAAAAGAGATGCAACATCTAATCGTTATCGATGTATAGACATCCCGGGCACATACTGCTGAACCTTGTATACTAATGGAGAGTACACATTGTAGAAAAATGTACACTTTTGTTTAAGTACACTGGGTATATGAGAAGGGACAATGTGCAGGTCTTTAATGAAACGTTAACTGGTAGGTATTATCGTAACTATAAATTAGACGCATAACGTAAGTCTGCTTTTAAAGGATGAAGACAGCTGTCGACATTAGTATTTCCTGAGAAATTAAAGTCATAAGTAAAATTCAAACAAGTACATGAAGAATAAAAGATGTATTCGTTAATTATTTAATTAGTTGAGATGACTGACAAACATACAACTACACGTAATGGCCTAAATAAGCCTAAAGGTATTCTATATTGGCGGTTTTGTTTGGCTTCGAATAGCGAAAAGTAAGCAAGCAGGAGGCCTTATAACAACAATGATAAATATCTAACCCATCGCTGATAGTGATATATATATCATTCACTGATAAGTATAATCTTAGATGAATAACAAAGAACAGGAGTGCTTTTCTTTGTTAAGTTTCGTAGCGTATTTTGTGCTCGTCGGATCTATTTCTCGACGGGCACAGCCAATTATTGGCTACAATGGAACTAATCGTGGCAGGAACTATTATTGCATGATATTATTGATTCCTTTGGGGTTTTTTGATAGCGTGCACTAAGATTATACTAAGCGTAGATTTTTTGAAAAACAATTTTTAGGTCCGTTCGACGATGCATAGATGTAGACGTTTTTTTTTTCCAGTCAGTAAGTAGGATTACTGTGCTGACGACGCGCTACCACACGCCAGGGCACTGTCATAGTAAAATTGGATCATCGATGCTATCGTTGTTGTTGTTGTTGTTGCTATTACGGCTGTTACTTTATGATACCGTAGAGCTGCTCAGGGCTCCTATTCGTGCGGCAATTATATATGGATTTAATGCAGACTGCCGTTTGACCCTAGCTGACCATTTCATCAGATCAACGATATTGGTTTTATCTCTTCAAGACAGTGCGATCGTAGCTTTTGTCAAGCCAGCGGTTCCAAAGCTCGGTGGAAAGTGTGGTTGCGGAATGGAAATCTTCAAGCGTCAAAAGTAATGAACAATATTCACAAAAAATAAACATCGGTTTGGTGCTGTTTTAATGAAAATGGTTAATATTATTACTAGCGTATGCCAAATATGAATAAATAGTTTGTGGTTAGTCCCTTTAGAAATTATGGTCACGACGCGTGATGAAAGACAAATCTAAATACAACACACGAGTTTTTAAATTAACCAAAAAAAAAAACAACAATCTTTTCATTTCTCTAGGTAAATTATTTACGCTGTTGTTTTAAGTGGCATCTTTAGTAAAATATCTGCCTTTTCGGGACGCCCGCCCGGGAGTTGCAGAAAAAAAGAAACAAGTAGAATTCCCTACGAGTTAACTTAGACTGATGTGTGCAAACAATGTCCCGATATTTTTTTTACCCTGACAAATTTCCCTTGACAGAACAAACACAAAGAATGAATAGTAACAATGAATAATAAACTTACCAGTTATTCATTGATATACACACTGATGCGATATGAAATGATTTTAATAGTCGTCTCAAGCACGCGCCACTACACAGGCCGCTACCTATGATGGGACTTGCCCTTAACCGAGAAATATATCCGATGCCGTTCTATCAATCGGCCATAAATTGGAAGACGATCATTTTCGAACGGACGATTATGGACACGTTGAGTTTACCTTTCTCGTCACATCGCTGCCGTCGTAGCATAATCTTGGATAATGGTAAGCATCGTCTTGCATCAATAGGGCGGGTTTAATATTGAAATCCACAGGTTTACTGTAAAACTTATCAAATAGTGGGAGAAGTTACCATTGACAAGGAAGTACGATCGGCAGTGATGTTTCGTGCTGACGACGTGAACGTACGTTGAAAGAAGTGGCCTGATTAATATAGCAATGACACCAGGATAATAAAAGTATCTAGAGGTTAGACAGGCCATATGTAGTTTATATGCGGTTCTATTAATGTTAAATACTACTACGATTTCGTATTTGCTTCGTGTTTAGGCCCAGCGTATTTGTTTTAGAGGTACGGTGGATTCTCTCTGGAGAGGAGATATACGCTATCTATCTTCCTAGACGAGTTTCGAAGCGAGACAATTCTCGGCAAACTTGAAGTGTTACATGTTAAAACATGCTGTTTAAGTCGAAGGCTCCATTTTTGAATTTAGTGAGTTACCTTGAGAAGCATTATCTGCTGAAGTGTCGTTGGCACGCATATGCTAACTATGTTAAATAGCTTTTGAAGCTCGGCGAAAAATAATTATGCAGCGTAAAAATTTCCTGTGTTTCATCGCCAACACCTCTCCTCAAGCTCATATTTTCTATAAAGTAGAATTCTGTGAGCCGTGCGAAATAATGCCGAGGAAACGGCTTTCAACGAGCAAAGGAAGAATCCTATAAGGGTATTTAACATTTTGATAAGATTGATTACCATAGGAGAAAAAAAAAGTAGAAACAGAATCTGAATCGTGCAATATTTCTCGAATAATCTAACATTTTCAACTGTACAAATGCATAGAATCGTTTGGAATATTAAGTAAGTAATTACATGTTAAACTGTCGATCAACAAAAAACCTGAGGCCCAATGAAAATTTTAGTTAGAAATCGCACAGAGTAGATCAATTTTATTAATAGATTTTTGTTAATAAGGTTATTTATCAATTGAGAAAAAGACCTTGACCCAATACCGTTACTTCTGCACAAACCCCAAGATCTAACAGTTCCAAATCGATTCCGGTATCTCGAAATATAGGTATCAGATATATTAGAACTCTTACAATCTCTACATATATATATATATATATATATATATATATATATATATATATATATGCATGCGAAGTAGTAACGAGCACGAGCAGGGACAGGTCGAAATAGTTGACCCTACGAGGAGCGGCCGTTTTCTACTCGGGTTTTTAACAAATAACTGTTCAGTCGGAGTTAGAGATCATAGCGGAAGACGGCCCATAGTTAATAACATTTGAATTATTAAGCAATTATATGGGCTTGCTCCGCTCCGCGATGGATTCCCGATTTGCCCCAGTTGTCTGAACGTGCAGAACGTCTCTATGTGCACATCGCGGCAAATCGTGATGCTCTAGTCGAAATGTTGTCGTAATCCCAATACGGTCGCATACGGGAAATAGTTACATACACGCTGTACATCATGTTGTACATATACTGAACACCAACGATCCGCTATTTCGCTGTGCACACTGTTTTTCTTTCTTTTGCGATACGTTCAGTAGCTAAATACTCAGCCAACTGCTGGTAGCGATCCTGTCGTTGTTGATGCCGTCGTCATCGTGCGACACCGGGCGTAAATCCGACCGCGCGCGATACCGCATGGTTTGACGGCATGACGATACGGGTGTTACTGGCGCACCACTGGTTGGGATAGTATAGCAGGATGATCATATAGGAACATGCGCTCGTCTATGGCTTGTACACACGCGCTATAGAATAGTGTTTGGCTCTGTAGCGTTGATTGTGAGTGGCTTCCTGTTTCAGTCTTCGCTTTTTACGTGTCCCCCGATCTACGTGCTTGCCCCACCAGCTGTCATGGTGACAGAGTGGTCAGTCGGTGGTCAAACTGGTACAGCAGCAATGTTATGCGGCTTTTCAGTCCTTCTCCATTGCTTCCGCTGTTTACGGCTATGTCTTTCTATAGGCTAGCACCCCTGTCAGTTAGCATACCGCCATGCAGTTGACTGTATAATAACTTATGTTGAATTGAATGACGCTGAAGTTACAACTGATCGAAAAGCTCTTGTCTGTCTTTACATCGTGGCGTTTCGTTAGGGATCTTTAAATTAGGGTCAAATTCCTTTTAGACATCGGCATACAGCTGAACGGGTAGTGGACAAATTTTTGGTAGCATTGCTGCTACTTCTGCTTTCTTTCCAAGACTTTCACGTTCGGTTTAAGTTACTGCTCGCTCTCATTCGTAGATCTCTTTTATTATTATCCTTTTTCCTATAACAGTTACTACTAGCTCTTTTTCCACAGTTCGAACGTACGTTCCACTGTCATTATCACTGAAAAAACAAGAAGCATTGTGTTTTTAACCGTTGTGTGTGTGTTAACGGGCATTTTTGAAAAGCGAAACCTGTCGGCTGCCGTACACGGCTGAATCCGTCTTCCCGGCATCCACGAATGCGTCAGTGGTAGTCCGTAAGGTTAACGTTAAGCTGACAGCATCCACAAAAAAAAAGGCTAGAACACATTGAATCGATAGTGGTATTATTCTACGAAAGTTACATATAATGTAATGGTAGTCGTGGGCCTGGTATCAATAATACATCATTGGTAGAAAATACATTTTACGTGCATTGTGCTGAAGGGGATTGTGATTTTCCACACGACGCTGGAGTCACCAGCACAAAAGTGTATGCCTGTTGGTTTGTGTGATTTATCGAGATAATCACAATTGTTATTACGATATCGTTGTTTTGATTGTTTTTCTAGTAATTTTATGCTGTTCCTTTATTTAATTTAACATCTATATGTTGGCGTACTTCAAATGTCTAGTTATGAAGCGTCGTGAACAGTCCATATTCAATGGTGTATTATTTCATTTCTATATATGCTACGCTTAGAGTTCTCGAGCAGTTCGAATACTATGCGATATAGCTTTGGGCAAATGTTGCTTCTGAGAGCAGGTGCTTTTTCCTACGTTGTTTTTTTTCCAGATTTCTGAAGGAGCCTTTCGGCAGACCTACTCCGTTCTATACCCTAGAGATACATTTTTGTCAAGACTATGGAGCGAAACTGCATTTATCCTATAATTATTATTTAGTTAGTAGTAAAATAATTCTGACTAAATGCTAGCACTTCCTTAACTCGCAACATCCGTATGTATTATTTTACAGCAATAATAAGAATAGCAATAGAACGACCTATTTGTGACTAGATTCCTAAACAATTATCTTTACCTTTAAAGCACCCTATCAGTCAAGACCCCAGTGGCGTGGTTGTAAAGCTTTCGCTTTTTTTTTTAATGATTTATTTACTGTTATCGGCTTCGTGATCGTTTTCTGTACGCGACGCGTTTTTCTAGCCTTTAAGCACCATCTCGTTAGGCTATCAGGTCGTCTTCTGTTTATATTTTTTGCTCTTTTTTGGTTGTCGGTAGAAGTAGGAAGTGTGGTACCGCTAGAAATGCTAGCATCCTATCATTAAAGCGATAACTACACCCACGGCTAATGTATTCAACTTAGACTTGTTCGCCCGCTCCGTACCCCAAATAGAGCGAAGTCGGTCTAAGAAAGAATATGCAGAACATCCCACGCAAAACCGTCATTCCCCGGTCTGCCTCATCATCATTACTTCAGAACCGCCTATAGACATGGGCATTTTAATAATAATGATAATAAATAGTAACAAATAAACGAACAAAGAATTGAAACATAAAATAGCTCCCATAGACCCTGATTGACTCGTAACAGCGACCGCGACGACGATCATCATCATCATTATTATATTTCGATGCTAAAGTTAGAGCTGGCTCTGCTGCTACTGCAAGACATTCTGCTCGTTTTTAATCTAACGAGAAAAAAAAGTGATCAATGCACAAATAGTAGGTGCACAAATTTCGCTTTTGCTCTCCGATGCAACAAACGTAACTGAGACCAATGATAAACTGCGATCGGTGTATCTCCCTGATCATCATATCAACAGACATCTTGAGATGGCTATTACTAGACAAGTAATAACAATCATATTATTTTGCTGGTGGAAAGAAGGATGTTGCTGCGGCGCGAAAAGCGCTCATTTCTTTGTCTCGTGTTTGTAAGCTCGAAGATGCCGCTATTGTATATGACAGCTAAAAGCTAGCAGACGAAATAACAATGGCGACATGGGAAATAATGGGCCTGCAGGATATACATAAGATTTACACGGGCGAATAAGCGCTGTTTGTTGTTACCTTAGGTGTAGGGTTGTTTTCTACCAGTGTTTGCGTTTCTTATTGTTGATAATTGCGGGTGTAGTTATATTTCCGCTGGCCTAGCAGTCGAAGGAAGGAAGGAAGGAACAAAGCTAACACGAAGCTTCCGCGTACAGAATTTCGCATGGGTAATTGACTTGTTATACGCTTATGGAGTAAACTCAAGAACGTAGAGCTGCACAATATATTTTTTTAATCACTTTTGCATATTTATCAAATTTATTTTTTTCTTATCCCTGCATCCCTATGCTTCTGCCTATATATATATATATATATATATACATATATATGTGGTCGATCCGAGCAACAAAACAAAATTCGCAGATGGCGTCGTGAAAAAGAATCGTGACATCATCTCGGCCCGTATTTCTAGTGATTTGCAATGCAATATACATATATTTCTATATATTTCGACAATAGTGCCTAACTATGGAAGGCTTATAATCCAAGGTCATAACTTGTACCACTCTGTGAATTCCTCTGTGAAGCGTATTGTCTAGTGAAGGACTCTTTGTTTCCCTGCGTGAAGCAGACCGTTTGTCAACCGTGGCTTGAGATTATGAAGAATACATGAACGTGAACGCTAGGCTAACGAATTTTATCGAAAAAAAAGTGTGAGGTCAGAAGTTTCGCGGTCTACGTAATGTTTGCCTTCTAATCAGCATGCCTCATGCAAAGTAACCAAATTATCTTAGACAATTTTTCTTGGTCCGCCATCAAGTAGTGTTTACTATCAACACGCGGAACGTAAAGGTGTAGTTTTTGCCGTAACAAGAACAAAAGCTGTTTGAGTTATAAAAATGTTTGTTCCAGAGACAAATGCGTTTACGACGATGCTGGCCGAAATAGTCCACAAAAAATGACAGAGTGATCTGTTTGCCTTTGGAGCGGGCTCGATCAAATTCAGGTGGATTAAAATCACCTTGTTTAATAATAGTTCATGGATCTGTATATATATATACACATATTAAAAATTTAAGTGTTGATGTTAATTGCGTCCGGTAAGAAGAAAATATGTAGAACGCTATGTCTTTCTTTTGCTATGCATTATTTTTATATTATTACCCGCTTCCGTGAGCGATTACTGTTATAGCACATGAGTTCAACTTGTGTTTCTATTACGCGATACGAAAGAGGGTCGTCTAACTTTTATATTGACTCTTCCATTTTCGATCGAGGAAGGACGATTTTAATCCCGGCTGAAGGCGCTGTCTTTCTTAGAGTCAAAAGGCCAATTAACGGACAATTTTCTCAATTAGTGTTGACTCAAACGCGACATTAATCAATCTCAGTCACCCTTACAGCATCTATATCCGTGAAAGTTGGTTTTTAGTACCCATGTGGCATCATTATACTGGGTAAAATGTCGCTGGCGTCAACGCACTCGCACAATTTACAGACAGTCAATATCATTTTCGGCCAGTAATAACTGATACCGTTCATCGACTGAATTCATATATGGCAATAGATGTACCTAATTCAGCTGGTACCTTCTAAACTATAGATATATCGTTCGCTTTTTGATAATTTGTCAAAACAGTGGCCGAAGGCGCATTTTTCTTTTTCATCTAATTTAAATATAAGCCCAACTAGCCCAGCTAGCCCCATTAGCACTGTTGTAATGGAGCTCAAGTGAGTGCGTTCAGTTATATATATAAATGCCCGACTGTGTGTAACGATACCAAAACAAAGCTTTGACACGGGCAGAGCGCTTAAATCCCATTTTCTAAGGGCAGCAATTCTACATAGTGATACAGGTATTAAGCAAACGATTATATTAATCAGTATAGCTTACTTGTGAAAGCTTAATATAGCTTATAAGCACACAAAAACAAAATAATCATAAAACTCAATAGCGTGATATGAAGTTCTCTTCAACCGAAGCCTAAATCAAACGTCCTTCTTAGATTTTATCCACGGATGTGGGTGCTTGCCGATTTTCATTCAACGGTACCGCCTCATCTATGAAAAGATTAAATATGATAATATATTTTTAATGGATCTCGCTGGGCATTTTAAAATTGGCCCGGTAGGTCTTATAGGAGGAAGAGGCCCCCTTTTTGGATGTACGCAGCGCATTACTTCCTGCGTGTCTGATATTTTCATCGACAACAACTCGGCCTGCTCAATTTCCGTTGACGGACTTTTTCTCGAGTAGGCGACGTTCGACTAATGCCTTCTTGAATGACCCAGCCCATACGTATTTCACGTTCTTAAATTATACAGTAACCTTTTCGAACTGGGACTTGACTTGTTTGCAGGAGATCATAGCGACTTTTGGTGATGATTAATAGATGTGTCCTGTTTATTTAACGTTTATATTCACTGTTCGATTACTCCCTGTAGTTAATGGAGCGTCTGCTATTTACAAACGATTCAGTGTGCAGTATAAGGCAGGTAACCAGGTTGTCAACGTATGGCCGTTAACTCTTCCTGTTATTCATGCTAACCAAATTGACCAAGCTTTTACCATTTTGCGACCGCATGTTCGCCTATATCTTGGAGACCGGTATTCGTTTTTGTCAACAGAAAGTTTACAAACGAGACTCACTACGATGTTCTTTTATTATGCTACTGTTTAGCTAATAATATCCCATAAAGCAATGTATCCTGTTGATCAAAATAGTCAGAATCTTGTCTTGCAGCTACACACGATATAGTTTGGATCGGGAAAAGGAAAAAAGGGGATAAAAGGCGGAACATGGGGGGGGCCAAGTCGCATGCTCCAGGCTAATTTACCTGCACTGTGAGATTGGGTGGAGCCGATAAAGCGACTTTTGAATTTTAGTCTCTGTTCATGCTCTAATGGGTAATGTATACCCGAAAAATATATTACTGTGCTGAGTTGACCTGCGATTTTGTGCCCCTTTTGCCCCTGAGCCTTCTAGGTTACGAAATGATGAATGTAGCAGAACGAATCTGATTGTGGTTTCCTTTTGGCACTTATCTCCCGACGCCTTATTTTTTGGTAGCCTGCCACGTTGGCAGTGTGCTTTAGGGCTTCTTGACCTAAGGGTGCTATCGAAAAGGAAACACTTAAAGTGAAAAGGAAAGAAGTTAGAAACATTTGAATTCTAGTGACAATCATTGTGTTCTTTGGTTCCAGGTAAGCGTGAATTTCAAGGTTAGTTAATACATTTAGCGTGTTATCTAAATCCTGCCTTCTCGCCTGTCAACAGTACAACGCAGTAAATTCTGGAGGTTCTGATCGAGACTTGTACTAACGCGGCTTCAATAGATTCCTGAATAAAGCCTTTGAGGTACAAAATTGCTGTTGGTGAAGCTGAATGCAGTGATCGGAAAAAAGAAAAAAAAAACACAGGCCGTTGGCTAACAAATTGAAGCTTGTGCTAAAGAAACACTTTTGCAATCAATGGCGTCGAAGCCATAATCTCGACTGCGGTGATCTAGAACGGTGGCATTGAACGTGAATGAACTATATTCGTGGTAATACGTTGCCAATGGCTGTTTTTCCGCAGTAGCGATTATTACGAAAATCTAACGTTGACACTAAGATGACGCCTCTGTATTGGATCAATACAATTTTCTAGGTAAAGTGAATGGTGACAAGATGGTCCGCAAATAACGCGTTCTCAAAAGTCAGGTCCTGGTACAACAAAGAAAAATTCAAGCAACGCATGATAACAAGATAAAGCTGCTCATTATGGTTACGCGCCGGGGTTAAGCCAGGACCCGTTTGTAGTTTACTACACAACTGCTGCACTTACATGTGGTTAATGCATGGTACCTAGCGTCGGCGTGCGTACTGTATCCGTATGCACGTATAAGTCCAGACACGGAATTTTCTTCTTGTTTTGTAGAAAATTGGATCGCCTTTTTGACAACGAGACGTTCAATATACAAACGCCGTCCTTACAAGTGCGTTCGGGTCGAGTACTAATGATCGAACGATATGAACGGACACAATTGAAATGATAAAAATAATGGCGGAAAAAATGTAGAACGTCGGCGTTCGGAAAGCTAGTCACAGTCGGCTCCAGTAGCAGCGTCAGGCTCGGTAACGATTCCATGAATTCATTCAAATTATACGGGGCAGTTGACAGGCGGCAACAATGTCAATAGCATTATATGGGTAATTTGGTTTTCTGCTACAGATTTACTATGTAGTCGCCGGACAATATTACGTTTCTCCTACGCTCCGCAATGCAACGTCTATACTATAGATTACAGCAGAGATAGATAGCACTATTACGAAGCTAGACAGATATGTCCTGGATATTGGCCGGCTGCCATGACTGGACGCAGTATCTATAACTAACTATTCCACAAGACAGTCCGTTGCCTCGAACAGGGTTCAACAAAAAAAAGACTAGTTCATCATGGCGATTTTGTACATAGCCGAAATTGAACTGAACGCCTTTATTCACACTTGCATTGATTGTTACGTTTTTCCGCCAGTATCGGCCGACACGTGAGACGCCATTTAGGACCGTCTCATATAGGGTATTAGATAGTTCATCAGGGACAGAATTTTGCAGGAGAAAAAGACAGCTGTAAAAGTAGTGCGCTTCAAACGCCATCGATGTCCTGGACGTTCTTCTATCCGTCAAAGAATTTGCAATCAGCTAATAGTAATGTAGCATATACGTGTTGATTATTATATAGAAAGAAGAAACAAGGAAGCGCCGTTGTCGTCCGAAGAATGTCTGGCTACTTTTGTTTATTTAAGTTATAAACTAGTATGTGTAGTATGCAACCGCTGTTTCTCCTGCAAACAAGGACACTGTCTTGTCATAGATCCAGTAGAAACATCACGGGCACCAGCTCGTGCAGCTGGGTGGGTGGGCCTTCGACGTTTACAATTGGACAATTTTGTTTTTATTGTTTAATTTGTCGTTAATATTTGTTGACGATCGTAAACCTCTCGGCTAGGCGAAGCGTTTAAGTGTAAATTTCCCCTTATTCAAAAGGTACGCCGATGGCCTAATCGTCAATCGGGCTTGCCATTTGTGTATCGATTATATGTAATAACACACACCGAGTTGAGCATAAACTTTATTGATTATAATGCTGGAGCAGACTAAATGGAAAAAAAACATCGAATACATAACTATTATCAGGAACTAATCGTGGTAGTAGAATATCAGTTCTATTTGATGACTGTAAACCTTATTTGTTATATCTTCTATGTTCGTATTAGTACGCTTGCCACCACACCGACAATTAAGCGCTAGCGCGATATGTGTTTGTGCTATATTTGTGCCGTGATCAGCGAGTACGTCCGGCTATATCGGAAGTGACAAGAGCCTGATACGTGCACGTGCCTATTGTAAAAATAGTTTCTTGTGCCCTGCCGAACTTAGAGCTAACGGCTACAATAAAAGCAATAATAAAAACAACAATAATAATCAACAAACAAATAAATAACAACAACAGCAACAACTTTAAACTATTTTTTCAAAGAATCTTACATTGTTTAAGATGTATATGTAGTTCATAGATGTATATATTATTGGGTGTAATACTTCAAGCTCTGCATTGATGGCTTGCCTTGTATTTATCCCTGCTTCTCTCGATAATTATGATCATCTTTATTTTTTTTTTGCACCCTTTATTTATTGATATTCGCAAGAAGATTACATCTTCTTTTATCGTCGTATTCGCGTGTCTCACCTACCTTTCAGTTTATGATTTGTAACAGCTATCCCTATTATCTTCACTTATGGCCGATGTGTGTCGGTGAGCGAGCGGGACTGTGTATTCTTTGAACTGGGTTTTGCATTCAGGGCTTAACGTTTATTTATCCATCCCCGGCTTAACTCTGAGGTTCTCTCCCGTTCGGTGAACAAATAAAGCTTTATTGCAGCATAGCTAGCTGTAAATTTATTATATACTAAACTAAGCGCCAGGGTCGTTGTCATCCTGTTGTCCGGATCAGTTGGCAGCAATAAAATTTCAATTTCCTCTATTCGGGGTTCGTTGATGTAAAAGTTCGCCGGGAGTTCGCTTAACGAGAGCTAACTGGGAAGACGCGACATTAGAAAGGATTTGTTTAATTATAAAAAGCTTTTTTCGTCACACGCTTCAGTTCTTTGTGTGCGTACTGCATACTGTGTTTAGTCTATTATTGGGCATTATGATGTTAGTTCCGGTTGAAGTTAGGCCAATCGAAACGGTCGCTGATTCGCCAGAGGCACGTAAATGGATCCGGCTTTTTCGAATTGTGTTTAAGTAGTTATCGATCTCGCCGCCTATCCATCTCAACTGTTTCTGTTACTCTTTCTGTGGGCAGAAAAATTCCGAGGAGAGTTCTTATGCTTCTTTGTCAGCCTAGATTTCGTCGCATAATAATATTCGGTTGGAGTTGTTACGTACAACAACTTAGTAACGTTAAGCTAGCTATAGCTCTGCTAAGATTAAGGAAATTCTCGAAAAATCCGGAAAGATCAATATAAAATGCAATGTCAATTCTCTGGGAAAATGCTATCCACAGGAAGACAATCCATATTAATTTAACATTGAAGGGTGGATGGCCTATAATAAAATAAAACAACCGTCTAAAATAAGTAAGACCCTCAAAACCAATCTTAGTTATTCCCTCAGCATGGACCGCTCCTGTCAAGGATTAGCTCTATACTTTTCCAGACGATACGTTATTGTTGAAATCACCAAAGACATCTGTGTACATATCTAGCATTTTTCTTTTCTTCTGGACAGCATTTCTGGTAACCGTCATTAAATTACTTAACGAGTATAGATTTGCAAACGGGGAGAAGGGCATTCTGAAAGACCGCACGATCACCCAGTGTTTTGCTTAAATTTTGCCCACAGTCCGTCCCTAATCGACCCTCATCCTCATCCGCATCAGCATCATCTACAACGACGACGACAAGAACAACACTGTAATTCGAAGAATAACGCAGTAGTTATTCGTAGTCGACATCATTGGATAAAAGGGGAAACACTCGCATATAGGACTTCTGCTCGTCCGCCTCGCGCAGTAGAAAACTGCAGGTCAACGTATTGCCGATCTGCTCCGTCGCCGTTGTAAGGTCTTCCGTGTGTGCGTTTGATGTACATCTCAGCTTGAAGCAGCTAACGCAGGCGTCACTCCAAGATGTTTAAGCAGACAAGGACTGCTAAGGATTTGGTGCTGCTGCTCTTAATGAATCTACACTTCGCAATAACTATTTTCGTATGAAAGAACTCGGTTCGACTGTCATAATAGCTATTGCCTAGTACGCGAATAGTACAAACGGGTATAAACCAACTGAGGATCCGAAAAGCCCGTCCTTCCACGTCTTCATTGTACCCTTCAATGGTACCCCGTCGAACCAGCTAGAGCAGACGTGTAGGTTGATGAACACACAAGCCACTAACTTCGATTTTTTTTATCAACAGTGAAACTTTAGCTCCGAAAATCGACCCGCAGCAGGCGGCGATTTCAGGCCAATAACAGGGGTAGTTAGTAGCAGGACCAGATAAGGACCACCGAGGAACTGCCACACTTGTTTTCGACGACAGCGCTTCGCGCCTTCAGCAACAAGTGCATAAACAGTGGACATAGCGCGGGTTGTGTTTAAGTTTTTGTCCAGTGTTCTCCTCCTGATGCCGTTTCCCCTTTTACTGCTCATCCTACTAATGAAGTCGGGCAAAATACTTTGCTAACGCCACATCGTCATCGGCGTCATCTTCTCAGAATTTTCCGACGCTTAAGATAGAAAAAAAAAAAAAAGCCTAGCAAAGCGCACGTAGCCGTCACTGTTAATTTCTATACAAAACCGTTATGTCCCTGAGAAATTTCATATTGTTACTCCTTTTTTTCTGTAGTAAAGCAATCCCGCTAGTTTGATCAGTCGCTCGCATTATTGACACTGCTATCGTGGTACTAGCCGCTGAAAGGGCGAACGTCGACATGAATTATTAAGTGTTGGCTGGCCAACGTTATATTCCTTTAAGGCGTATCCATTCATCATTCTTGCTGGCGATATCCGTTCGTCTGACACCGTACTTACTGTTTCGTGAGAATCGTTAACGCGTCTTCATAAGGAGGTTGTTGTGCTCGTGCGGGTAACTTTTTCTTGATGATGTTTTCTAAAAAATGAATTTTAAACAAAATGACTTTAAAAAATTGTATGTTTTTCTTGTAAACATCGGCCATTCTCTGTACCAGCTAAAAGCTTTCGATGAGCTAAATCTGTTTGCAATTTATGTTACTTTGTCTAAATTTAAAATTGCAAAAAGGAAAAACATTAGCCAGAAGGCGAGAACTTAAGGAATTGTTCTGCGTACCACTGGATAGTTCTACAAAATGCAATACACGTTTCTCTAAATAAAAGTAATATTTTTGCAAGAATAGCGAAAAACTACATTAGTCTAAGGGCAACTTGAGTTACGATATTTTGGATGTAGCACGAGTGGGCCGGCCAGAAGCCGACTCGCGCCCGGTAGATCAGACATGACGGTACATAGTGATGATATACTATGAAGCGTGCTATAGAGTGTTTTGACTTAGTATCCTAGCCTGACGTAGATACTTTTCGGTGTTAATAAGAGTTACGAGAATAAACATAGATGTACTATTACTGATCTGCTGACTTTTTGGCTTTTTTCATTATATCCACCTGTAGGCGATACAGTCAGCCGCTAGCTACTGCATAAACTGGACTCAGGTCATCCTTTTCTTTTTGAATCTGTTCACCGTATTTACTAGTTAATATAACTTGCAAATTCTAAGACAGCTCGTGAAGTTTCGGGGTATGTATTTAACATGATTTAATATTACTACTAAAATTAATTACGACAAAGTTCAAAGAAACAGAGAGAGGTGCACAAGAGCAATTTTGGCTATAATCGCATTGGCCTTTTTCGTGTATTCATAACATATGTACTATATACTACTTCTGGCGAGCACAAAAAATATAATCCAAATCGAAGAATATATTCAGCGTCCTCTTGATGACGGTCTCCATGACATAATACAGTTTCGACTGCCTCGTATTACTGGAGAAGGGTAGACAAACAGACAATTGTTAGAAATGAATTTGCTGCATACCGGAGCTTCGTCTGCGTTGTCATATACGTAGAAAAGAGCATTCGGAATGATATGGTCACGTAATACAAAGTGTACAAAAGCGTATTTGAGGGGGAACTTCGGATCGTTAAGGAGGGGAGGCTGCACATCTATGGCGCTAATTGCCGTAACTATTCAAAATACCCGTGCAGCTCAGGAACAACGAACAGGACAACAACAACGATAGCACAAGCAGCTACCATACTAGCGGTGAAAATGGAAAACAGATGGCTAAAAAGAAGGATGCCCTAAATAATTTGTCCTTTAATAGGGCAAACTGGGGTGCTTGGTCGTGCTGTATGTATGAGATGGCCTGAACAGACATTTGAGGTAGTGATAAAGATTCGAGATAGTGCATTGAGTAATGGCTGTCGTCATGTTCGTTTGTTTTCTGATGACGATAAAATGAGATATATGTGCAGATCTCGCACCAGATCTCGATCCAGAACAGGCAATGGACTCTTTAGAAAGGTTATTCGTTGATTAGAGTCTACATATTGTTATATGTGCACCGAGCAGAAACGGGAACCTGAACTGATTCGAGACTACTAAGTTACCACTACTTATAAACACAATTGTAAATCAATTATTTGTTAATAATGACAATAGATAGTAATGAAAACACTCTTAATTAAGCTTATTTGGGATTTTCCTACTTGAGTACATATTGATGGGTTCAGAGGCAAAGAGAAGCAATATAAAGCAGACATGTTATAAGCGCAAGGGTCCAAAGCTTTATCATATTAAAACAGGGACGCTATAGCTGTAGTTCATGCAGGATTGATAGCACGTGCGCGCTGTGCCTATTGTTGAACCCTGATTGTAAATACAACCCAGCGCTAATTTGAGGGTTACACATAGATACGTGTAGTGTATGTGTACGTAGAAAATATATGGCATTGGAAATAGAAATATGGCGTGCGTCGCTGGTCCCACCTGCCTTGCTGCTATTGGTACTGTCGTATCTTGAGAAGGGCTATGCCCGTTGTGTTTCACATACGCTGCCCAGGTAACTGCTGGCAGAAGTTCTGACGGGCCTGCTCGAACCTCCGTTCTCCGGCAGATCATATAGATTATGATGGTAAGGTTGCCAGTGTTCGCCGAGCGCTTATAGGCTAGTCAAGGTCCGGAAGAGATAGAGCCGAGAGTCTATTGTTAGCAGCACTCCTCGTAGAACCAGTGAGTTGGGCATGCTCCGTTCAAGACAAGATCAGTAGGTAATAACTAATAACATACCACCAGGTGATACCGGGAGAGCATCACAACAAACAGATCATCTGGTGTTTTCCTCCATAACGACGCGAACGCTGTAGCTGGTGATATTCGCTTGAAAGCGTTTCTTGCTGATACGATTGACGCGCATGAGTGCAAAGCTGCTTCGAAAAAGAAAAGGATTAGCGGTAATTAAGGCAACATTAGGGTCTAAGATTATGTACTTATCGATATAGGCCATATTGGGATCGTTGTCATGGGATTGCGTCTAATCTTTTCTTCTTTGACTCAGAAAGAAATGTAGCTAGATGAGTTAGCGCCGAAGGGTATTCCTCGAATAAAATTGTCGATGCTCGTTCATCATGAAGTTCGCCCGATCGACAAATACCTATGAATAAAGAGTAGTATCAGATGCAGACGGGAATCTGCGAAGCTAAAGCAGAATCGGTCCCGTGCATAATTGTTAGCCGTTGTGAACTTCGATCGTAATCCGATGGGAGTTCTCTTTCACCTCAGACGTGTTGTTTCATCAAGCTGAAATATAGGTTGAGAGTAGACCTACCGGTATACTGATATGCGGTTTGATTGTGATCCACTTGAAAATATTCATTAACAAAGCTCCTTCGAAGGTCTACAGCCCTGATAATTAAGTTGCTCATGCGGGCCCGCCGCGGCAGTTGCTAAATTAAACTCTGTCCAGTAATAAAACAAAGTTAAACAAAAATAAACAAAGTTAAATATAAATACGATTGCCGTTGATCTCTAGTGGATTCTAATAACTTAGGCAGAACAAATCATTGATATGCGTTGAATGACCTCGAAGGGACAAATAGAGCTGAAGTTTGTCTTAAAAGTGAATCCGTAGTACCAACAACATTCGGACATATCGTCAGTTAAATGCAATAACATTATTATTTCTGTACAGGAACGATGGGAAACCATTTTTTTTTTCAGACAAGACTAGCGGTTCTAAGTTACGGAAGTAAAGAATGTTGGTTTAAATTCAAAGCGCTTCAAAACTATAAAAGAAGTGCATTGTTATCCCTATGGCTTAGGGTCATCCCTCCATGGCGTATTAATAAATATGCACTCTGTACCAAACACTACGGCATACTCATATTTAGATTACGCATTTCTCAGCATTATTATAGTATTTGAAAAAATCATTAGGTATTTGCACCCGATATAAGAGGTATGCTTTGAGAAGTTCCGAACAATAAATACGTCTGCTCGTTACATCAGTATCGGAACAATTGGCGACTTGATAAAGATATCGTGCGCCCATTAAAATGTTTAAGTTTTATGTGCCCGCAGGTAACTACTTCGATAAATTGCTTTTGCAGTCAAGCAAGTTTCCCGTTGTTTCTTGATACGGTCGCTATCGGCGAAGGATTGTATCATTATGTTTTCTGATTTCTCTCTGGATGTTAAATTTTATCGGCTATTGTTATCAAGTCATCCGTGTATAAGCAGTCGTCTTGCAGCATTGACCTTCACTACTACTAATAAATGTTACGTCCGGTGCCGCCATCCATTACACTGATAACCCTACGACATATCGCAGTGTGTCCATGCTCGGATTCGAGCCCAGACCACCACGTGTCTAAGTTTAGCCGGTAAACGCCCAAATCGCTACGCCACTGAGCACTTAGAACCATTATTGCTAGTTTATTAGCCTACTTGTAGGATTCTAAAAATTGTTAGTCTGACGAACGCCTGTTACTGTCTGTTTTCTATAATCTGTTTTGTCGTATAACCTTCGTGTAGATTTTACCGTGTTACCACTTTTTCGCTGTTGCAATGGATGAAATACACAACTGCTTGATCAATGAAGCTGACAACTTGTTTGTCAGGGTGTACTGGCTACAAGTTCTTGGGGTTTCTGCTTTTGATCTTACCAATACCTGCATAAAGGCTATTGACTAGGGCTGGAGCCGATGCTGTCGGCTGTTTGTGTGCCTATCTAAAACGGAAACTATATACGTTTGTGTGACAGTTTTGCGTTCAGTCCTGAAAAGTGAGGACGACCCCGATTCGTCTATATATATACGGCCTTCTTCTGCAAAAGCTTCTTTGAAGTTAACTATTAGCACCATTAGAGGTATAGGACAATGAAGTGTTTCTTGGGGTCAGTATTACGTAAAAAACCCAACATAAACATCACAGGTAAACAATAACAAGCAGAACAGCATTTCTAGCGATTACATCCCACACACCCCTGGAAAGCTAGCATGATACAAAAGATATTTCTTTTACATTAGGAATTTTTGTCACAATGGAAAAATAGCGTAAATTGAAAGAAGATGGGTTAACCTTCTGTTGATGGTCCCACAATAGTATATGCAGGTCAATAGCGCCAATGGCCACAGTTGCCTATGGAAATACCTAAAAGAAGGTCACCACCGATCCTAATGAATAACTGGACGCGATGACATTATAAATAGCACAATCACCGACAGAGAGGGAATCCAAGGTGTAATAACGCACGCTAGGTACTGGAAAATAGATAAGCAATGACGTATGCAGTTCAGCAATCCACACGAGATTGAAGCTCGGAGCTTCATCCCTAAGTCTAAGGCACAAGAACAGGAACGAATTACTAACTTTGTGATGAAAAATTTAGGGCATCCATTTTTTCCACCTCGAACAAAAGGTGATTATTCTCCGTTATAAGTATCTCATAAAACAGTGTTCAGTGCCACAAACAGTTCTATGGAGGCACAGTAATAGATAGTATTTCCGTATATACTCTCTCCCTCTCTCAACGTTTTGACTTTTACGTCCGGTATAGCTGCTGGACATTGCATCAGACGGACAGTTGGCTCCCGCCATGAAACGAAGTGGGTTCGAACCTGAACCACAACGTATCCGTAAGATAAGCCGGCAAATAGCTACCCACTAAACTATTACAGGAAGTACGCTATATACCCTGTCATTGTAAAATGGCCTGTAAAGAAAGTTGCTAACTCATGAAAGTAGCTTATTGGTATATTTTCCTTTCTTATGAAGCTAGTTTTTTGATAGGTAACGCCATTTTGTTTCTTTTAAAAGGCTAAAACTCATCCAACGTATCCACTAACAGGCTATATTTAGATGGGGCTCTTTTTATTTTCAGAAATCGCTCGGTCAGCCGTATGACCTTCAGAATAATTATTATACATTTCTTTAAGTTCAATGATATAATTTATTATTGAAGAAAATGTGCTCGTTGAATTGACCCTGTGTAGTATCCAATGATTATTAAAATGGACCGTAAAATCTTCAAAGTATGTTTGAACCTAAACTTTCAAGGCGGTTAGTGAAGTTACTTGTAAACGAACCATATAGGACAATTGCAACACCGTATTGAAACGCAGTTTCTGGGGTGTGACAGCGTTATTGAAATCGTGCGTACATGTGTTAGCATGTAAAGGTGGCGTCGTTTACGATAAAAAGTCGTGTTGAGCTTGTATTTTACGGTGGTTCATGGATATTATCAACATAAATTGCCAGACTGACTAGCAGCAAAGACACATATAAAAAAGATCTTTGAGAGATAAAGTTCTTTGTCTGAGTTGGACAGCTGAGCAGGGGCCAGGCAAAGGTGACGCGCTGCGATTTGTGCGTGTGCGATGATGTAAAAATGACAAATCTCAGAAAGCCAACGGGTATGATCAGTACAATGTGTTTTATAGATTTATTTATCTATAAAACACATTGCTATTATCAAGGCCGCAGGAGGGAGGAAACAGATTTGTTTTGAAAACAGAAACCTATATCGATTCGAGTGGCAAATACAGTTGGGAATTTCATTATAAGAGGATTATTCGTATGAATTTACACACATACGATGAATCCTGTTTGACATGGCTTTCTATCAGATAGATGTGTCAAATTTTTACCCTTGGATCATATAAAATTCAATCACTACAAAGCAAAATTTTGTTGGGTAGATGAAGGGTTATTGTACAGTAGATATTTTTCTAAATTATTAAAAGGCGTCGGACCAGCGGTTCAATAACTAATTCGAATATATCCTCTATCAAAACGTTGCACTTTAAAAAAAAAAGTTGTAAAATACTCTGCCTAAACAGCAGAATATTTTACTTATAACAGTAGTTACTTGAACACAAAAAGGATCAACTGCACGATACTATTCAACCATTCGCAATTTGTGTTTTAATAAATACTTTTTATCAATTTGTCGGACATTGTGTGTGTTACTTTTTCCGTTCTGATGCGGTAACGAGAGACATCCGAGACACACAGAAAGGCTCTTATTCAGCATCATCTCTATGAAAACGTTCGTTGCTTTTTTGCAAAAAGCAGTTCGTTTCGTGGCGAAGTGTGCGATTCGGGCTCAGTGAACGGTGCTGTTCACTGTTTCTTCGTTTCCTAGTTAGTTGATGAAGGCTGCCTCTTCGAAGGATGGCTCCTCGGCCCATCTCACGCAACCTTTTCATCCTTCTGCGTTGCATTTCCCTCGAGTGGCTTGTAGTGGATTAGGTCTAAGTAGTTTTTAATTACATAAACTGCGGTCTCTTCAGGCGTATCATCATAGCTCATCTATACTACTTGCTGTGACTTCAGCCGCTCGAAGTAATGAGTAGTGTTTACTACTAACGGTGAGCGAGTAACTTGCTAGAGATGTACGATTAAGTGCTGGGGAGCAAAAACAGCAATAGTTATACCTTCTTTAGTGTTTTACAGAATAGCGACTAATCGGGGGGTTCGACAGAAACAACACGTTTGGAGCTGCAATAGTAAAGACGCTAGTATATCGATTCTACAATTATTTGGAACCACTTCTACTGATACATCGAGTCAATCCAATGCTTTTTGCTATGACAAGCTTGTGAACATGTTTATGCTGGCGCTGTCCTTATTCAACGATTTCTATAGCCACGCAATAATCCCCATAGGACAGGGAACGTGCATTTTCTATACACCGTCTGTTCTCCAATCGGTTTTTCCTCTAATCACACCTATACTGGATAATATCCATATCTGTGTACGTGCCATCTGCTTCGTGTTCTGTGGAGCTCAAAATTGGCAACTAGTGAGCTTTCGACGGTAGTAACTCGACAGTATGAAGCAATAGTAAGACTAATCACAATTGCGTGAACAGCCTATGGCAGAGGGCTGGGTCTGTTGCATTCGTTGTGCGAAGTACATGCAAGAACTGACAGTTATTATAGTGACGATAGAAACACCAGCGGTCAAATAGTTCGGGGGGCGCATTGGTCTATTTTCTCAGACCCATTGGGATATTCTCGGTGTCGAGTAGAATGTTTTATTCAGCATTGACTACTCCAGGACCCCCTGACGACATCGATAATCAACTCACTCACACTGCGCGCAGGCGGCCGCCGTTTGTGGAGATTTGTGTATGCCCTGCACTGCACCGCAGGACTATCCCATGAACGCTGAGCGTCGTTTCGATCAAACTACCAGTCAGCTAGCGTGACCTCGAGTATACTCATGGGCATCCATTCACCATCTGGACTAATCTATCTAACCCAAGGTGAAGCTGTTCATGTTATTCAGAACAGCGCATTCGGAAACCCTTTTCTTTGGGCTGTATAGCTGCTGGCTGAACTCGCCAGCGGAAAGCAAGCACGCTATGCTCATACGAATAATAACTCATTATGCAGCATACAATATACTGCGATATGAAGTAGTGTCAAAAGAATACTTCACGATTTCGTCTAGCACATCAGTGGCAACAATGCTTGCTCACATAGCATTTCACGGGGTAACATTTTCCTCAACAGCAAATGCGGGTTTTGTACTTCTGTCTTGGTCCCATGCGGTTCACCTCCCTCTATTCATTGAGCGGTTTGTTGTTTGCATTGTGTTACTTCGCGGCGTTTTCTATATAATCTGTCCCCTAAGTATGTATGTGTGTAGGGACGTGTAGGCATTGCTTAGAATATTTTCGAAACGCTTCGCACGGCAATGTAATCATACTGCCATCGACGGTTCACAGTTGCACGTACACGCTATACAGGTAAAACAATGTATTGTCGCATTAGATGAAATCTTCATACGAAGTATTTGCAAGATTTTGTCTCTGTATGTGTATTTTGATGTATACAGTGGAAGCTATGAGTCGATGAAAGTGATTTTATTTCTCGAGAACTATCTTATAAATCCAGTTATATATTAACAGTTGATTTAGGAAGCCTTTAATGACGATCATTATGAATGTTATCAGCTATAACTCACGACCTGTCTGATTGCATCATTTAAATGACTCAGCGGGTTTAGAATCGATCGAACGACGTTAGATATATCTCGATATAGAATGATATCTCGCTGCTGCCTTTATATATATATAGGACCGTTTCCCTTTAAGTGTATATACATACTTAAAGGAAAACAATCGAGTTTCATACTTTTTTTGAGGCTATTACCCTATTGTATCATGCTTATAGTGACTTTTTTCTAACCACTGTAATGAAGTATTAATTTGTATCTATGTGTCTTCAAGCACTGTAAGTGTGCAACGATGAAGTCGGCGGACTAACGTTGATCCAATGCATCTCTATGCACTAATGTGGCTTGAGCTTTGTGCTGCATTTAATAGAAGTCAAGGTTTGTTTTTAGAAAGCCTTTTCTAATCGTCATGATAAAATAGCAGAAAAATACCTCCAACAAGTTTCTAGCGAATACGATAACATGATCTGATTTTTGTTGGTAGAGCCAGACATATGAGCCCATGAAGGATTGAAACCTTGTTTCGGATCGCGTGCAATGAGAATTTGCGGCGCTAAATCATTCTTCTATCTGGTATCGAAACGCTAACATAGTTAGCAGTTGTCATGGTTAGCATGAAATCGTTTAGGCATTGACTTCTAAGAACAACATTCACAACAAGACCTTCTCGTTGCAGATTTCATGATAACCTTACCCTGTACTAACTTCTACTATCGTAGATGTCTCTACAGGGCTATACTGGCTAAAGGAGTTAGTCATTCATATACTATATCATATTTTTGAGCATTTGTTAGAATAGACAGTGGCCACGTACCAGGTCATACACAACCCTACAAACTAAAATTACCAACTTTCGATCTACTGCTGTTTCCAATCGCAGTACCATGCTGTTGCGTTTAAAATCCACTGTTAAGTTTCAATTGTCTAAAATGTACTGCCTTGCTTAGATCCTGCGAGGGACCATGAGTATATCGGCTAGGGACACATACAGATTTTGGCTCTACCAATCGATTGTTTGCGAAGTAATCTGGGGCCCCCTATCTGCAATGGTCCTGTAAAATTGGCGCATCCTTAAGGACCGATAGCTGAGAATATTCACGGCGATTAATCGGTTATAGTACCATTGCGAACAGCAGCGGGTGTTCAGGTTGCTGCTAGTCGTCTCATACTATTTCTATGATTATTGGCAAATATGTTGTGCGACCTTTCAAATAAGGTTCAACCCCCGCAGCGTCGCGGTCAGTAAACTAGTAGGCCACGAAGACGACAATTGGGCTTGTGCAATGGAGGGTATCGGATTGATTCGAGACAAGATTCACATGGTAGAACGAACGAGGTCCTTGGGAACGTCCAGGTGGCTTCGCCTGAGAGCTTGCTGCGTTCTATATGTATCATAAGCAGCTTAGAAGGCGTTCTGTGCTTAACTACTCGAAACAGGAAGATAAGAAAAACCTTCGCTTTTTATCTCAGTATTACTACTATTAGTTGAGGGCAAAACTATTATATCTGCCGGCTGTTTAGTTGGCAGCTCGTAGATATAGAATAGTTTCAGTTCCCACAATTCACTCTCGAACCATATTGTTGTAGTGAAGTATATGCATTAAGGCATTTTGCGCTTAACTATTAAATTGATAGTCCGTGCTTTTAAAATTAGACCTTTGCCACGTCTTGCTCTGTCTGACAAACTGAACCGCGGCTTGTTTTAATTTCTTCAACTTTTTCATTACAGTCCTGAACTGCAGGCTAGGGATTATAGCATCAAGTTATTATTTTTTCTTAGTTCGTAGACGCGAACTTTTAGGAAAACACAAGACGTCACCTTAGTCAATCATCGCGGACCGGCGTATTAGCAACTGGCGTCAGTTCATCCTCCTATTTTTTGGTTGGGTCACAAACCTGCCATTTTAGGCTTCTCACACTCCATCAACATCTGGGAGGTCGACACCAGCGAAAGCTTTGTACGGCAGAATATCTTTAGTGTACCTAAACAGGTAACGTCGTTCTATCTGCCAAGGTTTTTTGCAAGTTTTTGCTATTTTGAATAGATCGAAAAACGTCTTGACATTTTCAATTTTTCACAAAAACAACGCACTATTGTAATGTTACCCCCTATATAGTACCTGCGTGACCCGTTCAACATTACCATTGAGAAGCAGACATCCGTATATTAGTATTATTATTATTACTATTATTTCCTGTCTTTGACAATATGTCACCAAATGAATGTCAGATACAATAAACGTTTAATTTTATCTTTCGGTCTGAAGTTCCTGTTCGTTATTGTTAAAAAAAGAAAAAAAAAACACGGTCATAATAGCCACGTGTAAATGCGAAGGAATCGATGCTAGTTTTTGGACGTAGAACAGTTTAAACGCAAAGTGTAGCGCTTCCGATAATTACTCATGCGATTTATCCTTTGCTCCTGTAGAGAGGAACATTGTTGTATCCCCAACGCCATTTTGGCTGTAGTGCTTTGGTTCGTCGCCCGTACAACACGTATAAAACAGGGGGTGAAGAAAGAGGGATTCTCGCGCATGTCTAATGCTGAAAGGGAAAATTGCACGCTAGATCACTCCTAAAATGCGGTAGAACGTTTATGAAATTAGGTTGAATTCGGATTGTTGTTTATAGCTAGTCACCGTAGGGAGGCTCATTAAGAGTAAAATACTCGTACCAAATGAGTAGTTAACGTTGCCTTATGATGACCCGCGAAGAATTTTTCTTTCATCTGGAACTCTAAAATCTAAATATTACGCGGCTGACGCAGTTTCGTGCTCAGAAGTTCTCTTATCGGTCAGAATCTCTGCAAATCGATTCCATTTATGATAGGTTCGAGGGAGGTGCGAGGTAACGTCCAAAAACGTTAACTACTACTACTGCCGCCGCCGCCGCCCAAATTTCTGCCACGTTACAGAAACCGGTGTGCCGTCGCGTCGTAGTCGGTGCAGTCGCTGACAAATCAATGATGATCACTGAGTCAGTGTAAATTATTGCGCAGGAGCGCTACGTCAGAGATTAGAGTTAAGCGACGTTGGAGACGAAGCTGAAAGCGAAGAAGTCAGAAAGCAAGCGGGAAGAGCGTGGTGCGTCGAGGAGCCGAAGCTTTTGCTTTCGTTGTACATACGAGAGCGTAAACATCACCCGTTAAGCAATCCAGTTGCCAGTCAAAGCGGGTTAGAGCGCCCTCTGCTCTTCTGGTAATGGAAACAACAGAATAGAAACGACGCGAGGGCACAATGGGCGCTAGTTATCGGCCCGGCTTTAAAGCTCTATTATATCAACTTCTCCTATACTCGGCTTCCATTGTAGTATCATAACGGAAAGGCTGGCTTCCACAGTGGTTGCTGTGCCTTCACCAATACACTAAAGGAGAGATAGTCTGCAGAAAAGCGGTTAACTACTCATTTTCACCAGAAACAAAAACTCCCGGGGTATATTATTGTCTTGACACAATCAACGGCTGCCAATGACATTAGCTCAGTTTCAACAGTAACCATATGGTAGCTTACCCACATCGTTGCTGCCTGGGTCGTTGCCTGCTGCTGTTGATGGCGTAGTTTACAGTCAGTATATATTGTAATGAGTGTCTACTTGTAACGACCGCGATTTGCTTACTATTAATTTTAATTTCCGAGACAGTTTCGGCACTTTTCTACCGCAGAGCACAGCCACGAGTATAAGTGGTGTCATGGGTTAAGGGATGGCCGCTAACAGCTCCGCTGGCATCATTTCGTGTCTGCGTAAAGCGCGATAAGGATCATGCATGCGACAGCTGGATAGATCTGCTACTGCTCTTCTAAACAGCAGCAGAAGTCGAGCTTGTCGAAGCAGCACTGCGCCAACAACAACAAGCCAGAAGTTAGATAGTTGGTTGGAGCGTCAAATCAAGTGTTGAACTACGAAACGAAGACCTGATAGGTCTTTTGCTGCTCCTGCGGCTGCTGCTATTGACAGCGTCTCGTGCTCGTCGTTGACGCTGACGCGTCCGCGACGGTGGCTCTTTTTCTCGGCGACGGCTATTACGTGTCCTCCTTACCCAACCACCCGGATACCTTTTTGTCGGCAATCTTTTGTAATGGAAAACTTTTTGCAACAACTGAATGACGTTGACGGCCAGTATGCGAAGATCAAGCTGGGTCGCTGTTTAAATGAGCATGTTGATCCGGGCATGAACATGTGCGCCGTAAGTTCAACGCTGACCGTAGTCAGAGAGAAGGAGGAGGGTCTGATGGGCTGCTCCGCGCATCATCACCATAACTATCAAAATGGAACAGCACGCGAAGCGCAGTAATTATGTATTCGTGCTAGATACTGTAGCTAAAGGTGAATATATCTGTATCTAGCAGAATAAAGAAGCTAGTAACTCTCTAGTATAAGTTGTATTCTCTGTGATAGGGCGATGGGTAACGTGTTTGCCTGCTAGAGCTAGGAACACGTGGTCTAGTTTTGGATCTGGGCGTATGCAAATTTTGTTTGGCGCTGGAAAAAGCCAGTACCCTGAAGCAATGCAGAACGACCTAAGTGCCAGACATAAAAACAAAAAATATTTCACTATATGTTGTATAATGATTTTATTGCCGTGCGGCCGTGAAGAAGGAACGGGTAGGAAATATCTTCTATAACTTTGCCCGCAATCCCTGCTTGTGCCTAAAAGCGATCGTAAGTTTCCGCGGCAAGAATGAGATCGCTGCAAAGCTTGTGTTTCTATTCACCTACATTTGTTGCCGGTAGAATGAATGCGAACAGATGCAGAAACTTAATGGGGGCAATGCCCAGTCGAACCGCACGTGGGCATAAGTTTTTGTAGCAACCTACCGCTGTGATCCGCTCAGGACTACGAGCCGATGGGGCTAGGGAATGATTTCTTGTTATTTATTTATCTGTCGTTGAAGCATGTTACGAAAGCTGACACAATTGCATACGGTACAATATTTCTCACAGTCATGCCATCGATGCCTTAATCGTAAGGCAGCAAGCGAAGCCGAGAGGGTCTCGTAAATTTTAGGATGACCCTGCAGTCACCCATCCGACGACACTTATCACCACCCATTCCTTTATAAGAACTAACGCTATGCGCTATATAACGTATAAATATATAGTGATGTTAGGATGGATTCATTCGCCTCACATATTCGTAATAGGGGTTACACAATGGACAAAATAGGACTTGACCTATTACAGTTACTTGTGGTTTTGTCATCTTTTTTTTTGACACCAGCTTATGGATATAACCGTCCAACAGCCCTTCCGTTAGGAGATGTGACCATTGGAAGAAACATACATGAGCCACCGTTAGATCATTGCGTTCAATTGTGCACGCAGTCAGCTGCCGGGGCAACATGTTGGCCGAGCCCTTACCTAACCGGTCCAAGGGAACGAACAAGCGGTTTGTTATTGCTGTTGTCATCGTTATTGCTAAAATAATGATATGTGTGTGCTGTGGCAACATGAAGCACGTGAAAATGTGCACGATAAAATGTATCGCATGGAACGTTTGCATCTCAGCGACAGATCTCGCTCGACTCCGGAGGCAGGAACAAGCGCATACTGTCCGTGTAGTCTGCTAGTGTGTCCGGTTCGCACCCTTTCGGTGCCGGATTTGTCGCTGTTGTTGTTCGAGCAAACTGCAATATGCAACAGCGTCGGCGAATATATTCGAAAAATTTCGACAAATCTAACAATAAAAACAATGTAAGTCGTCTACCTTGGCCAGTCGCCGCTGATGTATGTCCACGTCTGCAATAGCACTCAATAATACATGCTGATCTGTCCGAGTAAAGGCAGCATGTTTGTATCTATTTGTCAGCCAAGAATAAGGACTGCTAATCAAGATATATATATATATATATATATATATATATATCATTTTTTAGGGTCGGTGAGGCAGGCTTCGTTGAGCCATAGCTTTAATCTATGGGGACGATTGTTGCGGAATTAAGTTATGCTGCTTATTCGAATTTCGCAGTTGGTTGATCTGGTCAAATTGTTATGAGCTAATATTGTACTATTGCACATTAATTAAGTTATATTACGGTGTTGACTTGAAATCGCTACTATTAAATCTACAATATCTACCAAACGGTGCTACGAATCAGGGATGCAGACAGATTTTGTCTCCAGTTTCTAATGATAAGAAATAAATGTTTCGAGTTTTACACCTGGAACTATCGTTGAACATTGCTTCAGGCAGCTTTATGGTAATATGGATTTTTTACCATCATCTTTCTTCGTTATTAATGTAAGTTAATAATGTAGTTAAATATAAGGACTGAATCCTTACCGTTGTCCCTGGTACTGCTAAGGACCCTGTCGCTTATTAGAACATTCGAGTAGTGTATGAGCATCTACAAACTTGTAGGAATTTAATATTTTTGAACAATATTCTGACTTGACCTTCGTTCACAGACCATCATCGTGAACCAATGTCTCGTTAAAGCATTTCAGTCGTGTAATTTCTATACCAACCTCCAGAACAATGAATAGATCAACCTATCTCAGTAAATCTCGTAGGACTCACTATAACGTTCCTGTTTTTATGGTAATCGTACATTTTGGGTAGTACTCACAGCTTTTTGGATCTTGAAACGTTGCGTATATCGAACAGGGGTTTTGTGTAGATAACATCCGTTTGTCTAGGTGTTGTATATTTGTATTATTCGCTAATAACTATTTTTATTGGTTTTCGATTAAGTTGCAGCTAGCAACTTAACGTGATGCAACTGTCTTTACTTACCGAAGTTATACGTCGCGACGGGCTTCCGTTGTCGATCAGCATTAGTGCATAAAGGCATCAATGTGTAGCCTAGTTGTTGACGGCTCCACGGCACCACCATCTTTGAGCGCCGCGTATTTACTGCCAAGGTACCTTCCGTAACACTACCATAGTTTGAAATGGACACCTATAATATATCAAACAGAGTTCAACATATGGAACAGCGATTGAAATATAAACTGATCGAAAAGTTTTTTGCACTGTCGCTGGTATCCGCATTGCATAGAAAATAAAATTAGTATCATCGTTATCCGACAGCCGTGGCTGCGAACGACTTGCAGTAGCGCGACGGCAGAAATTTGCCGATGAACCCCTTGTTTGAACCCGCAAATAAGTATCTATAGTAATACGTCATGTTGGCAAATATCGATGACGTACCGTCGCGGTGATTGTCAGAGCGGACAGAAGCCACAGCAGCGGCGCTGGACTACCGTCGTTCTGGCCATGACGCATTGGTGCAGTGGACCAGAGTAATGCCTATAATCGTCATGCTTTTCAGCCAAAATCGGTATTCTTTCTACTGCGTTCGGTGGCAGCTTAATGGCAAACGCGCTAATTGAAACGTTATGAAAAAAGAAATCTGTTGGGCAGCACGTCCGATTCGTCAACCTGTTGTTATCCCTTTGTGATAGATGGATCTATTAATTGTGGGTGTTTTGTGATTACTGGCATTTCCGTGTTATCGCTGGAAACTCGTTTGTCTCGAAGACCATCCCACCGTAATTAAGGATCTTATTCGACGGTAAGAGTTGAAAAAAAAAAAGGTCGGAGAGCCGTTGTCCTTCTTTGCGAATCGTGAGTTTGCCAAGGTAACTTTCTAATAACACACCGCATTCAAAGGTTCCTTTAGGTCTTAGCTAACTTTATCGTTATCTTATCAGACGACTTAACATTCTACCGGCATAGAACGGGAGAACAATTAAAGTCGAACGCACAGCTCAGGCATCCATTAATGCTATCGATAGGAGTTTTAAGCAATAGCAAAACAGTCGTACGAACGCGTGGATTTTCTGGATGTAATTGATAACAACGACAACTCCGCTTGTACTAAAAGGGCAGCTACTCCCCCGTGCCGCTTCCCCACCCCAATTACAGTCGCCTCCATTGACGCCATTGGTTTTAATCGGTCTTTTTATTTACCACCAGTAGCAGCAGCGGCAACAACAGATCCATTATCAGTGCAATCTTCTCGCATACACATAGATACATAGAGTGAGGGCGTTCATGCATATATATATGTAGACGCACACATATTTTACATAATAATTGATAGTTAGTCAGAATACATAACTGAAAGCTACCATGCTCATTACGGCTGCTTTTGCTGCACTGATTAAAGGGTCCCTCAGACTTTTCGGAATTCAGAAACAATAATTATAGTCTAATAATATCGGAACAGCTAGACATTTCGATGTGATTGTTAACTATAGTTGTCAATGCATATCCGTACCATTTACGTGTTCTCACTTATAAAGACCTATAGCATCACCAATCTTGGCGGTGGACAAATTCACGGAAAGGCCATAGGGTTTCCAAAAATATTAGCCGACGGGTCAGTTTTAAGCCGCAAGGGGCGGACTAAACATGCCTGTTCCACTTACTCGGAAGTTATTGGTCCACTTCACTTTTGTTTAATTCGCCGAGCAGTGGTTGCGATACGATACGGTTGAACTTGTGGGCGCAACACTGCTAAGAATTGTCCACAAAAGGGGCAACAGGGACTAGATTATGGGAGAAATTTATAGGAATAGTTTATTTCCGACTTGTTGCCACTACGTTGGTCGATAGCTAACGCAAGAAGTGAACGGTGTATCATGATATTTTCGTTTCATGATATGCCATCTTATCTGTGAGCGGTTGTGTTGTCATCCTATAAAAAAAAAAAAAAAAAAAAAGAAGTCAACGTGAGTGGAACGGATTGCAGCGAACTATTAAGCAGCTCATTACTCCTATCACCCGACCCCAACACGTTTGTTAAGGGTCACGTCATGTCAACGTGCTTCACGTGCAGATAATGCTGTAATGTATGTATTGTGCACTAGAACAAACGTAATGCAAAGGGAACCATGACATACGGACGCCTCGCTGTATGTTATCGATGATATAAACCGTTGCAATGAATGGCCGACAGCAGTCTGAAAACTCGTGGGGTCATTTTGATCGCTATATCACAGACGGATAAACATCGTCTGATAACGACGCTCGATCATTGTCCTTATGCTCTATCTCAATAACCAACGATCGACACTACATGTTACGCGTCTCAGTTGCATCTGTGTCATTTCAACTATTCCAACGAAAAATTCACTAAAGACCAAATTGTGCCGCGTTTCTACGTCAGGGGGCCATCTCTGCAATAGTTTACTGTGTGTTCGACTGCTTTGTATCTGATATATTTAAAAAATAGTCTATTATGAATTGTTTGTCAAGCTTTTTAATCAGCTTATCGAATCTCGAGGTAGGGCACATCTTAATTAATAGATATTGCAAAATCTATAGCGAATAAGGCTAGCTCAACTCATAGCATATACTAGCTATAGCTGTTGTTAGCAGATCTAATTCGCTGACAGATATCTTTCATAAAGTCTACTTCGTAAAACCACACGGACAATGTTAGATGAACCAATAATAATATCGAAAGTCAGGTCCGTTTTAATCGGACACACACATCACAAAAAAATACATTTATGCAAAAAAAACGTTTCTACGGCAATATCAATTCATCGTCCATCGCAGCTACGTGCTTACTAGTTATTTTAGAATGTGTGTTTTTTTTTTTTATTAGGAAGGAAATCGCTACTATGATTATTATTATTTTGAATTGAAAATCAGGTTTTATTTAGTCGGTAACTTTGCCTCATACTCAGTGTCAGTATGATAAGCCGAGCCTCTGACTACGATATATTCAAATAAGAGGTTTGAGCCTTGGGAGGACAGCCCATCAATCGATTAAGTTGCCTGTTCGTTGTAAGTTTGCCAATTAAGTATGCTGCAAACTCAGTATGCAAACTTAATTTCTCAATGTAACTCCTTGAAAATTTAACTAAGCTAATTTGAAGTTATGACGTGGTTAATAATTGGAAAGAAAGCATCGGACAAAGATGTAATAGGTCGTATCGAATACGACGGCCGCGTATTTTAAGGCAATCACGTTTCGTGGAAGGCTTCTAATCCCGGCGAATGATACGTTAGAGGCTAGCAAAAAATCTAGGAAAAAATACATCTTGAACGACCGGTAGGGTTGTAAGTAAATGCTGGTATAGCATACATATAAGCTCTCCTTGTAATGATACTATTATATCGATAGCATAAAATAGTCGGGCTGATTATCGCTTTTCGTTTGAAGATACGTTATTTAGATCCGCCTGGCACAAGCACGAACTTACGCAATAACCCTCCTTTGGCTTGTCTTTGCCCTACCTGAAGTTCAGCGATAAATCCTGTCTGAAGCCGCACCTAAAACAGTAGAGCTTATGAACCCAAGAAGAGAAGCTTCGAGCCAGCCCTATAAGCTTATATAGTTAATAATTTTTGCCTCTTTGAGTCTCACCGAAACGTATGAACACGGATATTTTACGTTATTCATACGCTCGATTTGAATATATTAAATCAATAACATCCACAAAGAGGTCGAGACCGCTAGGACGCAGATAATTCCCGTGCCTTACGCTAATCTCTACATTACTTGACGTGATTACGACCACGATCGCCGATCGTACTTTAATGTATTCAAGTTATATAAGCAGATCGTACGTGGATACCCGGCCGCGTGCGTGCAATGAAGGCTGATCCTCAAATGCTGATGCCAAACCAACGGCTTGGGCAATTTACGGCACAAAGTAACTTTTATACCTCGGATTAGCTGGCCTTTCTTACTGAGGTGTCTCGGAATTAACGAAATCATTGCACCTAAATTTCGTTTTTAATTTTGTGTCAGCAGGTTATCGTAAAATAGAATAAACATTTGCATATTGAGAGGTTCTGGACTGCGAAAACTTCGATCATAATTGTATATACGTGTGTACGTAGCGCACAAAATTACTTAAGTAACAATAGAGAATTGGCAGACATTCATTTAGCGTAATGGCTAGCCATTTATTATTAGACTGGATGAAAGGAGACCAAAAACTTGTAGGGAAGAGGGGCAAGTTTACGAAAGATTGGTTAGACTTATGTCATAAATGGGGGCGTTCTGCAACGGTTACGCGGCTGTGGCCACAAGCAGCCTTTCTCCGGAAGTGATCTGTGACGATGGGTGATATAGACGTGACATCTGCATGACACCTGCGTAAAATGGATGTTTTTTTTTTATGAAATGCTTGAGCATGTTATTAGTAAGTTGAGCCGAGACAAATGTGTCAACTTTCTTCTTCTACTACTTACATGGTGTATGAAACGGCAGGACATTGCATTTGTTCAAAACAATATTTCGTAATCCAGATGGTTTTAAAAGAGTGTTATGCAGCGAAAGAGAATAATAAATGTGACAAATTTAAAGATCTTCTCCTCAGTATGTCTATTGGGTGGATCGTCAATACGTGCGTGCTCATTCGTACCAAATCCTTGCCTATAGTTGGTGACATGCGCCTACTGCATTATTTCGAAAGCGTCTTAGGGCTTCTCTCAGCGATGGCGACTGCTCGAAGATAGCCGTTTTAACTCGATTGGCAAGTATTATTATTTTTTATATATATATATATATATATATATATATTTATTATTTTACAATACAAATCATAATTATTATTAATAGTGTTGCCGCTATTGGATCTATTTGGGACATTCGCACGATACTAAGCAATGTCTCTTCAAGCAGAGGATTCGAACGGGCATCTCATACTTGCCAACAACGAAGTCGACCATGTCTAATACTGTGTTATAGATATAAAGGAAGGCGATTCAATGCCTCTAGTTATTGGCTTTGAGGTATAATGGCCGTTTTCAACTTAAATTGTTCAACCTCTGTAGACCTTGTCAGTACTGCGACCAATCAAACGTCTGATTGTTAAACCAGATTTGAAAATTGTACCTTTTTTTTTTATTTTCAATAGACACCATTTTCAAAGCATTTGCTTTTTGATTTGTACGAAAGCAAGAGAAATCCTAATCAGCAATCAAGCACTCATGGTTCCGAAGCTATCCAGTCGGCTAATCGGATCAGATATTTTCCACTATGCTTGATTGTACTCTCAACTTATACGGTGCCGGAAACTAAAGGTTCACGTTTTGCCACTGGGACAGCAGTGTTACGTTTACGATTGTCGGGTCACGTACAGATGCTATATCTCACGAAGCGTGCTCATATTTCTCCTCGTTTTCAAACGCTGAAACAATTGACTACAATAGGAACGATATTCGTGACTGCGCTGAGTCATCGGTGCGAAACGTCGAGCCAGCTGCCTAGCTTTACTGGATAAGAAAGAAATAAAATGAAGGCATCGATTTCGTAAACGAATCTTTATTTTTTCATTTTATTTACTCTCTAAACGTCGCTAGCCTATGACGTTATGATGTCCTAACATAGGCTAACGTTTCTAACAGTCATCATTAACGAAAGTGGCATCTGGACAATTAAAACGTGCGCAATACGTCTTAGAAATAAGAACGCTATCGAGTGGTTGGACACATGACGACATTTTATTAAGTGAATTTTTTTTCACGTGAGCGTAAATACCTTTTGCGTTTATTGGATCCCTGTCAGTTTTTCTATTTCAATTTACGAATGATAGGCTTCTGTCGCATGAGCCAAATCTGTGATTTGTATGTAGTTAGATAGCGATGGTTCCGGGGCATCTATGTACCATAAGACGAATTAATGTTTGGTACTCGATACATGGAGAGTGGATAGATGCGGAGATTTGCGAGCGCCCGTGCGCGCGCGCGCGCGCGCTGGCTTCTAACTGCGGGTAACGGCGTGTAAAGTAGTGAAACTCGATTCGGAGCCAGTGGCGTCGCGAACCGAAGGATTCGCGCAGAACAGACCTCGACAATCCCTAAGAGAACTCCTTGAGACAACCCTGAAATATACCTTTTGTCCGAATTTCGCATCTAGATGCAGTATCGAGTAGTCAGTGAATCTCTAACTGGGAAGGACTCTATGGATAGCAACATTTGCAGCTTTTAAAGGGAGACAAACCATTTGTAGACTCTACTAAAAAAAATTTAAAGCGAATACGACGGTATGACGCTGAAAGGACGTTAACTATTTCTCAAACTTGTGGGAAAGTTCGCTTATTATGGGAGGTATTGAAGGGATATTTGCGGAACTTCCCGAACTGTGAAATGTATCAACTTTAGTTTCTCGTCAAACGATTGGCACTGCGCTTACTTTGTCTATGTTTATTATGGCGAGTGTTTTTGTTTTTGGCAAATACTGCGCAACGTTGTGGTGATCATGTCATATTATCATTATATGCCCTAACTATGAACTCAAGTAATTGCTTTGTGACCAAACAGAAGCATTCTATGCTATTTAAAGGCTTCTGTTACACGTCTTCTGTCCGCATGGCCTGTCTAGCATCAGTGAGCAATCGTGTTCTGTAAATTAATAAAAAACAACAGTCTGTAAATTATGTTGCGCGTAATACCCCAACCACCATTTTGTTACTGCACTGAAATGGTGTCGGCGCCTATTTTCATCTACGCTATGGAATCCTATTAAAAACTATATTATTTAATATCGTCTCCTTATCTAAAATACAATTGTTTAATTTTGTACTCGTAGTAAGGACTATACATTTTCATGGTTCATATTCCGCCATCGAACGTGAAAGGCGTTAAAGAACGAACGCACAAGAAGTAAACTTCGCTCTCACCAGACGTCGGGTTATATTTATATATATTCGACTCATAATTATATACGATGCGTTTTTCTCAACTAAGGCATACTTCCATCGTATACTCTACATTGAGTCATTACTCCATTGATCTATGGACGTCGTAATGGTGCGAAACGGGACACGGGAAGAAAAAAAAGCATTGAAAAACTTTCAAACAAAAGAGCAGAAGTCAAAAGTTAGGACAGAAAAGACTGAAATAAGCCAAATCACTCAGCGCGGGGGGGGGGGGGGCAAACGAAACCAACGAATGAATACAAGTAGGAACACTTCGAATAGAATTTTTCTATAGCTGTAGTTGAATAAATGGGCAGGCCCAAGGGTGGACCACAATTAACGACTACGGTTTTGGTGAAATAGTGGAATTTTTCCATACTTTTTTCAGGCTTTCACTTAATATACCGATTGTATTTTTATGCATCTTCATCATTACGATTTCGTCTGCTTTGCCGACCGGTTACTAGTTCGTCTGCCAGCGACTGCGGCTTCTTGTTCGCGGTTGAGTGGGGTCGGCGCGCCATCTTCCATTTTAGTTCCACAGGACAAAATTAACATCGCGGTAAATTCATATGCATATATATACATATGAATATATATATATACATATGAATATATATATATACATATGAATATATCTATATATATATATATGTATGTATATACAGACATATAGATTTACATGCTGAACATAAAAAAGCTGAACGCAAAAGTAGGGACAGCGACAGAACAAGCGAAGACATGGAAATCCATTTATGTAAATGTACCAAAACCGCTTCATCGGTCTCAGCAGGCGACGACAGGACGACGCAGATACATTTAGCGCTGTTGCTGCTGAACCGATGGCTTTGTACGATCTTCAAGCAGATAGGGTTGACTTGCTTTGATGGCTTCCGCGGCTTCACTAATTGACTTCTGTTATTATGCTTGGCGTGTGCTCACTTAGCGACAACCTAATATGAAAAATGTCGTTGATCATAAGATTGTATACTAATAGTCAGACGTCCTTGTTCCTTAGTTTGCTCCATCAAACTATCTGCGCGCTACAGCACAATATGCCGTTGATATATGAGACAGGCTACTTTAGATAATGTACCTCTACCAGAACTTCAATCAGTACTAACTGTAATACACTGCGTCCGTTATACGGCGCAAAGGTTGGGAAGAAAAATTGACTCGTTGTCTTTTTTGCTATAGAGAACTGGGAAAATAACGATGACAATGACAATACTAGTAAGGGAAGCAATTAAACGTACTATTGCATTTGCGGCACCGTCTCGACAGTGAAAAAACGGCATAGACGACATACGTCATCTTGAATCATGTATTATATAGTGTATGGGATTGTCGAATTTTTCCCTGCGGTGCCAACTGCTCGAACAGCTTCAGGGAATTCAACCAGCAGTCGATTGATCTCCATATTCGGCAAAACGGCAGCTACAAAAATTGACTCTCTTGATCCACATTCGATTTCCGTGTACCTCTGAAAGCATGACGGAACGCAAGTTTGCACGTACATGTATGCGTTTTTTAAAACGAATCGCTTGTGTCCACAAATATATTTGTATATGTATATGGATTTATCCATATAATACTTAGTAGTTTAATGTGTAGACTGTTTATTAAGTCCTATATATTAAGACGTACGTGGCGTATATAAAGATGGGAGCTTGATCACCTGTTGAAATAAAGGTGTTCCACATGTTAGTTAATCGATTCACTGGTACGCTATAGGTGATAGACTGTCTTATATATATATATATATATTCCATCGCATAGCTATTTCAAATAGAATTATTGATACGTACCATATCATGGGTATATAAAAGATATTAAATAGCTAAATCATTATAAATTATAGAGACAGAATTGCCTCTTGCAGAATTGCCAAACCCGCTATAGTGACGCTTGTTGGAAAAGTAGATGACGTCATTGTACAGGGTCGAGGGCGGATTAGGAACCGGGGCAGTTCGTTGTATCAAAAGCAATCGAAAGTAACGTCGGCCTATACCTTCTTCAGTATGCGGAGCCTGCGTTATTGATAAGCATACCAACAGTGGGAAATTTGATGTTTTTAGAAAATGACAAAGTTAATTAAATTCCGTGTTCTACTCGTTACGCTTGATCAGATATTTTTTCATTAAATAATCAGAGGAAACAGGCGTACTCAATAAGACTCCGAAATCGGCTAAAAAATCCGGTTCATGTATTAGGCAGCATGACATCAACTCAACGCCGTCGTATGATAGAGGGCCTAATAAATATCTGCTGATGATTTTCTAACTGTAAGAGTTCGTTCCGTTACATAAACTTGCTTCCCCTCCATAATCAATTGATCTGCTAAAAGTCTGAATATATCTATACAAAGGAAATTGACAGACGGCTTTTCTCGTTACAGGTATGTTCTACATGCTATCGCCGCGAAGAACAGGAGTGCAAACGACAGTAGAACTATAGATGTATGTAGCATGTACGTTTACAATGGCGATATTGCCGTCGTATTTACTTCCTACAACGATGGTCTGTATAGTACATGTCATTGGACTCCTGATCAATACTCAGGAGAGGTATTTATATTAAGAGCCAGTAATGGGTCGGTATTGTTTCACAGTCGAAAGATTTATTCGTATAGAAGCGATTAAAAATATTTAGTTTTTAACAACAAATTGTATATTTCGACTATATGTATTAAAGCTTTAAATTTTCTTTATGCCAGCGATACGTGCTCTTCTAGCTGCAATATATAGCTTTCAAAAACGCAATGCAAGATTTATTGCATCATCAAGGTGATCATTATAGTCGTTTACATAATTCTACAGGCACGACTAACATTTGAAAGTGCAAGTTACATTATCTTATCTGCGCAAGTTAATAATAGCTTAGATTGCATCAGAAAGATGGAAAATCTTATTTGTCTCTATGCTATGCTCTATGTATTAGAAAATGAATTCCTATATGTGAATATAAAAATTAATTTTACCTAAATACGATATTAAAAATAGCCTACAGGGTAAATTAAATCAAAATTTTTATAGCAGAATTTAAGATCAAGCCAAGTTATCATGCATAGCGTATCGCACGATCCCGTCATTTGACTAAAAAAACAGTAGGCATGGCGAAAATATGGCAAACAAAGGACATGTTCTATATTAGATTTGCCAGTCCGCACAGGCGACATGCTATATTCGTACTTGTATGAGCAAATTCGGCTACCCTGTAGCAGTTTCTCAGGTGTTCATGACATGCCGACAACGTGTACCAGTATTGTCGCTACACATAGAAAAACACGGGAACTATAACGCAACGTCGATGGAAAACACGCTTGCCAATACCACCCCCCAGATGTCATTTGCTGCTCTCCTCTCAGGGATAAATGTTGTTAATATTTTTATTATTATTGGAGTGAGTTATTAAAAACTGGCCCTTTTTTTTACAGAGCCCCATAAGGCTCCATAACTTAGATATTCTGTGCGAAAGGACATCGTCCTTTCGCACAGAATAGGTAAATGTTTCCGAGAATTGAGTCATTATCGGATACGCGCATACATGCACACCTTTAGCCAATGCGCAATGGTGAGCGTGCATAGCCGTACGATGTATACGTGTAGCCTTGTATACTAACGCACAAATACAAATTACGTTAGCCCTGGTGTAGGCTTGCTGTTCCGAGGTTTAGGCTTGTGGCTAAAACTCTCTTTGACCTGGCTATTGTTGTAGCAAGCCATAGCTTAGGGACAGTGGCCATTAGCCGCTCGTCTTGGTATTTGGAGGTAAAATTTTGCTATGGCGTCTATTACGTTTGATGGCATTTGCTATTTGACAATTAAGAGCCTATAAACATTCCATAAATTCGTATATGTGGAGGACAAACAGTTTGTTTTAAGAAGAAAAGAGAGATCAGTTAGAATCTTTTCAGTCCTTTGTTCGCTGTAAGGTCTTTTTTTTGCGTAAGTTATTATCGCCAGGACTTTTACCCAACTTTCAACTCAAAACATTCATATGTTCGCCCATGGCCTGTCTCAAACGTGGGATATTCGCGCGCCTTCTTTCCACTTCAGCCCTCTGTTTGGTTCCCTTTCTCTCAAATTTGTATGCTCACTCGAGCTGATCGTGGCTGTTTCCCCTTTCCCAAGTCGCCTTTCTCATTCCGCCGTTCGGGCTTGCGACAAGCTTACTGAACACCGCTCCGCGGTTGGTTGTTGAACGAGAGCTACACTAATACTACCCGGGAAGTGTGAACCCGATAGCGGCAAAAGCGACCACCCGGCGATCGCCGCGCTGCGTCTGTCTGTGGGCCTGTCCACCTGTCTGTCCATATGTCCGCGCCACTACCGGAGAAGGGAGCAGACAGCGCAATAGACAGACCTGTGAGCCGACTGGGTGGCTTGTCAGTTGGACGTTGGCGGCCACCGGCGCCACGAGGCGGCAGGTAGCAGTGTGCGCGGGTGTCACTTTGAATGGGTGGGAATCTGTGCGTTCGGTCATATATATGTAGAATTGAAATAACCATGCTTATGAGATGTCTATCAGAAAGTGCAACTACAGTTCATGTATCGATGACCAGCATCTAGATAAGTAGCAGCGTGTCTACCTGAATGTGCCGCTACAGCCTGGTTAGTTAGAAATCCAACGCGTTGTGAATGAGTTATGCCTCTGCCCATCAACTTCCATTCGCTGAACGTATGACGCCGTAGGTGGATACACGACAAAATCAGCCAATAGAAGATTTTGTGGTTAGTCGTTTAGGATATACAGATAGCGGCCTCCAAGGGGTAAACCGTCGACCCCTTCATAGCTATTCTGTACACTCAGGCTCGGTAGCGATCTATTACGCGTCTTATGTATATATATAAGTATACCTACATGTATAATAGATTAGAAAAGAAGTGCTTTACTGTGTGTTGGGATACTTGTGCCTGCCTGCCTGCGTGCGTGCCTGCCTGTTTGTCTGTCTGCGTTGCTGTGTCCGCGCGAACTTGGCGTCGTTCAAACCAGCCCGCGGTAAAGCGGTGTTCTGTTATTTTGTCATAGAAGAATCGAAACGTACGCGCTATCGATCGATTATTACAATGATAAATTTGATGATTTGGAACATTGCTAGGTGCTATCCGTGCTCGCATTCGACAATGCACAACTTCCGCGCTGAATTGTACCGTGGATTTTGTGGTGCTTAAGCGAAAGAAACAAATTATTGTGCCTTTTTGGATAATTGCTTCGTAACGACGTTCAATATAGCTACCGTTCAATGAGCCTCCCTGCCGACGGCAACAACAAATTCAGGTAGGAAAACAGCCGATAGCATACTGCACTATTATGGTCTATCTGTTTCTAGCCGAAGCCTAAAAGGGTAAATATATTAAACAGCACTTTTCCTAGAAATTGTTACGGCGGGTTCTGCGTGAAGATATAGATCTGTTTCGGCTTACTATCTTTCGAACGCAGTGAAGCGTTAAGGTCATCGATTTCCCTTATATTGCAAAAGTCGCAAACGGTGGAGAGTACGCATGAAATGAAAGGCGAGACGGGTGTTCGTCGGTTTGTTATCGAACGGACGAAGGTGTCAAATGCGTCTACGAAGAAAGATAAGTAATGAAAATATTAACGGCTAACGACAGGTTTACAGAGGACGACCAATATTATGGCGAGTTTGTGCTTTCATCAGTTTTATAAAAATCAGTCCTGTCATCAGTCCTGTATAAGGTGAAAGATCGACGTTAAGGTTCAAATGGTTATTTATTACAAAAGTATGAGAAAAAACGCATCTTTAACAAGTGCAGCAGAGGTTTGAGGTGAGGGTTCTCACATGCCGCAGCGTCCTAGAGATCTTTTGGCAGGTCTTGATGAGACTTTTTAGATATTAGTTAATGTTGTAATTTTCATTATGCAGTAACTTGCCTGTTACTAAGTAGCGTAAGTTTTATTTTAAACCATCAGGGAAGTCATAGAATAGGAGCGTATATGTGATGCCTTTCGAGAAGAGGTAGTTCCTGCTGCGTGTTCACAGTCCTTTTAAAGGCTCCTACAATCAGGTTGAGCTGGCTGAAATCATCATGAGGAAGCTAATAGTAATAATGGCGGCCGAAAAATACAGAAACCCACAATAAAAGTTTCATTGGAGGAGTCGAATGTGTCCAAAATAACAAACCGATTTTTTTGAGCGTGGAATCAGAAGAAAGCGTTACTGATAGCAGCTGATTCGTCGTATGAAACCCCGCAATCTCTTATTGACAGGTATCGAGTATCTATAATATTGGTATCGAATAGACGAATGGTCATGAACAGTGATAGAGATTAGAATGCGTATCTTGTATATACTATATAATAATAATTACCTACAAACTCGTTGAGTTATCTGTACCGCGGGATACTGTTCATTTTCGATATATGAGCTCAAATAGGATGAATATATATATAGAGAGAGCGAGAGGGGGGGGGGGGGGTATTGTACTGCGCGGTGATGAATTGATTGTGATAAACTCAGAGGATCACTGAAGCGCAACGAACAAGCTTTCGATCCTAATGCTATACTAATAGCTTAGTAGAGTACGCTAGTCAAAACGCAATAGGCACACGCAAGGAAGCAGCAAATGTTTAGAAGAAAAACATCGTTGGGGAAAAACGGCGGAGACTGCAAATGTTGTTCTAAAACGCGCAGTTCAATCCTCTGTCTGCGTCTCGAGGATGGGCGGTGGCCGCTCAACTTGTATAGTTTTACTTCTACATTATATCCTTTCCAATTTTTGTCCCCTTTCCCTTTTCCAATACCTGACTCCAATTTTTGGTGGCGCCAGTGTCGACTTGGATAGCTGCGGACAACGCCACATGCAGTCCTCTTTTGACCGGAAAACGCCGGACAAAAAGCAGAAAGGAACAACAGAGTTGTAGTTACCCAGGTGCATGAGTCACCGCCAACATCAACATAAGCGTGAGGAAGAAGAGGAAAGGTTGCTATCCTGGCTGTCAAATCCCCGAGCGGCGGACCGACGTAAGTGTCCAATCTACGGTTCATTTGCTTATAATACTGATACTACCACCTTCGTGAGCATACGCACCATCACCGTCATCATCAACAATAGCGACACAAGCGTATGGATGACGTGTGGTGCAACGGTTTACGGTGCTGCTATTAGTGGCAATTCACTGATATTGCTGGCAGTGACGATCGTGATAATAGCTCTACGCATTTGCGTATATTAATGTGTACCTGTGTGCGTGTGCGCTCCGATCGAATGCGGGTTTCATAAACTATTACTACTATTAGTAGTGGCGGTGGCAGTGACTGTTGAGACGTCACAGTACCACAGCCATCGCGTACGTGCCACTCCAACAGCAACAGCCTGATCGGCTCGTCGTCGAGGAACATTTGCAACAACATTACGAACGTCACTGCAAGAACCATGGTCGGAGTCGTTCAGCAGCAGCTCTGGACATCATCATCGTGTAGAAACCAAGCAAAGTTGGCATTAGACATCTACCATTCGTTCGTCCATCCACCGCCATCATCATTCATCCGATGCCGCTGCTGCCTTTGCTATTGCCCTCTCAGCCATTCCTACCGCCGTCAGCCGAGCGTTGTTGTTCTGACGAACTCTGCCGCAGTTTCTAGCTTCTTCTCGTCTCTGGTGACGCCAGCGACGGGTGCGCCGTAGTAGCCGCTGGAGGCGATAATGAATCTATGACGAAGCACCGTTGCCACACAGAGAACATCACATGCGTGGACATCTTCTCGGTGGACACAAACTGCAACTATGATTGGTAAGGGGAAAGGAATACCACGAATGCCTATTCACTCATTGGTTGACGCTTGAACTCGCGTGATTGTGGCGAACGCTGCGAGGGGGCAGCGACAGCGGGTGGAGGAAACAAGAAAAAACTGGCGTCTGCCGGGGAAACAGAAGGTGTCGTTGCGCCAATAATTGCTATGGCGCCTGTAGCTGGTGCAAGAGGCGCGGATCCAATGGCGGCACTGGCATTGTATGTGACAGCGATCGTGTTGCTGTTGTACGACCGTCCATTTTGACTCTGTTTACGTTGACGGCGATGGCCATCGTCTCGCTGATACTAAAGATATTAGTGGTGGTGTTTTTCAAGCGCTACTTGTTCCAATTCGCCTATCACACGGGGTCTCTGCCTTCGGTCAGCTGTCGAACTGGCCGACGACATGGTCGTTGTACGGACGGAGCTAACGACATTGATGTGGACCTGGACGTAATCATGAAGAAGCAGCTTCTGTACGTATGCGTTCGTGACGTAACCGTGAAGCAGGGCACGTGGTGTGAGCTTGCTCCGGGAACAATTGCGTTGCTGCTGTCAGCGACTGCAGGAGCCTGTATGATCCGCACGAAAGCGTTTATTGGGTCTGCCAGTTTAGCTTTTCTTCTGTTTGTGAAAGAATAGTCTGCCAGGTTTTCCCTGCAAGCCGAAGCAGGCAAGGCTATCAGATAGAGCAAAGAACTCCTGGGCAATGTAATGGCGCGCCGTCGTTGACGCTGGAAGAAAAACGACATGCCATAATCACACAGACGCACACAAACGGACAGACAGAAACATACAGCAGCATGTAGATAGACGATGAATGAATGAATGAATGCATCTTTCGAAAAACGTTTCTCCTGAAATTACTACCGCTGCTGTTAATGTTAAGAAAATGTACATGCTGCTACGAAAGTCAGACAGCGTTTGCTGATATATGTAGTAAGCGAGCAAAATCTTAATTGAATAATAGTCGTTAAATTAAAGCCGGTAATACTTACGATAGTTATCAATAATAACTTTGATAGATAATCGAACGGCTGGCAGAGGCCGCTGAAGAAGGTATATGGCCTGTACTAACTGATTCAGCGACATCCGTCATCACTTTCATTTTACTTTAGGCAGCTACAGTGGCTTGTTACTGATCGCTGATTACAGGCAGCAATTCTATTCTAAACAGTCTTGCGTTTGCTGTATAGTAGCCGACGAAGCGATGCACACACGCGTGTACACACGGACACCTTTGCCATGCATTTACAAATCTTAGATGGCTAATCATCACGCCAGTAGCAACTGCAGTAACAGGCGCACGATCCTTGACGAAGCCTGAATATGCGGTAGAATGGCTCTGTGACGTAGACGTACGTAACGAACAGTTAAAACGGTTAGGCATACGCACACTAGGGAAAGAATAGGCTAGATAGAATAGCAACATTAGTTGAAGTAGATTACTACTATGGCTACACGGATCGATGTATCGTTGATAGACAGATAGTCGCGTCTCGATGTGTGAACGCAATGCAACGCTTACGAAAGGAAACAGATTCGACACCATTAGAAAGAAAAATGGAAGAGCGAAAAAACGACTTTTATCGATGATGGAATCAAACGGGACGTGAAATGAAACACGCTCTAATGAGCATGATAGTATAGAACACCATAGCAAAATCGCAAGGCAACAATAGCGCAGGACAACGCGGCAAGGTCAACAAACGACAGGACCGACGAGAAGGGAGGCAGTTGTCTATAGCCGTTCGAAAACGACCGAAAACCCATCACTCCTGCAGATAGACTCGACGGTAGCTATTTTCTCGGTTCTTCGAGCATCGGAGCGTCACCGCTCACCATCTATCCCGGTCGATATGCTACTACTATATTGTTCTATGGCTGGCGCAAGAAAGAAATGGTGGTTAACATAAGCCGAATTAAACGGATACCATATACCGGATGTGCATTTCAAATAGTTGGAGGAAAAACTACTACATAGAATTGTGCATCTGCAACTTCGGCTGCAGCCAACAAGCCAAGCGCTATTTGTCACTGAAAAAAAAAAAAAAAAGAAAAACTAACCATACGCACCTGTGATCATCACGCGGGACTGTGTGATTCGGGCTGATATATGTCGATATATAGGCTTTGTTTTGTGGCTCGTCTGGAAGCATCGTGGTTAGTGTCGATTCAACTTAGATGAACTGTTTTTTTAACTATACAGAAGTCAACGCGTCGAAAACGCATAAGTTTCAACTGTGACCTATACGTTCGAACAAGCTGCTGCTGCTGCTGTTGGTAATAAATATTTGGCGCGTCGTTCCATACGTCTAACACTAAATATACAGATAATATAAACGGGACCCACTTACAGATAGGCAAAAAGCTGAGCATAAGATTTTGACGTTGATAGCGCTGTCATATATTCAAATTCCTATTATTGGCTTATTATTGGTTTGGCAGACTGCTTGACGCCTTTTGACGCCGCTACCTTCGCATATGCAGACAGCTTAAATATATACAGTTCCATATATATATATATATATGCCGGGATTGCCTCATTGGCCAGAAGAAGTAAAATCTTACTGTTGACTTTTCACATTATTCTTTTCTGTCAGATATGATACGTCGATGATACTTCTACAGCCCTTATCACCGTTTGTGACGCGCCGTGTCGCGAATCACTTATGTTTGTCCCAATGTTCAACCAATCCCCTTCTTCTCGCTCTATACAGCATGACGACAGGGGCATTTTTATTCAGAGAAATTCACGCAATTTCAACGTCACTGCCACGTAGTGATCTCACCTTCATTGCGCGTATTACCCGAAAAAGATCGTGATTCTACGATTCCCGCGATCCCATGCCACGCAATTTGCATGAACTAATATTTCTGGCTACAGTTTGCGTTGTGCTATACCGTTTACGTTGCCTCGAAGTCAGCAGCTGTGTGATCAAGTGACTGTTAAGTTTATAACTGCAAACTTTAAACACCAACCGAACGGGTCGCTCCAAGTATTGTCATTCTTGCTGCTTTTTCTGCACAAACCAACGTCAAAGTCGATCACCAAGATAGACGCAGAGGTCTTCTTATTGGTTTACGTTCTTACTAGATTACGTCACTCTAGCCATTTCAATTCTGTAACGCCGTCCATAATTATCTTCTACTGGACACTTCTGATTGTTGGCAGGTCTATGTGCGTCGTATTCCTAGGTACGGGTCAACCGTATTTTAACACAGATGATCCTGTTTTTCACTCTGGGGGATGAACTCGGACTTGAAAAACACCTGCCATTTAAACAGGTGGTGGCAATGTTAGATGTTATCGCAAAATTTCTGACGAGACGTCGTGCTTTTGTATGGATCTGGTGATAAATGTCGGAAGTTTTCGCTGACTACCGTACTGTCAAAACGACTTCCCATAGACAAACATACCAGCAGCGGTTTTTGACCATATTTTATGTGATTTTTTTTGTTTGCTGGCTCACTTACCGTTGTCATGCTTTGTTGTCACGATGTTACAACGCTGGACGATGACTCTGATTGTGATCGTGCGGATCGTATCGGGCGACCAGCTAAGCTTCAGGGTATCATCAGACGCCGTAACTGTCCGTTCAATTGGATCATAACAGTCGTCAACGGGAGCTGCTGACAGATTACTGTGCCTGCTGTAGAGCATCTAGTTCGTTTGGTTTACCGGACGTCCACTGTGTTCACTGACCGTGTGTCTGTCTACTCGTCTCTATTTTTCATTCGAAATTGTAATCCACGTCAGCAACAGCAGTGCTATCAGCAAATGTAGCTACCGCTATAACAACGGATAAAAGGAAAGCCCAGATTAATGGTTAGGACAGGAGCTAAACAAACTAGCCAGTGCCAAAGAGGCCTACGCCCAATTCACTGACCGCTCGGATAGAGGGGAAACACAGCGCTTTATTACAATGATTGTCAGATAACGTCGACACCGCTAGTAACACACGGTCACCACTGACGTTGCAAACGTCGTGAATAACGTTTAGGTGCTGGCAATAATGGAAGCGTTATTGACAAAGTCGAGTCAGCGTGTTTATTTGGCCGAGACACATAAAAAGCCATTAGATATGTAAGCTCGCCTGTCAGCAGTTGCCGAGTAAAAAACAAAAAATAGATCGAAGGAAAACAAGTAAACGTTAAGCGTATAATTAAGGAAAGAGCAATCTTTAACTTAATTATCATATAAACTATCTGCAGTATTTCTCTTTGCAGTATACACCTCCTCAACGAACGGTCCTAAAAACTCAAGCGACAGCTTAATTTTCTACATTTGAGGGAATCGACAATTAAATGAGACCTACTTAACACACGTATAATATGGGAATCTTTTAGATTTACAATTTATTCAAATACTTGGAAAAGGATAAATGTTGATAATAAAGTGGTGTCGCTTATGGGAAAATGTATTAACCCGATTTTATGAACTTGTGTTGCGTTTGTAAATTCATATCCATTGAAATTGGCGAACAGTTATTTAGTAAAACAAATTATTTAGCCTTTAACGCAGGCGACCTTTAAAACCGCTGTCGTTGGCCGTTTTTGAAGTGCAGGTGAGCGATATCACGAAGTCTGAATAGCCCAAAAGAGATATTCGGGTCTGTTCTAAAAAATGTCGTTCATATATAAGCTAACGGGTTGAACTAGAAGATTCATCAATTTTACGCAACGCTAGGAACAAAAACTGCTTCTGTGCAGACGCGGCGACGCTCACGTTATCGTATATAAAATGAATGGATTGCTGATCGTTGTTTTTTTCCTATGGAAAGTTCTTCACCGCTGGCTCTAAATAGGTATGCATGACGCAGTGATAATTTTCAACAGCTGTTATATCGGGTTGACTCACATAAATGTTGCTACTATTGTTATTATTATGATTTCGTTGATGCTTTGATCATTTATTAGTTGAGCGTACCAACGGTAACTATAGCAATCAATACCGACTGGAATAAAAATATAAAGACACCTTTTTTTTTTGTCTGACATCGTCCAATGCAAAAAAAAGGATTATAGAACATCACGAACCCACTTTTTCGCCTAAGAAATCTATGACTGCTTTCGTAGTTTGTCAATGGATTGATAATTTATCATGAGTACCCTGAGTTCAATCTTCAGAACGCAAACAAGTGATGGACCCTGCGCGCAAGAGGTTTCGATCGAAGTAATCGGCTAATGAGGTGCGTTATTGCCAATATTCAATCGTTTCTGCCATTATGACTTCGTAGCTGCTAAAACAATGCTCAAAAAATCATTATACTTTATCCTTTATTACAATTAACAGTTATTATTGATGATTTTGACATGTATGTGTTTTGACCCTAATACAGCCGTTTGTGGCTTTATTAAGCCTTACTCGTACGTAGTTCGCACTAGTCGTGTCAGGCACCACCCTAGCCCTTGAGGCCGTTGGGACTAATTAAAACAAATACCCACAGGCATTGTAAATACCTGCCACCTTGAAAAGACTCAACTAAAAAGTAGCTGGGCTTTTTTGCAATCCCTGCTTTTCGATTTATTTGCGATTAGTTCAAAGCTTCCATTGATCTCTTTTTCATGACGGCTTTTACCACCTTTCTACAGTCGAACAGTTTACTAGAACTTCGTTGACGTTGCCACTTACATGACTTGCTTGCCCTTCCTATCTTACCTTGTGGTTCCTATCATTGAATCACCCGTTATTTTATTTCCGCCGCAGCATTTATGGGGGCTACCTTTGTTCTGTCACTGGCCGTAGCCGACAGTGGTTCGATCCCCTTTTCACATTGTTCTGATTGGCGAGGAAAGGCGCCCTTATTAACCTTGCGCGGCCTTCCTTAACATACCGCCCGAAGGCCAACCTCGGTTAATCGCATGCGAGCGGAGGAAGAAATTTCGTCCCGAAACGCTCTGTTGTCTTCTAGATGACGCCTCAATTCCCTGCTGCCGGCTTTCTCTCCACACCGCGAATGTTTACCTGAATATTGCTTGTTTCTCCGTAGTTCTTCGGAAGCAGTCTCTAGTGGCATAAACGAGTCCTGCAGCACGAACATGAAGCAAAACCCAGACCTCTTTTTTCTGCTTTTCGGTATCCATCAGCGTCTTGCAAAACTAAAAATAATAGAGCTAGCAGTTGCAAAAATGACGAAAACACCAGGAACTCGGCGACCGATTGTTTGATGCGTCACCATCCAACCCAGACACTAGTTCGTAGCTAAAAGCTGCGTAGTATATAGGAACGAAACGTCGTTCGTTGTTCATTGATACATCTGTGTTTATATTTCACATAGCAACCATCGAAGTCGAGGCGGCTGGGCACAGCCAATGGGGCGCAAGTGGAAAATCGTTTGAGAATTTGAACCTCGGCTCTTGCTGTTCCTTTCTTTGCTTCTCACACCTTTACGTCCTGTTTCTCGCTTTCCTAGATCTTCCTATTCGTTCCCGCTGCCTGCTCCGACAGGGCCACCAGTTTCTCATCCCGGTTCCAAAAATAGCTTCTCTACCATTGGATCCCTCGACCTGCAGAAGGTGCAGTTGCTTCGAGAGCATGAGCTTTCATTATTTTAGATTAGGCTCTGTTGAAGGGGGATGTCCGGGGACAGCAATGGGCATAGCAAAACTCCGCAGTCTCCTTCTTTCGCTTACCGCAAAGTACGCGACAAGGCCTGGTTGCCTACTCGCGTACGCGACTTGTATGTTGGTTCTGAACATATCCTGCAACGGCCAGTCAGCGCGAACCAAACTATTACGATGTTAGACGCAGTCAAGTTGACACACATGGGCGTTTGGGGGGCGCAGTTGTAGAGAACACTATCTCTGCCAGTCCCCGCTTTCCTCCACAGCATGTAAGTCCTCTCCTATTTATAGGTAAGTCTAGCGGGAGTTGCGAATCTATGTAAAATATACTGCAGCGGGCGGTATCGAGGAAGCATTTGGCGAACAGACGAAAGCAGAGATGTGGAGGAACCGAAAAAAAACTAGCAATAGCAGCGTAAGTCCTGTAAATGTGGCGTGAATGAGGAACACGCAGAACGTGCGACTTAAGACGACAACAGTGAGTAGACTTTCAGTCCAGGCTTTTATTGAAAACCTGCTCTTCCAACAGAATCCCAAATAGCACGTTGAGCTTGTCAACAACGTAGAGGTCGTGGCTGTGCTTAGCAGTATTAAGGATGGTATTTATCGCCGTGTCACAGAGTAAATAAACAAAAACATTTATCGTGATAACGATAAATGTTTATCGTGATCATTGTTACAAAGTGCGCCTGTATCCGTGTGCATCTACATTGTATAGGTGCTATGCAACTGTCTAAGATGTCGGCGCGAGCCATTAGCACACATTGCGAGTTAGAAATTTGAATATATACATACCATAGCAAACAGACTCAAGGCAAATACCTGGTACTAATCTACTTCTCTGCGAACAAACAACTGTGCAACACATTCGTGTCCAAGACACTGCCAAAACCTAGGACAGCTGCAATATAAGGATTTTCTCGCCCTATGTTCAATGTCTGCCGACGCGCTTCTCGCTGTCCAATATATCTCTCATCCATAGCCAGATCCCGTACAGTTCCGGGCGCACAAACACATTCGAATAGTGCGTTACTTCGGAACAATGTTTTGCGCATGCTGAGTTGTTATCGAGATGGCATAAGCATACGAAACCGGCTAAGACACCTAGAAATAGAAAGAAGTACCTCTACTTGCCTAGTTTGATGTATAGCACAAGCAGCTCCAACAACTACCCTTATTTTTACACAGTCGCAATCCTCTGGCCTTCCCGGCTGCGACAACTTGTTTCGTCTTGCACAGCGAACTTCAATGATGAGACTGGGGTTTTTGTACAGTCCCGTTAAACCTGTTCCGTCTTTCACTAGTTTCTATCTATAGTTTCGCAAGACCAGCTTTCCTGGCTCGACGTATATGAGAGTAACCCATCAGGCCTAGCAATATACGACTGAATAATGTTGACAATTCTTGTTTTCTGGCCTAATTTGATACCTTAGGTAATTAAGGTATAGGCAGGAGTGAGAGAGAAAGGTGTTTTCGCGCGGGATCACCCTGATTGCGTAGATATTGTGTAGGAGTTCCTACGACGACATGCAAGCGCGAACGGGCAAAAATGCTTATAAGCAAATTTTTGGAGACGATTCAAGCGACATCTAATCTCTGTTCACATGTACAGGACATTGTGGAAAAGGTAACAAAAAGGACCATTGTCGCATAATTATGTTATATACGTATTCAGCGTAATGGTCGAAGAGCATGTTGAGGCAGTAAGACCACCAACCAAGCATAGATTCTCGCGGCAAAGCCAGTGTGTGTAGTGGGGATACTAAAAAAAACTAGGGTTTGCATATGTAAAGGAATTAGGCATATTACGAGTTTTCCAGGACACGTGTTTGAGCTTTGCCTATCCAATGTACAGACATTTGACTCGTTTGGAAATAGAGCGATACAAGAGTGGACGCGTGATTAAATATAGATTTCACATATTTCGTGGAGATGGCACGGAAGCCCTGGAGCACGCGTTGCAGTCGTCCCTTATTTAACAAACGCCAGAGTGAACTCTTGTCTATGTGCCGCTCTATCCCTATCTTCGGATGAGGCGTATACACAGATATCGGAGATAGATAACCACGGAGACACAGTGCTTAAGCTGTAACATTAATACGAACCGCATGCTACATTAACATCTTCAATTTTTTGCGTTAGTGTTAAAAAACAAAAAAAAAAAAAAAAAAAAAAAAGTTATTACAGTGAAAGCGAAACATCTCACTTTTTCGATACATCTTGACGCGATTTTTAACGATGAATATTGATATGACGATTATGTCACGAACGTCAAAGACCGACGACAGTCTATATTGGCGCAGTGGTTCCGCCAATTTCTACTAGTTTCGTCTCGGTTGAATGATCGAAAAGCTGTCACCAATCTCTTTAGAGCGCTTGGCCCACGCTTTCACATCCGCGTAACACTTATAAATACAAACACACATATATATATATGGGGTTATAGGGTCTGACTGTTCGTTATTATGTAAATAGGCTCATATGAGGAGAGTGAGGGTCATGATAATGACATCCAAACTTTAACGTTTGCGGCGAGGCCCGCACGTCAGAACCGACTAAAACGAAATCCGGCGACTGGTGATATTAGAATAGTGTTGATATTTCTGGAAATGTCCTAATTGTTGTTTTTTATTAGTCGATGAATGTTCGGTTCTACTTGGTCGACTGATAAATATATTACGAATTCAGTACAGGTTATTCTCCTGTCTAAATATTCGATGTATAGGTAAGGTGTATAACAATAATTTAACGATGCCGTCAATCGTTACGTTCTGTGCTATCGTCGTTGCTTATCGCGTTGATCGTATGATATTGCTATTATCAGCAACGCTGATGAAGATAAATTATTTTAAGGCGGTCTATTTAAAAATGAAAAATTTTATTCTGAGAAGTAAGCCAAATGAAATTATTCAAGTATCCAGCGAAGGCCTCAAGTCCTACTATATAGCCGTATATAGTATCTTTATTGACCCGAGAACAGCAGCCAAAGTAAGAAGCTGTGTGAAGCTTTAAGCCGATATACACAGTAATCTTTATATATCATTTTAAGGCAGAACACTTACTTGGTCACGTATAGACAATAAGTAATATCAATTAATCCATATATTTTTGAAATGGCTTAAAAATGATTTGTGGTATTACAGTTTAGACTGTACCACTTCAGCATTCAATTTCAGGCATAACTTAATGAGCTAAAGGCGCTCTATGGTCTCTTGAGTATATATTTTTTGTGCATATATGTATGTACGATTAGCAGAACTCGGAGCACCAACGCCCTGGTACACTCGCTTAATAATATGCAATAACGCTGCTGACCAACTGCTAACCTCTTTCGAATACGTACTTGGTTCATCTCCAATCCTCATATTCCACAGTAACTGTTCAGCGAAATCGATCGATCGAAGGAATGAATTGCAGAAAACGTTTTTGGCCTCGTTTCCACATTAGTATTGTATAGATATTATATAGACGATAATAATCTTACAAGCAAATGATGCTTGCCGTTCACACTAAACTCTCAACTAATGCCATGTATGCTACATGCGTAAATCATGAAAATTGGTAAAAAAAAAAATTCAAAAAACCATCGATGATAGTTATTATATACCCTTTTACACTATAATGACTGAGAGGTGTTTCTATCCCTGACTGGAATATGGTCTGCGCGCATAGACTCCAGTAATTTACGGATACGGTACACCGCTCTATTCACTGTTGCCGTGAAACACATTATTTGATTAACAACTCAATGCTGATAATGTGACGATATATCCCTGCCGTACGGCTATTTAACTATCAGAGTTCTTTCTCAATGTTTTATACAAAAAAAAAAAATTAAAAAAAAAACAGAAAATTGTTGACATATTACTATCGATATTGATTTTATAGCTAAAGTAGCCGATTATCTAGCAAGGTCAACTCTGTCTGTAATACTATCTGCCTAAAGTTGAAACGCTAACGGAAAGGAACACTAATGAGACATTTTAATAGAAACATTTATAACCGATATCATGGCCTGACTTAGCCTGATTGGACCTTTTTGCTTCGTATCGAGTAACTGCATCCTAATAGGTGGTCATCTCATCTGTTCACGAGCCAAAAAGTACAACTACTTATTTTTGCGCAGTCCAAAATAATGAAACTGATGTAGCAACTGTGTTATGCCTTTTTTATGGCCATGGCACAATTTCCGGGCATGAAATAAAAAAATAGTGTCAAAAGCAGGGCATGGGGCCTTTCACGCAGAAAATTTAACAACGCTGTTGTTGACGCCAGCTCTTCAATTGCATCATTGCACAGGATGAGGCAAATTACAAATGTAAATATACAAATTATGCAGATATGAGCTCTCAGATTATGAAGTACCCTGGGTGTATATATAGTTTGACTCTCGTAAATTATCACAGATGAAATTGAGGCTATATTTTATTATGCGTATTTTATTATTTATGTGTGGGCTTCGATCTTTAAACCTCGATACAGATTGCATGCCCCTGCCTGTATCAGAGCGTATACAGTGTGCCGCAAAATTCCGCTAATAGATAACCATAGCCTATAAACCTGTAATTGCCCCATGCGGTTAAGGGACGTTCACAATTAACGTCGTATTTGTACTTACTACTACAATGTTCCCTCTATTCGTATGATGTTACCAGTCGATTAATGTCTGCAGTGATTTGTCTGAATCGACGCTTAACAGTATTCTCTAGACGTAATTTACGTATAATTAATTACGTAATTACGTTCTTCCATAGGAATTCTGGAGTATGATGTAAAAAATTTAAAAATATGGCGGCATCGGACGGATATAGGAGCGTTTGTCTGGTTAAACATAATAGATTTTTATGTCGCTGACGCACACACGAGTTAAGTTTCATACTTTATTTATTGGTAAAGAAGCCTTCGATATTTTTTTCGAGTAGTCCTTTGCACAAGGGTCATTTGACCAGTGGATCAGCTGTACTGGCCCATTAACCTAATATTCGTTGTGTGCAGAAGCTTGTTTATGATTTCATGTTGGTTCGAAGGGGGGTACTTATCGGTCATCGGTTTTCATTGATAATTGCTCTACAGGAAAAGACCGCCCTAAATGGTTTAGGGGGAGTTATCAACAAAACAGCTACGGATGAAAGGTTGCGCAGGTTTCCTGTATTCAATTTTGTCACACTCGATTAGGGCAGCAAGCCTAATTATGCATGATTATATTTTCAAGTCATTGCTCTACCTGGGTGGCGCCTTATGTTACCGCCGCACTTTTAGTATATTACAATTTCCTCAATCTCCGCACAAGTTAACGAATCACCCCAAATCTTAAACCCATCACACCTCTTTTACCTTCCTATGCCTGCTGATATCCGATGCTTTCTCCAGGCCCAAATGTTAGCTTTTTTTTTTGTCATAGCCTGAAAACGAAGGCGTCTACCGGTCAAACACAGAAGGACCAAACGAAAAGGTACCGACCACCTTGTCTAGTCACGCAATGGTTGATCGTGTTCGCATGAGCGATCATAGAGCCGACCCTTCAATTGTCAACATACATTCTAAACTGGGCATCCTGTTTTTATGGGTAGTCAGTGTCTTGCTACCTCGACTGATCGAAGTGGAGCAGGTTTGTTTTCACCTGTAAATTCGTATTTAGAAACAATAGTGGATAACCTGGTAATTCTTTGAAACTCTAAACCTCTTCCTAAGGCGAATCAATTTGTTTCTAACAACCAAAAGATAGCTCTTCTTAGAGTGGTATCTCATTGTCTCTACATCTAAAGCAAGATCTATGAAAAAAGTTTCCGCGCAGGAAACCCACCAAACATTTACTTGCTCTATGCAACGTACGAGAAAACCTGTAACCGTACGTTTTCCTACCCGGGTCCCTAGTGAGCCAACAGTCAATTTTTTCGTGCAAATGCTAGCTCTCGTTGCTCGCACCTTGAACGGATGCAGTATAGGCGTATCATCATAAGAAAAACAATAGAATGTCCTATGTATGATCCGATCATAGAATTTGCAGGTATAATCCCAACATGAAGGTAAGATTGGTGAACCCTATTTCGACAGTTACGGTAGCACAACCTTATCAGTCATGAGTGCAATAACGCTTAGGTTGCATTCTATTGGGGACCACACCTGTAAGTAATTCCGGCCGTCCGTTATTAGCACACAATGACAAAGTTTAACGATATCCTCCTACCAGCAGAGGTCGCCTCAAACTCTGGCTCATGTGGGAACTTGCACTGAGCGTTCTAATGAGCCCGGTATAATAATCACTACCTAATCTAAGCGACAGATCATGTAATGGAGATCAGGACCAAGTGAAAAATGAGTCGAGCCATAATACGAACGATGTCAAATGTAATTCTACATATATTTTTATTCTATGCCAACTAACCAGCAGCAATAGTAACAATTACCGTTTAGGAACTATAGTAAATTAAGGTATTCAACATGATTATTCAATCGAAAAATTCTCTATATACATATCTAATTGACGGCTAATTGACACTGACTCTTGTTGAGACTATCGGTAGCACATTGTCCGAACGTCTCTCAGATAAATCCGTTCTGATCATTTCGTATGTCATGCAGACTCGCCAAGCAGGCATAACGTTGATGTTCCACGAGGCACTATTGTTGCTCAATGGTATACAGCGTAGGCTTTGCGACTGAGCCAGTGAAGTGAAATGAGCAGCCTTTGCACGACTTCACGTAAAGTTTAACGTCAAAGCTAAAGCTATTCAAATGTATCGCATCATTGGCTCTCGACAGTCACCTCGATAAGGAATAATGGACCGTATGTCTCATTTATCAGAAGCTCAGAAAAAGCAGCACGGTCGGGTAGTAGCAATACGGAGATAATAGCTTTCGATGCGGAAATTTCACCTATGTAGAAATTTATGAAACGTATTTGCCTGAATAATTTCGTTTTATTTCGCTATACGATATAGGGAAGGTCAGTTTAGGCGCCACGGATAAACTGTTGCACTTTTCTTAATGAAAAGGGCTATATTTTTTTCTAGAACTAAATACGACAAAGAAGTTGAACGTGTTCCCAAATCAACGTTTCACACCATCAAAACAGATCATAAACGTGTAGATTATTAGTATTTCACCATCAGCAAACAAACCTTGAAAACCCTTTGGCTTTTTCTCATTGGTTCTTGTCACTTAAATGAATGTTTCTATTTTCTCTTTGTTGACAATCTGTGCATTCGATAACCTGTGACATCCGACAAAATGGATAACTGATAGATACAAAGACGACTAACGTGATCCTAATAAAGGCCGAATTTTTATTTCTAGTTTTTTCAGGCTCTCCACCATCACGCACAGTCAGCGCCCGTAAACAGTGTCGTTGCCTTCACAGAATCTTCGACCCATACTTTGTTTCGTTCGTGTTTCTAAAAACGGTAATAGCCTAGGAAAGCGATTACTAAAGGATGGTAAAGAAAACGACGGGTCAAAAGTGTTCGCCGGGTTGCGAAAGCGAGCCATTATCGAGCTGAATCGCAATATCCGTCTCTTTGGCCAACTCGAACTCATTTCTTGTTACTACACCGCCTTCGGCGAATCGCAAACAGCGATCAGCGTTGCCCTTCTCCCTGGACGTTCGTTTGGCCGACAAATGATGTAATGAGCGCCGGGAGTGACTCAGCTTAAAGCTATTACCAGCCAAATGCAGCACAAACGTAAAGGAACAGTTCGCGTCTCTACGCTGCTACCATTAGGCATAAAAGCCAGAATTCTTTCATGGCTGAAGCAATCGTTTCACTGGCATTTTTTGGTCATCGATAACAAAAGTATACAAATAGATGTACAAGAAGCATACTAAGGACTCGAAAAAAAAATTGGCATCGTGTGACTTTAGAACTCGACCGTCTGCTCAAGGAGCTGTTGTGAACAGGCAAATCTTTGTTGAATAGACTTGAAACACCGCGTACAGTAAATTCAGGAGGTTAGACGGTGTGGACCTTAAAGCACTTTTCCGCCCTCTTTTTCTCTGCCTCGTGCGCACAAGTCTACTCCTCTAGGGAAAACCGTGTACATGCGCCTATGACAGTTGATATCTGCCCATAGTATGTACGATACCACTGAACTGAGTCACATCGATTCCCTGTACTTCCGAAAGGTGCACCCTATGTGAGGCAAAGAAAGAAGCGCCTAATGTGCAGTGGCACTAGGGCCAGTAGAATCTCCCCAGAGAGCGAAAAGGCGGCGAGGGGCATTCGTAGTCAGCATACTCGTATATCCTGTGCATGCATGCACAGAGCCTCAATCCCGCATGCACTTACCCACCAAGAGGACCCCCTTTCCTCATCTGCCTTCCCTATGTTGGATCGTCAAGTTCTTCTTGCTGTTGCCTGGCCTTAGGGAATAGGCCCTTACTTGCTTCGTCGCTTACCGAGGTAGCCGGAGGGCTAACAGGTGGGCAATCTCAGCAAATTGGACTTCCTCTAACACCTTCCACTGTAACGCTTGATTATTCCTCCATACCTCCGATCTTTTGCTTTTCTATTGCAGGACCCAGTAGAGGGAAACCAGGCTGTGACCATCTGTCCCCTAAATTGCTACTACTATGCGCAGCAAATTGTTCGTAGAATCTCCATTTGGCGCACATAAACAGTGGTGGGATTCCTCCAGCACGTTAGATTCTTTCGACTGAATAGAGAGCCGCTTTCTTGTCAACATAGACTGCCGTGACCACGTATGGGAGATTAGCGCGGAAGGCTTAAGTCTTTGTCATGTAGGACTATACATTTATTGGCCAATTCGCAAACTCGTATTTGTCAGGTGATGGCCACGATGCTGCGCGCACAGGGACTCAACATACGTTTTCCTTAGAACAGTTTTGCTGCCCTGAAGATCAATAAGGAAACGTATTCAGGAAGCCAGAGGAATTATCGAAGTAGAGAAAGGCAAATCAGCGCGGATACGGAAAGGAAAGCGAGGCCGATGGTAAAGGTTTAGTCAAAAAAAAGGGCCCTATTCCAGCCTGATGGAATATTGCCCAGCAGAGTGAGAAGAGTCGCAAAAGACGAAACTATATCGCCAGACAGCAGTGGTCGTGGCAAAGGGCTAATAATCGAAGAAAATAGCGCGAAAGCAAAATGTAGGTTATAGGCAGCTTTTAAAGGTTAACACTAAAGGTAACGTCTAAATTCCAGAATAATATAAACTAATAAAAAGACTGGTGTAATAATTAATGGTATTATAAACAGCTGATATGGGCATCGTTTTCGCAAACTGAGCTTACCGGCACATCAATCTTACCACGATGCCCTTCATTACATAAAGTAGGATCACTATCTAAAAGCGCGAAATGTATAGCTTAAGAAAAAAAAGCAGGATATATCGATTCAAGGGTGCACTTTATCGGTCAGCTGTCTGATGTTCTAGATACTATATCTTTATATAGGATATTTTCAGATACGCCATAATAAGAATTTACTTGGTGCTCGCCCTATATTGCGAAGCTGCAGGTCGCTGGCAATTTCGCATCTGTCATCAATCAGGCGTTTGTGAGCGAAGCCTTTTGTAACATGTTCGCTCATTTTTTCTGTTGCCAAATGTCGCCTACCACAGCCACAGGACCAGTCAACTACAAACGACCGACCTTCGAGACGTACGACAGAAGCGTCATCGCCACTTTGTTTGCTCGCGATCTGTTGCAGATAGCGCCGTAGTTATTTACGTCAGGCTGCTCCAGTGTATGAACATCGGTGGGAGTGCTCGTAGTTGGTACCTGCCCACGCTAATGAATACTCAGGAAACAGACTTTCGACTTTCTGTTTTTAATAGTGTGCGCTTTGTTTTCATTGGCGTTTCCTTTTATTCGGCGACAGCTGAAAGACAACGCGATATTCTGTTTTGATACGACTATGTCGAAAGCCAGCCTATATCTCATCATATTGTCTTGTCACCATTGCGATTATTGTGGCAATATGAGTGTTGAATCATAGCTAGCTATTACGTCACATGTGGCGCTTGTTTTTGTTCTTTTTCGCTGTTACGAAAGGACTAAGTTATTTTCTCGCACGACATAACAGTAACATAAAATGTTCCTTATGAAAGCAATATCCTAAAGCGGCGTACCATCAAGAACTTTTCAAAGATTCTCAGCAGAAATCGTTCTACGGATCGCTGGGCTTTAATCTCTCTCCGGCAAGCTCCACAAAGTCCGCGAAAATATGCACTTCATTGTTTGAATTTAGGGGGGTTGGGTCCTACACAGTCCATTAGAAGATTGGCATCACCGATTCCGCTTAGTATACCTAACCTGAACTACAAGGTTATTAGCGTTCACCTGTGCATCGCTATAGATTGAACACTCTTTTCCCCTATAAGAATCGGTGGGAGCTACGGTGGCTTTCGGGACGTTCCTAATTGCTACTTTCGTTCGATGGAATGCTAGAACTAGCCGAAATCGAGACAAATACAACGCTAGTTGAGAGCTTCACAGGCTAAACGAAAAGGGCATTGAGGTGAGCTGTCAGGTAGCGACACAATGCTATGACCCATTGACAGGTGCATAGAACGATGACGCCGTTATCACTGCTGTGATAAGTTTTCACTAATGACCATTGATAAGTAATGAACTTTACTTACGGCGATAAAAAATAAAGTCACCTCAAAATCGAATCAATTTCTAACAGGCAAGAATAAACGAGTGCCAACCAGAAAGAGCAAAAAGTGGATTTTTAAATATATATATAATTAGCTAAGATGTAATTTCAAGTTTAGTACCTTTTCCACTCATGGACGCACAATCGAACAAGGTTACAATACACTAAAGCATCTCCCTAAAGTGAGCCGATCGACTTTTGATTGTAACTGCAATACACACACTCAGCAAGCATAAGGCTGAAAAACTATAAAATATCTAAAAATACGTACAGAGCCATATAGATAAAGTTGATGAGTACCAATAATTCGCATCAAATGACTCCTATGCAATAAAAAGACACCTGTTACCCCCGGTTAGGTAATTCTATTTCAGTCGTCCTTTATAGTATAGTATAGTATATTCGAAGGACGATGCTGCGACGGATAATGATAGTGGATATTCTTAATGGTAAATGAACGATAATGTCTAGTGACATTTTTGTTACTGATTGTTGTTGTGAATAGCGTCTAACAATTGTCCGGTCCAGATCTGTTGCATTGACGCCAGTACCTAACGTAAACCAGACAAGCTAAGGGACGGACCGAATCGTTGCGCACGCGCTTAAATAGGACCGACTATGATAAAGAATCTGAGACGACTGTGAGAGGCAGCCAACAAAAACCATTATTATCAATCTAGCTTCCAATTTCTTCTATCGTAAATTAATTAGTTTCTATCAGTATCATAATATGTCGAAATTTAGAGTGAAATTTGTGTATATTGAACTGAGAAGGCGATCGTAATTATGATCCCGTGTGACGATCATATTGTGAACATTATATTAACCGTTTTAAATTAGTCTTAATTATTTCCATTGCAAACGGGTGCAAAAAATGATTTTCGATGGGCTAAGAATGCCATTGCTGCAGCGTGAAGTTCGGTTGAACCTTTTATCTTGAGCTTGCATCGTGTGCTATAAGGTAAATCCATTTAGAAGTCCACGATCCCTTGTAGGGATCACAGGAGTGTTGCTCCTGTTTCGACACTGACGATCTATCGGTACCCCATCTTCTGTCGTCGTAAATGACAGTGTTTACAGTTATGATGTGCCAAATTGACGCTGATAACGTCTGTTTCGTAAGTAGCGCATTGACGATTCATGAAGAGGATTTGATCGAAATACGCCAAAGGTGCTTTTAGACCTTTGAAACGTGGCTATTTAATCAAATAAATTATTGATTAAATAGCCATATGAGGAACTTGACTCTAGAACGAGCTAGCTTGGCTTCTCTAGTTAGATTGAATTCACTGTCGTTGACAATTGTTTTCACTAATTTCGGCTTAAATGAGACAAATTTTATACTCCGCTCACTTTGCGCACAACGTGATGCGTTTGGTCTCACCGTTTACCAGGTCTACCTATACAAATGGTTTAACTGCAAATCAAATCTTTTACACATTGTTCGTATAAGTACGAGCCCTTTACGCTGGTAAATTAATAGATAACACGTGACCTTTAATTTAAGACAACAATTACGTTTTCATTGAAATAATACGTTTTTTCTTTTGTCTCATCAGTAGGTGGTAGTCACTCTATTTTATGCTTGTCACCAACTACAGTTCTCGTCACTATTTCCGCATTGACGACTTACTGTAGCTTTAAAATCGATTGAATATATAATTTGTATTCAGTCATCTATAGTGTGAACAGACGTGCCCCCAAACAATATCATTCTGTCCTTGTGCCCCCCCAAATATATGCCACTCGTATTATACTCGAATGTCTATACCGCAATTTGCTCGCACGTCTATGAGCGCCGATCGACAGATAGGGTCAGGCGGCCCACAGCCGACACTCGGCATTATTTCAAAGAATTTTCCCCGTCGGATCTTCGGATCGATCCTAAAGTTGTCGGAGAGTTGAATTGCGACTCTAACATGTTTCGAAAAGGTGACGCATGCATAGCAGCATCCAGTAGAATAGCAGCTCCATCTGTCTTAATGCCATAGCAGTTCGTCTTCTGTGAATGTGTTCTGTAGCGGACAGTAACCTAAGCTGTTTTCCGCCTTAGCAAGGAAGGGCCTTAGAAGGCCTTTCTGCTCCATCGACACATCCGTTTCGTGCGATTGCCGTTTCACACGGTCTCATAGGCTATTCGGCGAGAGCCGTACCCTGTAGCTAGATTTAACTATGGGACCAAACGGGAGTCGACTCAAGACAGTCTAGCCTTGCTTCTCACAACCCGATAGTGATGAAAATGAAATCAGACAAAAGATCAGCTCTTCGTTGCTGTTTTCACGGCTAGTACGATCTGTTTGCCGTAACTGTCACATAGAGCGTGATCCGCATGCTGTCAAATCGAAAGGCCGCCAGAAAACAAAGGTCGCTGGTAGGGCCCCGTTACGTTGATGCCATTACACCAGTTCGATTTTACCTTTAACTGACACAGGCTACGCTTAACAAAAGGAAAATCAACGTTGATGATAAGTAAACGAAATATTTCCAGTACGCCTAATACGTGCTTGTGAGGAAACGCATGCAAAATCGCCGGTTGCTACATGTTAAATCGCAGAGGTTAAATGCACTAATGCTTCATTCATTTTCTACTACTAAAGTTTCATTTTTTCTTGCAGTAATTACTTAGAATTTAGTTCAAACGAAAACATTGCGACTGGCAGAATAATTTCGAATCGTCTTTAACGTTCTACCGTTTCATAGACCTGCTGGTCTATGTAAAGATAGACTCTACCGTTACGCCCGTTACGGAACCATAACGCTACGGACCTTTAAATCGGTCATAGAGAGCCACAGAGAGTAACAGTAAAAAGAATACCTTACCTACGTAATAATGACGGCAGCTATCGGGATGATGACCTTCGGTCGGACCGCTGCGCAACTGCTCTTACTTACGATGACCCACTTTTGAATGTTTTCCACCCATCCGTATTTTGTAAGTCCATCGTGACGTCTTGAATGCTACTACCAAGCCGTTCTCATATAGCAATTAAATCCCATAATAGTAATGGCCACTATTAATAATAACAATTACGTGGTACATTCTATACTACACAGACACAATTCATGTATCGGAACACTAAAAGCATAAACACTAAAAGGGATCTAATTGTATAGAAAAAAAAGTCTTCGGTTAGCGAGCTCTAGCAAGCTTCCAAAAGATTCCAAAGGGTTTTTTTGGAAGTGTTGTTTTTTTTGGGCATGTTTAGGCTAGGTGCCAGCGGGTGGATGCACAATTCGAACTGAGTTTTTTTTTAATCGATTTATTTTATTGTAAGCACGGTAACGCGGTGAGTTATAGTTGTCCTTGTGCTTTTATTCATTTCATCACTCTGCTAAGAGCTGATATGTGATCGAGGCAAATTTAACGTTGAGCAGCGCAAGGAACATAATATAGGCGGGTCCTATTATTCAGTAGCAGATTGCCCGTAAGTAGTATCCGTATGAAAAGTCTAATTGTTCTAGCTATATCGAGTGAGTCTCTTGAATCCTTAAGAAAAAAACATTTTTCCTTCATTTGACTGAACAAAATATCGAAAATTACACTGGGCTCATCAACTGACACAAAGTAATGTGCCTAATGTCATTTGGGTGGGCGAGGCCTTTAGCAAATAGGGCCTAATAAATCGTTTAGGAAGTCGACGAGCCAAAGTAACTGAGTGCAATATGTCTTTTCAGTTGATTATCAGGTGTACTAATTCGATCGTTTGTTTATATTCCAGGTAAGAATTAACCGCGCACACGGGAAACTATATGAAGGCCTACGGATGATCGAAAGCTTGTGGTGAATCTTTTGCAAAGGGCATGCCATACGTTCTCTGGACGCTGCAGCTGAGTACGTAACAGTCTGGGATTTGAAGTCTTTGAAAAAGTTTGGTAACGTTTGCAGTGCATTGCCGGCAATTTTCCACAAATGCAAAAAAGTAGTAGCCCGATGATATACGATGTTTTTCATCGGACCAAGATTTCTCTGCACGTAGATCACGCTACATTTATTTATTATCGCATTGGGGGATATATCGCACATGTATTTACACCGAGTAACTAAGTATAACAACAAAGTCAATATTATAACAGTAAATTCAATCCTCTGGAACAATATTAAGGTCGATTGAAAGATCTTATTCTGTGTGTGATCGTTATTTTTTTATCGCCATTTCCTACTAGGGGCAAGCGAAGCGTAATAAATATGATCGCCTCACACGATCTTGACTCAATCTACAAGTATTAGCGATCTTCGAGCCTTACCTTAGAACTATTTTAGCAAACGCATTTCGCAGTGTAACGGACACGGGTGTGGCCAGCCTCTGAGGTGTCTTTTCGGAGGGACGCAAATATTGCATATTGGACGCCCTACACGCGTTCACCGTTTGGAACTAAATAATGAAATAATACTTCGTTTTTAGAGGACTTAAAAAGTAGATAATGCTATTGTTGATATACATGAAACCAATATGAAAGTAAAACCGAAAAAAAAAGCTCAAATCCGTTTCTTGGTACAAAAGAAAGTAGCTGGGAAAAACATAGCCAGTGGTCCTCTGCCAGAAATATATATATATATATAAGCCTGATTGCAGGACATATCATACGGGAACCGTGATGAATCCATTGAATCAATGGTGCCATTATAAATCACCGGATTATTCATGTATTTACCCGGCAGGATTAACTTAAAAAATCGTTCAGGTTTGCGACATCGTTGATGTACTGAAGGTCTGTGCTTTGTAACTATGTGCAACCATTATATGGAATCTGATGAGGTGGAGGTAATGCTCAGTGGATACGCGCGTACGCTACCGTTGTTGAGTTTGGTCGAATAAGCGAACGGCTGACTACTACCTTTTAACTGGGCTACTAGCGGCGCCATTTCCGCTATCTCCGATTTAGTGATACGAAGCTATCCAACGTATTTTTTTAATTGCCATTATCGTTTTTGAAATTACCGTTACTGCTGTTTTTCTGGGTGATACAATCCGAGTCGACAGAACCCGTACTAACGCCTGCTATGGAAATATCGATTAGTCATCAAAGTCGTCTTGGGCAATGCCTGCTGAGTGCGACACCCTTAAATCTTACTTTTTCCCTGAATAAAATGCTTCGACCACGTGTAACCCATATGTGGCGAGGTCAAGACGTGCTATCTAATAAAAACTACGACGTTTGCTGCGAATCGTCAGCTTCTGTAAATCTATATTTTTAACGCTCAGTTCGACCGTATACAAAATTTTCTTATAAACAACGTATCCAAACGTTATCACGTCACCATCGAGCTTTACGTCACCAAAACGCTATCGAAAGTCTACGTTTATTTGCTAAAAGAAAAGCTTTTTCAAGGATTAGCCATCAAGACTAGGTACGCTAGAAATGGGTATAAATCAGTGTAGGTGACTACTGTAAAATTTTGATTATAATCGATCTGTGATTTGAAACTTTGGATCTTACGGTTCTAAGAATTAAGTTTAGGGTGTGAATAGGAGGTAGTGTTACTTGTAGACTATATCGCTTTATCTCACTGCGTTTGTCATTTATCGGCCATGTCTACCAAATAGGTACTCACGCGTACTTATCTTTACTATATCACATGTTTGTGACCGATAGTCGATCCATTTATTCTGTTTGTGCTTCAAGTGGCACATTTATCATACTACTACTCTGCTTAGTACACGTTACGTAGGCTTGTTGTCAGGGGTCTTGTCACTCAGAAGTTTCCCAATCATTTTAACTCTTCTTCTGGAGTAATAGCCAGAGAGGTGTCTGTTTCTTTGTTTTTGATTAAATTATCAGAGAATCGTGGTATCCAGTGTTCCATCTTTCGAATAGAGCGTGTCGCTAGGCTTTGTCCCGTTTCGCAGTCCAAATATAAACGGAGAATTATCCGTTGCACGATGTACAGAGAACGGAGGGCATTGCTAAGGGAAAGCTAGACATCGTCACCGATTCTTAGGGATGGTACAAGAAGCAATCCGGTTCTATGCGTACTAGTCACAAATACCAAATATCGGATCTAATGCTTACAGTGCTCTTATTCCCCTCCGGGATAGGCGGCTGGCGTCATCAAAGCCGCAGCTCTATTGCGTCCTTTTCCCTGTAGATGTGTTTATATTACGTTGTCTATAATAGTTGATCTATGACGATCACACACCTATGGTATTGGTTAAGTTTTATTGTTTTGTCGATAGTTCGATATTTCCATTGTGGACACCCTCGCTGAGAGGAAATGGTTCTCAATTGCGATAGCATACAATGATGCATTATACTGACTGAGCCGTTGTACACGAATCTATTATATATCCGACGTTGTCCACAAGCTCTCAGCTTGTGAAAATTGTTTCCTATGCATTGACGTTTGCAATATTAGTTTCCATTATTCTTTGAAGCACTCTATAGTAATCGGCACAGACTTCTATGTATAACCCACACGATATGTATGCTGTTTATTTGTTTATGTATAGATACCTCTAAATATTTTCCTTAGATAATTCTTTCCTGAAGCGCCATACGTTTTTTTATGTGTCGTAAGTGGGCTACGCAAGTTTACCGTTACAAATGTTTCTGCCGATGCATTAGATGTACGGGAATCCCGCAGCCTATAAAAAAAATTTTAGCAATGTTGCTTATTTTTGGGTATAATAAAAATGCGAATAATAGCCTAACGTAGTAATTCTATAAAAAAAAAAAAGTGCATGAAGTATTATAGCTCTATATAAATACCTATTATGTACATCATATTTAATTTTTACGCCAGTAAGTATCACTGCTTTCTAGTTCCCGTGCCGACACGGCCATCGCCAGTAAACCCACAGCCAAACTGTGCAGGTGTACTTATGGGCGCGGTACATCGTTAGCCGAGAAAGTTTCCCATTGAAACACGCTGCTGCCCTCCAATTGTTGGGCAGTTTTTTGCCTATGACATCGGCAAATGTATCGCATTGCGCTGCAAGAATCAGCTTCAACGGTAGCGATAGACGTGATGGCGTGGCTAGTGCCGGTGGCATGGTATATACTGTGTACAGCAAAAGGACCTATCAGATTCGTCACTGTCTTGATTTCTGGGTTACGGCGATGGCACAAACCCTTCACTGCGTACGAGCGCTGGCTATCTGCACGAATAACTAGATGTATACAAATGCGTCTACAAAGATGTAGCTGTCCGAATCAACAATCTGAGAAAAAGAATACAAAATAGAAATGGAGTAGTATTCAGTTGCTTTTTTGGCCGCCATGCGTCACGGCATTGCAGCTCATAGTACAACAGTAAAGGCCGTTGTCGCGATCGTCGCCATTCCGCTCACGCCTCTCCTTATCATCATCACCGTCACTGCTATCAGCACGCCGATAAACTAAGTTGTAAATATTACCACAATTAATTCAGACATGATATAATGCGGTGTGTGACTGCTAGCGCCTATGTATCTCGGTTAGTTCGGTTACGATGTATCGCCGACGCGTCCACGGCTTCTTGATACAGGTTCTGGCCATTTTATGATTTAGTTCTATATTAGCGCCAATTGATGCATCGATGGGCGATTGCTTTGCCCCATAATGCTTAGGGAGATTAGAGATAACACTGTTCAAAGATGTTACGTGCGACGTTTTTATTCCCGTTCTTTCTCCCCGATTCGATTTGACTTAACGCAAAAAAACGCACGTTCGTGTATGACTCCGAACGGTAACTCTGCTGTGATCTACGATAGCTACGATAGCATACTATTATTGTTAATATTACAATGAATATTAGCGAATAATTAAATATTGGATGGAGATGGATAACCCTGAACAGATTATCTCAGATCTGTCAGGTCTTTGACTGTTTTGTTTCTACGTGGGACATCATTTGTATAATAGCAGTACATACATACACATGTGGATAGTTAATTTGGGACATATACATATATATATGTTGCGTAAGTAGAAATGGAAAAATATCTGTGTATAGAAGCACGGCACACTTCCGTCAAGCGAAGTTAAGCGTGAAAAACAGGAGTACAAGCGTTTGGCTTATTCTTTTTCTATTCCTTTAGCATTTTCCTACTTATTTTACTGCGTACGAAACTTCAACATATACTTGATCAGCGCTAGACAACGCTGTTGTCTAGCGCTGATCAAGTATATGTCCCATCAACCATATCACGTGCGAAGAACTTGGCATGAACTATGGGGAAATACCAGCTCTTAGCTACAATGCAGATCGCTATTGTAAATCGAAACATGTCATGCCTATCTACGGCGTACGTTTGCGAAAGGGAACCTTTTTTTGCGCAGTCCTCTCAGCTCTTCATCCCGACAATTCGGAAAAGAATATGCGCTGTTCCGAACGGCTCAAAGCGGTTCGGAAAAACTTCGCGATGTCACACGTAAGGCGCAATTTTTGTGCTGTTTTTCCGTTCTTTGAAATCAAACTAGTTCTTGGCTTATTCGATCAACAGATGATAGCTGTCCACGAGGTGAGTCTCAGGCAACACAACCGAACGCTGCTGCTAATGTCACGCGTGCCTCTGTTCGTTTAATATATATATTTCAAATACAGGCTCTTATTGTTATCTTACAGTAGAGTATTAGGATGGAAGCTTATCTTCAGGAAGCACGAATAACTTTAACGGACGGTGCCCAGTTTCGTAACTCTTAACTAGAATAAGATTTGCTCCAAATATAAACGTGCGTTAGTTACCCTAAGGCGCTCGAAAGCTGCAGTGCACCGTAGATAATGTATCTTTGGCTTTATTTGTTGAAATGGTTTCGTTCGGTTCGATTCGTGTAACGCTCGTCTCACTCGGGTACACTTTTCTCGGTACTAGAACAACGTGAAGTCTTAGCCTAAACGTTTTTTGGTTCCTGCTTACAACGAAGTCATCACTGGACTATAATAAAGTTCTATATCAATTTGCTAGAACGGCTCGTCACGTGTTATGAGACACTGGCTTAATATTTGGCTTAATATTTGTTAAGTAAGAGTTCATCAATATTTGTCGGACACTTTGCGATGTCTCAAGTTAATACAATGCAATCATTACGGATATGCAATTCGCAGTTTTACGCCCAATCGTTCTTCTTGGCTCTTTCCACAACGGCCTTAATCCATCCAGGACAAGAACGGCTGCTTTCAGCTATCCTTTTCGTAGGCCCTCGATGACAGTGGACTCCGCGGGTGTTTCAACATTTAAGCTCCGCTTGAAGCCCTAGGTAAATAACGGAATAGTTAAACCGCCGAGTTATTATCATCATCATCGTGGTCATGTAATAGATACAATTCTAGCTGTTCAAAATATCATATACGGGTCGTTCTCGGTGTTACTCTCCAAGCTTTTTAAGCTAGGTTATCATTGAGAACGTATGGCACGGTAGGAGCTACAGAAACAGCTTTCCAGGGGCATTTTATCAATCAGTTTTAGCTTTGCGGGGGGTGGTGTACATGTCATTTGTTCCCTCTGACTGTACTGCTTGTAATTTGTGCTCGGCAGTCCGCAGTATGCATCCAGCCTAACAAGGCCTTATGGTAACAACAACGACAAGACCAATGTCATCACTGCAACAACAATAAGCACGCTCATACATATAGAAACGAATCGAAACATATATGCAGACATATATACAAATGTATGCAAGCACAAACAGAGCATATGTTCATTCGTTCGAAAACTAATCGGGACATGTATTTTTTTCGACCATAACTATACTATTCTTCCGATTAACGACGGATAAATGTCAAAAGCAAGCCATGCACGCATCTCGTGTGCACGTGGGATAGAAGTGCATGGCGCAAGGAACGCTGCATGCCCGTTGTTGATCCGTCTCCAACTGCTCAGCTTCTTTTGCATACTAACAAATCTTATATATGTGTGTGTGTGTATGAATGGACGGGATTGTACTCGGCAATTCGAGACACAAATCTGATCCGGGTCACCGTAGCTTCTATTTCTCCTTAATTTTCAAAAAGATAGAACCTGTCTACGAATCCGGTGAACCCACCTAACGCAACAGCGGGGGAGTCAAGGAGGATCTACCGTCAAACAAAGTGATCCGTAATGGCAGTTTTCTCTCCACACTGCCGTCACTCTGTTCGACAACGCATGAAATAATAGAGGATCGGCCATCTGTAATATCTATTTATAACAGTAAACTGTTCGCCGGTGAGTTTGCCTAAGTGCCTACTTGGCCTGCATAATTGAGACTAGCGCCATTATTCTAAAAGGTATTACATCATAAGCCACAGCGCCCTGTAACGTGGTAGTACCCCCCAACCGGTGCTGTGATACCCATTGTATATATGCCATATGCTGGACCCCTTATACTGTCTGTTAAATGGTCCGGGCTCACAATCTGTCTTTTGTATGCATAAAACTTCAGCAGGTGAAGCCGCTATCTGTATTTCGTACAACAGAACATGTGATATATATATATATATATATATATATGTATATAAAAATAACTGCCTGTGTTGTATCAAGAAGTGATAGGCCGAAATGATGGTGACTGGTTTTGTCAATCTTTGTGACAGCACCCAAGTCTGAAATACACCACCAATACGTCTGAAAATATTTGCAGGAGTTGTGCAATGAAAATATCTTCCATTTTAGATTACTGGCGAACTCATGCAAGGCGTGCTTCAGGATAAGCTGGCCATTAAAATGATGCAACACTAACCTATCAAGCGTGCTAAGGAAAAAAGATCGTAACTTTGACATACTGCAATAAGTCGCTAGTATAAATGAACGTTAGCTTTCGCGATCAACCGTGTCTGGGTTAATATGCATGCATACTATTAAGGAACGGAGATAGCTATTCCAGAGGTTGGCAAATGAGTTTCGACTGAAAACGTAAATTGACATTGAGGATCCACTTGGGAAATATCGTTTAGGGTCTCCTTGTGTATATCCGACCTATTTATTTCTAATGTTATCAGAGTGATTAGACACCTGTGTCGATGGGTACTCAGGGCCCACATGCACAGAGACTAGCAAGATTCTCACAATGGCTGAAAGTGCTAAAATTTTCATTTAAATTAACTTTAATTTGTTTTCAACTTGTTTAATTAGTAATTTAAATTTATGCCTTATTATGCTCAAATGTGTCGCCTTCTAAACGAGTAAGTCATCCTTTATTACGAGCAAGTAAAAAAGGGTTCATTTACACGAGTATATAGTTCTAATAATCGCCTCCCTTCAAACCGCCATTACAGCAGCTACTAAACTGAGTCTTCACGTTTACCTCCCGTTTAACTTGGCGATTCAGCGGCGAAGATTATGATAGTGATGATGACGATGAGCACTGAGGAGATTTTTTGGTTACTTTAGACGATTTTCCCTGCGGCTTCAGTTTTGAATCTCTCCGCGCCGCACGTACCCTCTCTGTGTGGCGGACCCAAAATAGCAATAGATTTGAGGATGACCCATTTCGCATAGTAACAGCACCTAGTGGCAGTGGGCACTCGATGTATAATGTAGTAGTTGATCAACACGTTTCGTGCTTACCGCTGCTAGGATTGTGATTGTAGCAACAGTGGCCGTGCTATCTATAATGAGAATTAACTAAGCTGCCCAGTCCAGCCACGTATATAGCCCGGGCGGACGACTAGACAGCCAGCAAGTTGGCACTTGTAGGCGCCAATGCGTTAGCTCGCGTTTTCTAAGGACCCTTGTATTAGGCCATGTTTGGGCCGATACCTTCTTGTCGTCATCATTGTCGTTATAGGCGCCTTTGCTAGATGGCCTATCGTGTTCGGATGGCCTGATGTAGCATATCGTAATAGCCATCAAATGTTCCGATGTTTATGATTCTTTTGGCGCTCCGCGCTGCGGTCGTTGTCGTGGGTGCAGCCAATGCTCCAGTGATGATGGCCGTGACAGTGATGTTGTGAGATTAGGTGCCTTGGACTCTGTTTCATCTGCTTCAGCTGGTCCGTCTTCTAAGCATACTCTGATTGTTTACGTGTCTTGTGCTTCTCGCTCAGAAACAGCCATGAAATCAGCCGACATGGCAATGTGGGTTAGTAGCACCACGTAGTAAGTCTTGAGCGGCTACTACTGGCCTTATTCTTGTGGCAAACGGTACCTTCTAGTCGAGCCAATTACATTCCAACTGCACTATACTCGGCTGGGTGTTCGTGAGCTTGTGTGTATATGTGTGTGTGTGTGTGTGTGTCAGGCCCTACGTTCAATAGAATCAATAAGCATGCATAAACAATGCAAACCGGCAAACGAATACGGCCGTGCATATGGTTTTAAATTTTTGTACAAAGCAGACTGTTAGAAAGCGTTCGTGTAAATCGGAAAGAAAGAATATGTGTCTTGAAACGCAAATGTCCGGGCGAGCTTGGATTTAAGTGCTACGTGAATCATCGACATTGAAAGGCTGAGAGAACATAAACAAAAATGCCAAATTTAAGGTACCATTATGAAAAAGAAGACATACAATTTCAATAAACAGCCCCGAGCGTCAGTTTGTTGGCTAGTTCCTAGAAAAGCGTCGTTGGTCGATTTATTCTTACAGCAGAGAGAATAATATTTTTGATTCAGTGTCATCTCATATTAATTCAATTTATTTACTGTACTAGATAGAGTACTAGAAATGAGAAAAAGAACAGTTATTTACTAAACGCGCTCGAATACAATTAAGGGTTTTTTTTGTCCTTGTATTGACATGTTATATATATATATATATATATATATATATATATAAACTGTCTACACCTTGTAGAAGATGTAATGCAAATACATCGGTTTTATGTGGAAGAACAATGGAATGCTTATTCCGTCCTATTTTAGACCTTGGCCACATAGGCTCAAGCATTTCCATACATTGGTACAGATAGCGATCGCTTTCCTCTGAGTCAAAGATCAGCAGTAATGCTGTTCGGTGATTTCTTTTACGATCGATAGAATTATTGGCCTTGAACTTCTGATACATACATAGGTGGCCTAAACAGATACGGGGCCTAAAAGCGTCCCAACGGTAACGCTTTAGGAAAAAAAGACTGTCTGAACAAAACTCAGCCTGCGCGTCGCCAACGATCATTCTCTAGTATAGCTATAATATTGCAATCGTTATCAATAGATAGATCATAGTGATTGTCTTATTCAGGCTGGTCAAAAGGAAACTTGCAATTTTTCGTCCATTATATGATGGAACATTTTGCAGTGGGCGTCTGCCCGTCGGCCTGATTTGAGAATTCGTATTTAGCGTATATATTACAAAATGCAAAGTACGGTTGACTGTAATATAGAGTACCTGATCTGAGGTGCATTGATATATTGGCCGGCTTTACTCAATTAGGTTTGTTGTTATATGCGAAAGGTGCTCCCCTAAAGCGAAATGGAAATGAAGTTTGCTATGGCAAAAGCGACCGCTATTATAATCGTTTATATTGTGAATGAGATAATAGTTGCGTTCTTGCTTTCATTTCTAAGAGGAACTTGCCGTGATCACAACGATCCTCAGATACTTGAGCCTAACAACACCAATCAGAACTATTTCCAGACAGGTCCGTTTTTTTTTTTTGGTAAATGCATTTCGTGGCATAATCAGCCATTTTTGCTTTTCTTGATTCGCTTCTTTCATTAGACATTTCATAGAAGACGGAACGGAGCTACTAAAAAGATATTGCATTTACTCGGGCCTATTCGGCTTGCACCTCATACAGCCCTTCATTTGGTAACTTGGAGCGATCCGTAGTTTGTTAGCGGTAAATTTACCTTCTGTGGCAGGTCTATCGGTAGTATTCTTCTGTTCCATGTATGCAGAAGAAGCGCCTTGTCAATGATGACCCGCTTTAAACAGTACGCTGAGACTCGTCCCGATGAATGACGCTTTGAACCTCTAAACACCAGGGTCATTCCGACGATTTGGAACTGTTTAGTGCGGTTCTGTAAGGAAAGACTGTCTAATTTCGTCAAAGCAGCCTATAGAAGAACATTATACGAAACAATGTTAATAGTTACAAATCCTAAAAAAATTATTCACTAGCGTTTTTTTTTTTCTATGCAAATGTGACATCGATCATTGCTTGTATTATCTGATCGTAGAATGAAGTTCCCAGTTATTCTAATGACTAACTGGCCCGGTTTCATTACCTGCTTAACGTAGTTTGAGATATACGTTTATCTCCATGACAATGCTGATCTGATAGTGTCGCACATGCGATAGGAGTTCACTACCGCTAATGGGTTCGGCAATGATATAGAGGGATAGGTTGGTGTCAGCCATCCTCGACCTCATCGAAGTGATTGTCACCTCGGAGTCCTCATCTGCACTGCAACGGTGGTCAAATTGAATAGAGTACGCACTGATCAAGCTAGCAAGATATTGTTATTTACGTAGAAAAGAGAGCGACAGATAGAACACTGCTGGGAATCGCCATTATACGATGGTTAGAAGCATCACGACCGATCTGAGGCAATGGTTTGTGAGGATGCTGTCGTTTTTGTGGCTGTTTAGCGAATCGATACTGCGCGGTAGTATCACCGAGATACGATAGCGGATTATATAATATTCCTAATAGGTCTGCTTGTCCTTATTACGACTCGATCTTTGGGTGAAATGAGCTATAACGTGAATTATGGTTTGCATATGAGAAGCGACAGTACTAGTATTCGTTTGAAACCTGTAGTTTTGTGTATGAGCTTCGTTGTGAAAATTGTCCCTTTTCTGCCGACGATAGCGCTGCAATAAATATAAGCATAAGATAATTCCCTAGTTCAGGTACCAATTTAAAAAGGAGACTTTTCGCTAGAACATTGGAACAGTTTTAGCTCGACGTTGTTTTGTTGCCAACGGGCACTATTCTGATTAAAAGTAATGCCGCTACAGGGGCATGATTTGAGGCTGCTTCGGGTGAGTCCGTATGAAGCCTTTCTTGATTTACTAGAAATATTTTTAACGTTCTCAGTTAGCGTTCGTTTTCGTAGAGCAACGTCAAATTCGTAAAATGGTTCCGCTTGCACTATCCCATAACGTTCGAAAAGTAGCAAAGAGAGCAGCTATTGATAGAAATTGCGCAAGATTCTCTCAAAAATCGCTTTGGCGATTTTTGAGAGAATCTTTGCTTTGGCTAATTTACTTTGGCTGGTATGTGACCATTTAGATCTTTAACAGCTCCTTATATTCAAGCGGCGCAGGGATATCAGCTAGTTAAGATGTCGAGTGTGATATGATGGCTGCAATGATTGTCCATGTAGCTGACCCGTTCGGGCCTGGCAAAAAAGCTTTATCATCGTTGCTATCGTCATACCGTATTGGCTATCAGAAGGTGTCTTACCTAATGAAGGGTAGAAAAGTCAATGGGGAATTGTGTACCCGTATGCTTGCTTGTTATCAGAGGTGTATTTATCTGTGCTTATGTAACGTGTCTACGACGACGCTGTAGATTCAAACGAACGGTATATCAAGGCCCAGTGGTAATAAACCTTGAATTGTTCGAGCTCCAGAAATAAACGCGCGTATTACGGGAACCAACAATAAGAACAGAGTACAATGCAATTATTACCGATACATATCGATAGTCGGCGCGATGTAAAGATTTTGAATATCCGCCAGTGGTATTTTATTTATAGATTTATTTAGGGGATTTTCACAAAGGTACATAGGTAGTTCTATTAAACTTGCGATCTTAAAGGTGAGCGTTCTGTAGTTCGTATGAATTAGCCACACGTTGGTTGTACGTTGAAGTAGGATTAGATGTACGATGGTGTTGCAGGACGGTAAAAAACCTATAAGATTTGTGAGCGTCCTTTTCGATTAGATGCTGTATCAAGAGATTTGAATATCGATAATTGTCCCAGTTTCCCAATTGTCCCAAAGAACTTCAGGCATAGAATAAGTTTCGAAGTGGACGTGGCAACATGTGTTTAGTTGTTGCGAAGTTGGCTAGGTGCGTATTGCATCATCCGACGCCATTTCCTAGAATTCATTGCATCCTTTTATTCAAATGAGGTTAGATGTTAGAAAAAAAGGTTGCAGCTTGCATTGAACGGAGGACCATCTCTTGCATACTGGAACATTGGTGTCGTGAATGGTGGCCGTAACTTTGGCAACATCAGTCTCTGTACAACCCTTCATCTACTGGGCAGTACTCGGTATAGTCATTAGTACCCAAACGATAGAGCCGAATAGATGTGAGCAACAGAGATTACCAGATATTACATCATGTCTTGGCACTCGTACAAGGCTATGAACTAGATGACGAACATTCCCTTCTGGTACGTTCCTCAACGGTATTCTACCCGAGATTCTTTAAAGTGTAATGTACTCTGAGGTCTCGCTAGCTTCTCGGACCTCTTGACTATATTTGCCCGTTATCATTTTTCTATTCGTCTGAGAGCTCAGTGCCTGAGTGAGCAGCTGTGCCTGTAGCGAAGCAGTCGTACCTAAGATTTTGGTTGCCAGTTCCTATGAGTCGCCAGTTGCCGCGTGTGGTAGCACAGGGTTTGCTGTCTAGATCAACATCTTCCGCGCTCGCCATAGAATTAGACGGAAGTTGTGTGGAGTTCGTCTTTGAAAAAGCAGTTCTTCCAAGTTGCCTTTAAAGGCCCTTCAAAGGTGTCGCCTCGTGGTATTCGTCTTCTACACACAGGTAGGACTATTTACTGCAGTACGCAGTTGTTTTGAGCTTAGTAGCAGGGCACAAACGTTGGTTATCTTTGTGGCTGGACAAAGCAGTAGTTGGTTTGCTTGCAGAAGCATCTTAGACCAACAGCGTGTAATAAACAAATGCTTTTCGGGCGTTAGCGATGTTAACAGTCAGGACGTTAGACGCAATGACCCATTAGAGTTATCTCAGTCGCCTTTTAACTTCCCGGTAGCCGTACTATTAAACATGCTCCCCACAATTCGGGACCTCTTCGGGCCGAATTGCAGGGTCCCAATCGGATGATCCTAATTTTCAAATAAAAAGTTACTCCAGCTAACATAGTGTTGTTTTATTTATATGGTGTTTGGATGCTATCGTTTTACGGACGGACACCTGCATCGTAAGCTCCATTCTATTATTCTTGAGTTTGACCGAGCTGCTGATACACTATTGTTAGCCCTGCTCTTCCTGTCGTCTACATTTCTTGCAGCGTATTTGTTCATACTCAACATATATTTATTTTTTTTTTAAAGTTAACCGAAAGTCGCTTACAACCAATTGTATATTATTTCGACACGGATTAGATATCGAACAGGAATCGGCGCTTTATACCCATGCCTGTTCTTGCTTTTATTTTCCATAAATTTATTTTCGCGCACCCTGTCACGATAATTTGTGAGTAATAACTTTTCAGTGGCTACGTGAAAAATGGGAATAGGAAAAAAGAAATAGAGACAACGACATAGGAGCCCGTTCTACGATACAATAGTACCCATTACTATACCGTCTACTCAAGTTCAGCGTAGCTTTTGGGTTTGATGATTTAAGCGGATTATGTGGTGCTGTTATGTCCTTACGCGGTGCTCGAATGGCTATCTACACTTGGCCTTACGCTTCGGCTTCCCACCCCGTGAGTCTTCGTGGGTTTACTGCCAGGTAATAAACAATTGCTTTACTGCTAACTAATAAATACTAAAAATATTTACTAAAAGTGGAAGCGCAAAGCGACCAAAGGCGTGCAAAGGTGCTACAATCTAGAGCATTATAAACGTCGTAAAAACGTGGTTCAGTCAACATTGTACGGAACAAATGTCTGCTTTAGGGTATCGTTTGTCCTTTTTTTTTTACGAATGAGACTAGTAGATGTAACAGATGGACGCATTTGTACACGAGAAAAAAAAAAATGATTTCAGCCTTCTCTTGGGCTTAAAGAGGCTTCTTCGAGCTTTGCTTACCAAAGATCAAGTGAATATATGTTTATTTGTAATCTCTATTGTGGTTATCTATTTATTGTGGATGCTTCTATTACACACTTCAAGTCACCATTGTAAAGCTCTGTTTTGTTCACCGCCTTGTACCCGAACAGCGGAACAGCTGCTTTCGGTACATCGGATTCGTTTGCGTACGTTCTGCTCAGCTTGGGCTTTATGTCAGGGTGTAGTGTCTATTCCATCCTAGACGTCCTAAGAATCTATTTTGGCCTACTACAGATGAGATGTAGTTTTTATCGTTATCAAATCCATCTATACCTGTGGAGGATCAGTTGAAAAGACAAACTGAAAGCTGCCTAGATCTTTTTCACCGATAACGGCAGCTACAGCCAGCGTCCCGTTTATCACAAACTGCTGATCAAATCAAGCTTCACTTGAGTAAAAATAAGGGTTCTCATTTTGGTCATATCATTTTGATGACGGACTATTTACAAATACCCGCTCTGACGTCCAAAGGCGTTTTTTTTTGCTGCCTCGCTGTCAGTTCCGGATGTTAATGCAGTTGGATTTTGGTAGGTTTCACCTCAATCCAAGGTCCAATCGATGAAATTGCCGAACGTCAAGATGGCAAATTCGTTGGATAAACGATATACTCTGCATAGAGGGGGTGAACGTTCGGAATAAGCCAGTAGAAAGTTATAGCTAAAGAAGTGCACCTGGAATAAAAGCTCCTCACTAGTGTCTGTACATTTTTGTGTAGAATTCATCAAAGTCATATTTTTGTTATTGAATCATGTCAAAATCACATAACTGCCTTAGGTTTCACAATTGGGACCTTCCTTCGGAAGAAGCCTGCACGATGTAAGTCTGCAACGTTTTGTAGCTAACACAAAGTAACGCCCTTTTTATTTTCGTTTTTTTTTTTTTTTGGAAAAAGTGTTATATGAACATTGTTTTTTGTTTCAGTTCAGGTGAGAGTGATTATTCATTTGAGTGAGGAATAACACCTACGTATTTCTACTGTAGTCAGCTACCAGGACACAGGACACACGCTTTGTTTAAATTTTCGCTGCGAAACACGCCCGAGATGTAATTTATCAAAATGACCAGGCTGTCAGCAGGAAAGGATTTGACGAATCAAACTGTGAATATAATTGGGATACCTCATTCGAACATAATTACTGAAGTGGACTATTATAAAATACCATTAATTAAGGGCAATTTATCTGTAGATCAGCTGAAGCTTCATTCCAGGGCTAACATTTTGTGGCGTAAATGTCTGTAAGGCTCACCCTGGGGTGGATTACAATATGTTATAGCCATGAATTAGGACAAAAAAACAGCACTAGGTTTCGTTGTAATGATTTTGGCTTTTTTGATGCATATTTAGCCTTGAAATTATTATCTGAAAATTCGTCCATGCCCCGATGAAAGATCAATCACTGTTCGCAAGCGTTCTAGTGATAGCTGCCAATTGTTATTAACTACCTTGACGGCCTTTTAGTCCACGTTGCGTAATAAGTTTGTGACAATGTCCGTCCGTGTAAGTTATTTGGACGTGGCAGTCCACTTCTATAACGTCAACCGGCAGTTGAATCAAATGGAATACGTATCACTTGTGGTAGTGTCCACAGTATCTGTAGCCGTCTTTATTCTGGCGTTTCGAATCAGCTCCTACCTTGGCAAGCAACTGCTCGATATGTTGTTACCACTGCGTATTAGAGATTGTTACTTTCATTGATCGTTGGTGAGGCAGGCACAGAATCTTGAGCTAAAAGTATTTATTTTCATTATTATGATCATTTGAGCAGCAGCGGAATCAGCGGCACACAGCACGCTAAGCGGCTTCACCAGTGACCATTGCCATGCCGATACATTAGCGCTGTTAAATCCACCCCCATTTCCTCGTCATTGTTACTACAGTGTAGTTGTTCTCGTTGTGAATGGTCTCGTCTTATCGTTGCACAGTTGATGCGGTCGCTATCCGGAACCCCTGGGCCGAGCGGTTTTGCTCCTCTACACGGCATGGAGTTGTTATTGTTGTGGTTGTTGACGGCGTCAGCGACGGCCGCTTCGTGGCCCCTGACTGCAACGTGTACGTAATCGCTGCTCGGTATTGCCGCGCCGCTATTTTCCTCAAGCCGTATTGATGTTTCTGATTCAGACGTCATTACTGGTTCTAACGTTAGGTCCAGAAATCCTGAACGGCTTTAATGCCGTCGAACGACCTGCTAGTGGAAAAAATCGAGAGCAGACGAAAAAAAATCCCCTACGTGTCTTCTTTTTCTTTCCTCAGAAGGGGCAAAGACAAATAACTAGAGAAAGATTAACAGACAGGTGAAACTATCGATAAATGATTCGCAAATGTGTTCGTAAAAAAAGCAATGACGTTTATTATCTCCGTTATTGGACTTGGAAGTAACGTTTAGTTCGGCTGATAATGCCGTGCTCTATATCATGGATGTGTGCCGACTTAATTGGTCACTGTATCTATGATTGTGCCACAAGGAGACGTGAACGAAAGTGCTATGATCATAAGGAATTTCCTATAATTGTCATAAGAAATATAGTTATAGATAGTAGTAGTATCCGTACTACTATATTACTTAGACTATGCCTATGATTTCTTGAAACTTGTTTTTATTAGAACACGGCTATCTCAGCTGAATGAGTAAAGCATTTCATACTTTATCAGTCTTGTTTAATAGAGCTGTCTTAATAGAGCCTGTTTTAATAGAGCTTAATGATCGACGTATTCCTAGGAAGTGAAACAAACGGCAGAGCCTGCATAGTTGCTGACTAAGCAGACCAATGCACCTGGTTGTAGAAGATATAGGGATCGATGCATTGTATGTGAAGTGTGTCCTTGGCTCGTCAAAAGGCCAAAATGAATGAAAGGCGCTCGTCAAAGGCGTTTTTATCGGCGTGCAGTTTGAATTGAAAATGACAGGAGGGCAACAACTGGACATACAATAACACTATAAATGTCGTAGGAGCTCCTCAGACGACCTGAAAAGGCTCGAGCTTCTTACAGATGGAATCGGGATATTATAAATATATATCGCAATCATTATTCTAGTAATCAACGTCCAGTTTGCCGGAAACGTCGCTCTATCCAAGGAGTCGATCAACGATAGAACGAAGTTGGCGGCGTGACTACAGAACGTGAGAAAAAGCGTTCATGTACAAATACTGTATATATATATATATATATATATATATATTATAGCCACAGGGCAAATTTTACGTTTAAAGGTCCGTATGCAGAATGGCTGGGGAACACATACAACGGAGTGAATGCATCAGCAAATTTGTTTCATAGAAATATATTGAGTGATAAATGTTGAAGTGCTCGTTGACTATATCAGCGATGGCCAGATTAGAAGAAGTCTTCAGCATCATTTGCTGCTGTTGACGCTGATGGTTGATGAGGAACGAGACCGTACGGAGTTGGCTCGTTTCATCATTTGAGGTAACAGCACAATGACGACGACTGTCCTAAACGCCGCGCAGTGCAGCCACCGACTCTGTAGTTATATCTACCGTTCGCGTCCAAGAATGGCTAATGCCAGTGCTAAAGAATTGTGCGATCTATTGCGAGCCAAACGATTATTTTCGGTATAGAAAATGAGCTCGATAGATTTACTGTCGTTCCAAAGCTGTCAGAATTGCTAACGCCTCTCTTTGCTCGCTTAAGTCGAAGCTCGCCTTTAGACTTCTACTGCTGTTAGTGCATGAAGAACGAATGAACTAACTAAATCTATAATAACGTCTGTTCCGCCGCGATTGCCGCATCGAAAACTGTCATATCTGTCACTACCTGCCTTCGTTTCCAATGCAATCGAGGAGCGACAACGACGGCCAACCAACCGATCAAGCAGGACCGCTATAAAATCATAGATGCAATAGGCTACATAAGTCGTCTTGTCCTCGTTTCGATTCCTTCTCTTTTGGGGGATGATCCCTTCAAAACTATTCTGCGTCCATTGATGTTTTCTGCTATCGGAAAGTAGACGACGACTCGAGGTGGGCTGCCAACATTGCTGACTATCACGGCGGAACAAGCTATTCTATCCTGTTACAAACACATATTTCGCATAACAACAGCCTATTTTCGAATGTTCAAAGCCTCATCATAGGACAACTGGTGCTTTAGGTCGTCCGTTTCCTTGCAACCATGCTGATGCTTTTACCGCTTTCTTTTGATTCCTCCATCATGAAATATAGTATGATAAAAAAATATGTAATTTTTTATTGTCTCCTTTTGTGGGATGTTTACTACTAAATGTCGCTTTGAAGTGGTCTAAAGAATATCGTTTCAAATAGGAAGCCTTTTTTATTACGGTATTAATAGAAAATTTGGGTCTTGACTGCCTCGTCACTAGTAGTCACTAGGGGATGCGCTTCCGTTGATTATTTTTTAATTTTCTAGCTCCGGAAAAGTGAAGATTACCCCCAGAAGAGTTTCTACAACAATGTTAGAGGGCTAGTTTTAATTTACACGGATACGAAAGCCCATTCATTGTTAGCTAACTGCTGGGGAATTGTAATTGATTTAGACAGCAAAATAATACATAACTGTACGCCCCCCCCGCTCGCCGTGATAATTTGAATGGAGAAAATACATTGGATCAAAAAAATCTTTTAAATCCATTTTTCTAACAATCTTGCATAGTTTCATCATGACAAAAATAGTTTTCAGAAAATTCCGTATCCACTATGGCTAATAGATAATATTGAAATTGTTCTCAAAGTAAACGCTTTCTACCGACGATCGTGGACCGCAGGTTTCGTGAACGACCTAATATGTAACACCTTAGGAAACATCTGCTAGTGTACAAAATTTGTTTTATTATATGTGGTAAAAATATCTTCTTCCATCTTCGTGCCATCTTCGAGACCAGATGATGGCGAGCAGCTTCACCAGATGACAACTGACGTTCGGCTCATTTCGACGTGAAGACGTCAACAGCGTTTAACGAAAATATGACAGTGGCATGCTTATAATAGATTTTTTTCATTTCTCGTTAATTTTCGTCATTTTTACTTTGTTTTTTTTTTACGGAGAGTGTTGTTTGACATTCTCTCATCTTTCGGCTGAGTAAGATAAAGCTCTGCCATTCAAATTTCATTTCACTCAAACGTTAGATGGGACAAACTGAAATAACTTACTCAATATTATCAATGCAGCAACTGTTTTTTTCTTAGAGAAAAAAATTGCTCCCCTCATTTTAGCTGTAGAGTAGAATTTGATCTGTATGCAGCTTATCGTCGTAAAGGCCTTTCTAAAGCTTTATAATGGTAAATCTGACTTGTACGTTATGTCACCACGCTTGTGCTCCTACTGACTAGCGCGACTTCATTTAGGTAATACTTTTACGTATAGTAGTGAAAAGATAGAGCAAACAGTTTGGCTCGGCCCATGGTGCTAAGTGTCTGCTTAAGTAGACTTCAGTGCAACTCAGCGACATCAATACAGCCTCTGCCGTTACGCCAGTATGGTAGGCATTTATCACAAAAGTGATGAAGATTTATCCATACGAGGTAGCGGACTGTGTATAGGCATAGTAATCGGTCGAGAAAAATAAATTGAAACTTCAGACGATCGCTGCGATTCAGTGGGCCCTCAACAGGCCCCTGTTCAACGTGGTGTTCGTGTCCGAACATTGATGACAATCGCCCTTTGGTCCTTTTCACTCAACAATACAGGGTGATGTCTTTTCGATAGCTCTTTGTCCTGATCTTCTATTCTGCTTTCTGGCTTGCCAGCGTCCAGTCTGAAGAACCGTACCTTTTGCATCAAACGCTTCGAAAAAAAGGTAGTAACAGCGATGTTGTTCGGATGAGAACCATTCTATATATTACCAACGACCATATAAGAAAATGGAGACATGGTGATGCAGGTACATCAATGGACGAAATTATGAATCACCCTCATTTAACCTCAATTTTTGTTGTTGTCGTTGTTGCTGCCACCACTACTGCTGCTGCTGCTGCTGCTGCTTGTTGAGCAAGTTGATCCCAGCATCCGATAGAACCACTAAATAGATTACATCTGTTATAATTACGAAAATCGGATGAAGTTTGCTAGACCTCGAGACCCTAGCTGACTTAAGTCGAGTGAAACATGCAGTATGATTCGCGATGCATTGAGGACATGCCGGCTAATCGAGAGACAATCTTTCTGCATATGAAGATTCACAGAAACCTCATAGATAATATCTTCAGGTCATATGATGGTTGTGATGTGCTGCCATACGTCATTAATCACGCTATTGAGTTTGATGTCTAGTGGGTAAATTTTTAGTCATTAAAAACATTCGTGCCACATTGTTCTTCTTAACCTAAATTCAAACTAAACTGGTAGTCTAACTATTGCGGATCGCTAGCAACTTTACAAAGACAGCAAAAAGAAGAACTCTCCTCGGGCGCGAGAACCCTTCTATAAATTTCTACCTCACCTGACCCCCCCTCCCTCCAAAAAACGATAAGGCTCGCATATCTTTACTCCATCTCCTGTGTTCCGATGTTGTCGTTTGTTCGTCTTATAAACAGACATCTCTATATATATATATATATATATATAGATGAGTTGATACTCAATGCCGCCACCTGCACTAGTCAAGCCAAATCCAGCAATAGCTTTATAGTTGTATTGTCCTACCTATTGATATATGCTCCCACATTTAGCTCTTGATGATTTCTATATAATTAAATATATATGAACACAACAATTGGGAACCTAGGAACCTAAGTTCATGCCGACTTTCCGGCCTGATTAAGAAGCTGAACTACCTCTAGTCCGTAGTAAAAACATGGGAGCAGACAAAGATTTCAACGTTTGGACAGACCACTAGTCAAGACTCAGGGAGAAATCGTGAGACGATGGAAACATACTCACTGAGCTCGGGGAAGTTACGATTAGAGGAAGAGGGAAGGTTGAATCTGTTATGTATGAGCTATGTATGAGAAGCAAGCAAGACCATCCCTTTGGGGGTCATAGACCACCAGCAAATGCTACGTTTGACTATAGTGTGATAAAGTGTGAGTGGGGGGGGGGGAGGACGCCGTGCATAGCCAGCTGGGTAGATAGTACTCTATGCATCGGGTCGCTAGATGCTGGAGCAAGTAAATATGACTTTTGACCATTCTTCCCTCCGGAGTCAGGAATAAAAGTTAGATGGTAGTGCTCAGTATACGTACTCCTAAATTCGGTTAAATTCCCTAGATTCGGACCCATTAAAAGAGATTATCGAGCCAACTCTACTGCATGAATTCGTCTTCATCTTTGTCTTTTCGCTGTTAGACCTCCCCCTGCCTTTATTCGATTCATTACATGGATGAAACAGGTGCTCAAACCCAATACCTTCTAATGGCAATGCAGACCTTAAAAGCGAATCCGTGGCAGGTGGCAAGGCACCTTCACTTATATTGACGTGACTACGCAAGACTAAATCGATTGGTGACAATAATTTGGAAACAAAAGAAACTGAGGTACTGGGAGGAGTCTAAGAATCGCGTTTCTAGGAAACTGAAACCTACAACGAGCAGGACGACCATTGCATAGCTGCTATTTAAACTAGTTAGATTAAATCACCATCGTGGTTAACAAAGGCTAGATTAACAGAAGGTCTGAATTCGATGCTGACCGACCTTCGGGGAAGTTAGGCTACAATACAAGCAATAAATCAATAAAAGTGTGTTTAAGACGCTTCCAAACGCGTGATGCATTGTCTACCTTACATTTATCTTTCGCTATTCCTTCAAGCAATTGGTAAAGTGATATAGGATCACCATTCTGCAGAATTAAAGTGTCGAACGTTCATGTGTGTGTGACAGCGTATATGTCTGGGCAGCTTAATCGTCTTCAGACTGTACACGCTGGATAGAGGATTTACGTATTGTCGCGCTAATCCGCATCCCTTTGCAATGTGCTCGAATCGAAACTGGGTTTTACGGAATTCTTAAAAGCCCTAACACTTGCCCGTAAGGGCATAGGAGGGAGGTCAGTAGAAGAAGCTTGGATTCAAACGGAGATCACAACTAGAAGATCAAATCATCCTTACTGCACGATTCAAGTAGACTGTAATATGTAGTATTTCTTTTGCAAATACATGGCGATAATTGCTAGCAGTTTGTGTAATACATATTAGTTCTACGCATCATGAACGACGATTCGCTGGCCTCCTACAGTATAGTATCTTCGTGTATAGCTATACAGACCTGTATATGTGCCGCTCTCGTTAGAGTCATTCTGAAGACACCTTACTGTTTTGACTATAATAATATTTATTGAAAAGAATATGCACTCCATGCCCGAGATCCACTGTGTCGTTAATGCCGTTCGTAGGGACGACGGTATATTTGTGCAATAAACAATCACCGGTTGCTCGATCGATGATTCGAAGTGTTGCAACTATTTTATTATTACCGATTGCTTGTGTTTCCGCAATCGACAAAGGTTTCACAGACGCTCATTGTGATTTGAATTTGATCCGGTGCGGTCACGGCCTGAGGGAGCGTCACAGTTGAATAAAAAATCGTGCAGGAATCATCAAAGAAACACAGGACGGACACTGCCAAACGAGGCTTGCCGTCGCTGCTGGTCTTTGATGACCTTTCGACGACAAACGCTCGTTGATGTAACCCTACAGCGTTGTTCGTAATAGAACTCGTTGGCTGCTCCTGTTGTTGCTGCTGCTGCTGCTGTGAAATTGCTAAGCAATAATCGTGTGACAACAATACAGAAATTGCTCAAGTTCATGTTGTGTGAAAAACCCAGCCGAGTGGTGCGCATCATGGACTGCCATTATACCGCTGGTTGCAACAGCCGTCTTAGTGTCTCGTAAGTTTTGCTCGTTTTCATTCCTGTCATAGTCGTCATTTTTTTTTTATTTTAAAACTCACCAATTTCTTTTTGTATTGCTACACAATGACACATCAGTGCTAGCTAGCTAGCTAGCTAGCCTGGTTTGTTTAGCTGCTCATCGGTAGCAAATAGTTGTTTCAAGATCCATGTCCACGGGGATCTACTCATTCAACTAGAACCAGTAATAACGGGGTCGCTGAAAATGCCGCTGATTTTTGTCCTCGATGATCTGCTTCCCTCCACACAAACCTTCCTAGTGGCTTGCCTCGATTAGATTAGCAAAAAGACGGGAAACAGCTGTCCCTGTGGGGGGTCTGGTTATTTCGTATATGTAAACCAATCGACTTTAGGGCAGACTTTCTGGTCGCCTTTGTGCAGCGAAATGTTGCCATGACGCCAACGTGCAATGGAAGGGGAACTGTGAAGTGCGACGTAATAGCCTGTTGATTTGTTGCTCATCCTACCACGCGTCTGTGACCACCACGCGTCGGATAGCATGGCCTATTCGGTACATCAAACCTGGGTAAGCATCATTGATGACGATCTATGGCCACCCATGGACTGATCAAATAGCAGCGACCGATATGAGACCAAGGTCTAGCTGTTGATCTCATTATATAATCAGATACAATGCTGCAATACGATGTCACAGAGAACTAACTACAGTGGAATCAGACCTCATGGGACCTGTTCACACCATTGACTTTGTTAAACGAGATGTTCAGGCAAAAATAAATGATGCAATCATCTATAAACTATGGACAGACACCCTCGATAAGGTCGTTAGCGGCGAATATTGCTATTATGTACATCCACTCGGCCGCATACCCAGACCTTTTTCCAGGTTAGGGTTAGAACTGCTATGATAGTGGCTATAATTGAATCGGGGTATACAGTTGAAAGAATCTGCGCTTTTCCCTAATCAGACTAGCTAACAATAGTCATACATATATATTTCTTTCTTTGGCTCAAACCGTGTCTCAACTATTATACTTCATATGTGAAGTAGTTTCACATTACGCTCTGGTTTAGGGACCCGCTGCACTGAAATCGTTAGGACCTCAAAGAGTTTTCAAACAAACTCACGAACGTGCCGACAGGAGTTAAAAATTACACAGAAACCCCAATTACAGATGTCACGTCAAATTTCGCTTACAGCAATTGATTCTATTGATATAATAGAAATTTTTTGGCTACTTCAGATAAAAATAAACCTGATGAAAAGGAGATTAAGCTGTGTTCACGAACCGCTTGATTTTGGTCAAAGCGCTATGATGACATCGCCGTTGATAGAGGTATCAACGGAGCTGATCACGCCTTCGAAATGTCAGGAGGAGAACGAAATGCGGAGGAAAATCGAATTTTGCTTTTGTGTGGGTGGGCGCTGACTATGGCGTGGCAAGTAACCGAGGTTGGCCGGCAACGATTCGATCGTATCCGACATTTTGACAGCAGCAACAATGGCAGGCGGCAGAATCTGCAAGAAACAACGTCCTGGTATAGCCTGTTGAAAATTTCAGCCAAACGTCCCCCAGTAAGGCCACGGTTGTTGCATGTCAATACTAGCGGCGGACGTTGGTTCGAAATCTGGTGAAAATCCTTGCTTGTTTCGTGACTAATACTGCTGTATGTATGGTGTCTACGAAGGCACGCAGCAGGCTGCATGTTGTGCCACACTGTGACTCCTCTCGAGTCTGGTGCAACTTTCGGATCATACCTTTCTGCTTATTGTCATTGTTTCTAGCGCGCCTTCAACAAAAATTGGGAGGTGTTTTGCGCCGTTTTCCGTCTTTCGTCGTTGATTCTAGAAACCGCCACATGCCAATTATACGAATTCGATTTTTGGTCCGATCTACTTTTCATTTGATTTTAGATCCCTTTTACACGGTCACCACGTATATGTCCTTGTTGGATCTTTCCGTTTGTACAATCGTTTGAAGCTGGATTGCGCCGAAACTACTGCGTCCGATCGGCTAACCCGCCACTAGGAGTGATAGCGAAGCCTTATAATAGCTCATCTCCAGTTCCGCTAGCGCACGATGGCGTTAACCACAGGCACGAAGCCACTGATATGTGTAGATATTTCTCGATCAGCCTGTTCAGGCCAACAATGGCGCTCGAGCTGCTTGGCCGGCACACCAGCGCGGCCAGTGGTAATGCCTTTTAAATTACTCAAATCACGATAGAAGTATTTCGTTGAATGCGAATGACGGGCCATATGTGTCGCTCTATCTGAATTAACGCGCGGGACGTATTCGAGGGAAACAGAACGAGGCGAAGGGAAAGGAGGGCGAGTGTGTGTTTGTCTATTATGAGTTGGCCTTCTCGGAGATTCGCTGCCGGTAGAGCGATCAGATTCATTCCTGGGAAAATCGGATTCGGTTCGTCGACTTGAGAAAGAAAACACACGGAACTGTGATTTGATGATAATAACTTCAGTTTCATTTGTTCCTTCACGTCCGGTGAGGCTTTTTTTAGGCTTTCTCTTGTAACAAAGACGTCGGAGGTAAAGAGTTAAATTTCTTTCAATACTGGCGCTAAGCGACGCTCGGTGGAACTGCCAATCACTGATAAGGGTAGCGTTGAATTATCTGTCAAAGCGGATATGTCCGAATAATTAAATAGACCCTACGTACGTTGTTGAATTGCTTCGCTCGCATCTTTTTAAACAAATAGCTCACTTTTACGAACTGTATGTAGACGCCGTGCATAAAAGACCCGTGCACTGTTCGAACCCCCCAAGGACTAGACACGATCATATAGCAAGAAACTCTTGCAATTTCGTAAAGTTCGGTTACGAGCAAAAAGAGAAAGCGCTAAGTTTTTTATACACTACGAATCCAAATAAAGTTTATTACTGGATAAGCAATAATTTTAACACGCCATCCCTAAACCTTTCGTTCGTTCGTTCGTTCGTTCGTTTTCCTACGACGTGGCATATCTAGTAGCAAAAATTCTCGAAATTCAGCGAAAAGAATCCAAGAGGTATACAAGCACGAAATGCTAAAACTGTTCGTACTTTTGAACTCATCTGTCCGGTCGCATACGCGGTCCGACGTGCACGATCGTTCTGGGTCATGCACGAACTTTGCGGTCATTCTGATCAATGCCAACTTGTCGAAATTGAAGACAACAGCTGTATTAGCTTGGATCTTCCCTGTAGCTGTATACCGGACCGGCCATTAGCCTCAGTATCAGTACTATATATTTTTTACGCTGATTCAGTCTCCCAGTTCAATCAACCTCGCGAAAAACCGAACGGCCCCGTTCAACTACGGTACGGTACCATTGCACTGAATGAGTATTTACTCATATATAAATGATGTGTCTGGTAAAAGGCTTAATCATATTCGATGAATTAGGTTTCTGACTGGACCACCGTTATTTGTTGTAAGTAAGGGTCTGAGTTACCGTTTAAGAAGTGCAAATAGCCCATTTCTTTCACGCCGGTCGTGAAATAGACCGTACCAACGACTTTTTTTTAATTTAATAGCAACTAAACTTAAGCGTTAGTTTTACATCGGAGTTAAAATATCAGGTAACTTTCAAGCGTACGAGTTTGATATCTAAGTCAAGACTGAGCGTGAAGCGGACGCGGTAAGTTCGATCTAACTCAGTTGGATGGTATCGAATAATTGCGTTGTTGTGGTAGAAGAAATTAGTCGGATGTGGTAAACCTAGTCAGCAGCCCTTTGAACAACGCCTGGAGCAAGCGCTCCCTCCATTGCTGTTATGGGTAGACCGCTATTAGTAGCGCTATTGAAAACTATAGTGAACCATCCGTCTACACCATCGTCCACGTGTACGGAGGGGCCTCCCATTTGATTCGACTCATAAAGAAACAAGTGACGCAGATCATAGAGAGCAATTCTGAAAAAAGGAACAATACACATGGCTGAATTAACGTTAGTTTCTTGCCCATTAAATACCATATGAATGTTATCAGTAGCAAAATCTAGAACCCAGCGCGTAGAACCGGCTGTTTATATCGAAACTGGGACGGAACCACGTTATCCTATGCAAATACTATTTAAATGAGAGTAAAATGCGTTTTGGTTTTTTATATATATATATATATATATTTACTTAACAGAAATTTTACCTACAGTTAAGCTAAAGCTATTACGTATATTCGCATAAACATAATACCATCGCTATTTAAATGAATATCGTTCAGATATGCCTTAAGAACATTGCTGAAGTAGCCGAACTTACTACGATGGATAATCAAAGCGAGCAGCTTGAACACAGTTGTACACGATGTACAGCGCCTATCGAATACTTTGACGAGTCCTAGAGGCTGTGGAGAATTGGCCTACCGTTGATATGAGATGAGAAAGCATAGGGCAGTATCCCACTCCGCGTTGACCCACGAGTACTGCTCGAGGGGTACCCTTTAGTCATTTTGGCGCCTCGTCGTAGAAGAAGTAACACTGTGTACACCTACATCAGCCACAATTACTACCACCCTAGTCGCTTTGGCTATGTATTGTGCCATCGACTTGTCTATCTGTGTTCGAGTCAGTTGGTGTGCAGGACTCGTCATGTCTGACTCATATTGACCTTGCGGCGTTAGCCTATCGAACGTTCGCCGGCTGTGCAGCGAAACCGATTGTCGGACAACACGGACGCTCGGTCGTACCCATAACTCGTGCACACTAACGCCAGTACCCAATGAATAGAATCTCTTTAATCTTCTTTCGAAACTCATATATACGCTGTCACAAACCTAACAGCAGGAGAATGTTGAATGCGACTAATTGAAGGTAACATTCGAATCATGTGACTGTCGTTGCAATAGGCAAACTTTTATAAAGCTAGGACACCGATTAAAAATGATGATAGTGTACATTTTCTTTATTCGATAACAACAACCAAATGCTAATTCCTGATAACCCATTAGTTGTAATGATGCCTCAGTTTCATTGAACCCGGCGATCGCGCTGCTGTATCGGCGTCTGTAAGACATCTATAACGGCTTTAAGGATCCTACCTGAAATACAAACAAACCTCAATAGCCACTCTGTTCGTCGACCTTAATGCGTTCGATCAAAACGTACGTTCAACTAATACAGATGGCAACGTTGCCGCGCCAACTGTATACAAAGTCGTAACATAAAATTATCGTCTTCACATAAAGAGACGCGTATCCGCCCCCCGCAAAGGTTGGATTAAAGACGCTTGTTCGATCGATCAGTTCCAATTGCAACGAGTTGAAATCATATGTAGAAGGGTTCGCCGACGAGAGCATTCGTCTCTGCCATCCGTCTTCAATCAGAGCATCGTTTGTGGATGAGTACCATATATTTATATTGTATGAGATCTTCGTGGTCGTCGCAAGAAGTATCCTGTGGCCTCTGGAAGAGCGCGGCGAGACGAAATGACCAGCCAGTGCTTTCTCAGCGAATCACTTGTTGAAGCAACGGAGCCACAGAGAGGAACAGATAACTTAGACTAGCCACAGATTATTAATTACTAAGCCTTTTATTTCTCTCACAAACTATTTCCGATCCTGATTCATGTGAAGACTAGCAAGAAATCCCAAATGGGAAAACGAGCATCAGCATCGGAGAAAAGCAACGACTGGCTTCATCCAGCAAATGGCAACTGAATTCCTTTTTTTCGCTGCTCGTTTCGTTATGTTGAAACGAATCGTGTAGTTAACGACGAGCGAATAAACATTTGATTATAGCAGGGGAATGTGAATTAGAGAAAAGAAGAAGCCAGACGTTCATCGGGTATTTACCGCCCGTAGACAACTGTGGCCGCGGCTCTCATCCAGAGGCTGTTTAGCGAAACCCTAGTGTACTTTTTAGGAAACAATATGCACAGATGGATCAGTAGCTCCGCACTCAATGATTGTCTATATGTCAATTGCACTTACAGACAAAATAGTGTTCCTCTACGTACGTACAAAGTATATTTAAAACACATCTCTACACATGTGGCCATTGGCTATATGTTTCTCGCTACTATCGACCTATAAAATCAATGATTGCCTTACGCTATTTTTCTAGCAATTTGGCAATTTCTATTCGCTATATATATATATATATATATATATATATATTGATGCATTCATCTATCGAATTACTCATTGTTTGCGACGAACAGAAAGAGAAAGAATTAGATATTATAATTAAATTTTTTAGCAGCTGTGAGCGGGGTCGCTACCTTTGGATATGCTTTCATCGTGATCTTCGCCGGCGACTCAAAAAATGCAAGAAAAAACTTCGGAGCTACCAGCTCCAAACCGCCGATAGAACAATAGACAATTAGCCAGGATGACCTTTCTTTCAAAAAAAATGAGTCATCGACAATGAAATCTTATGAATTCTCATTTTCCCTAGCGGCAAAATCGTCCGTGCGCGCGGCTTAATCGCTGCCGGCATTGGCGGCCGCTGACGGAAGCCGCAACTCGTTTTTCAGGAAAAAAGCTAGCTTAGATTTTTATTGATGTTTGTAGCTTGCGGTTGAGGGCATGATTATTTTCGTTATCGTTCTTGTTTTTATGTTACTGCACGGTATTGATTCGGAATCGTGGGCTTAGGTGCACGATAAGAACGCACGTCGTACGGTCGACCTAATTGCACACTTGTGCCTAACTAGTAGGAGACGACACTGTTTTTCTTCGACTAATTTTATTGTTATTGCACTGGCATCTCCATAGATTTTTTTCTGTTTGGCACAGCGGAACCTCGTCAACTAGATGTTATTTGTTAATATAGAGACTAAACGATAAAATATCTATACAGACAGGTTCGAGGCATAACGTGCCACGTCCGCTAAATAAATGTGCCAAGTATCACACCAAAATAAAGTTGGGAAGAACAGTAGCGCTTTTCTGGTTTTGCCGGTATCGTGCTTATATTATTTCCTCTAACAGAACGTATATATATGTAAGTGCTCAACCCTATAGACTTTGTCCATTTGTCTCGCTATTTCGTCGACCTTTGTTACGGCAGTTTGCTTTTTTGTGTTAATTTCGCTTTGTACTCATAATAATTAGCGTTGCGTACGTGAGCATCCTCAATCCTGTTACCTGTATCCGATAAACCAATGGTTTCTGATGTTTTTGAGATCGCGGACTGTCTTAGGTTATCTACTGATGTTGTCTCAGTCCTATTAACTGATCCATTGCTGGAGCTTTAATATAGCCCCTAGTCGTTATTATCCACTGCGTGAGCAAAAAAAGCGACAATAGCTATAGTAGCATTGTAGTAGCTGCTTCGTCTATATCCATTTTATTTACTGTCGCCCTTTTCCGCGCTTTTTGCGGCCTTTCACCATTCCTCAGCCACACGTTTTCGCTAGCTGTGATCCCCAATTCTGACCAATTGATCTAAGCACTACAACCATAAGCAGACAGACCCAGCCGTCGTTAGCTTTTATTACGCTAGAGAGACAGCGTCAGACAATGACCGCTTCTCGGGAGGCCCCCAACACATCCCGCCACCCCCGCTAACAATAATCACGATCCCTATCATAATCATAATCATCATCATCGACAGCAAAACATGGAGCAGCAGGTATACATTGGTTTGACACTTACAGGCATAAGTTGGCATACCACGATGTCCAAAGCTCTTATTATTACACGGAAGACTCAATGCACGATCCGCTATTACATTTGTACTCTTCAGACCGGTTTTACTTTATTAACGTTCTATCGAATGCGAGCTCCAAATCGTTGTCATGGCAAAGTGGCTTGTATGGATAGAATAAGACGACAACTGAACGGAAGTATATGCAGTAAAGAGGGAACATCGACATCAAGGTAAATTGGTAGCATGCTGATTTATAGAACTTGAATCGTCGCGAAACGACAGTAACTCAACAATAATAAGACGTATAGAAAGCGGGTAAAGCTAGAACAATCCCTCTGAAGGTGTTGTCTCAGAGTGAAGTTACAATGCAAGCTGATCAGGGGTGAGGTTTTATAGCCTTATCCCTTGGGGTTGTCATCGAGCGTCAGGTACAAGTTTTTGGCAAAAGATTCCTCTACTTCATCTTCTTCACTCCCTTGGGGTGCAACTTGCAGATACGACGTATATTTGCTTATTTATCTAACAGTATTATCTCGCTCAGGGGCCTGGGAAGCTTATTAGGTTTATTTGCAAGCGAAGAGATTTCTTCATGTTTATTTTGCTTGAGCATTACCCAGGAAGATAATAACAGACTTAATGAAAGAAAATTGAAACTTTTGTGATGATCAACGTGGGCGACGACTACAATGACTTTATATAACGTTTTCGCGCTATTTTCGTGAAAAAAGTTAGCAGCGTCATACGTTGAAATTCTGATTAAGTTCAGCGATTCTATAAGCTTAGTTTCTGTAGAGAATCAGGCTAATAGTGACAGGGATTTATCTCTTTTTTTATGTTAAATCAACACAGATCTGTATGTTGCGTTTGCAATTGGTGTCGATTGATTGTTGCCATATTCGAAATGTCTGATTTACGGAGTAACAGCAGTTATAAGGGCGCCTTAGACCACACCAGCAGACTTAGGCTAGGAAAGGTATTTTAAGGTTCTAGCCGTGATTCGGATAGTCGCGTCTGAGTTGCTTTAGCTGACACAACACTGCAGCCAATTAAGCACCCCGAGGTTAAATTTTAAGAATTGAACGCTACCTTATTTACTAGTGTTCCGGTCCATTCCTCGCACTTAAGAAGACTTAATTGTATTTTCACTTTCATAGAGCGAAATGCAAGATTGCACGTGAATCTAACTCCTTTGTGGATATATATATATATATATTACATAATTGTACGGGTTCGTTCTTTTCTAGCGGGTACAACAATTTGTCTAATGATATGTCCTATCATTAAGTGTCGCTGCTTGAGCATGGATTAGAACCCTACTTACGTCCACAACAGCGCCACCTTTCGCGAGGAGAATTCCTGTAATCAAAAAGATACTTCGTCACCCATGTGGAGGATGTCTATTGAAATGAGAGTTTGCCAAAGGACAATTTGCTTTGCTGCAGGATTCATCATCCGCTAAAATATACAGTGCTGCTGGCAAGATCTGGAGCTTCCATATATAATAGTGAAGCACCCCTTAAAATGATAACTAAGTTGTTTTCATGCCCTTCGACTGTTTAGGAACACGAGGAAACCTCAAAGTGTTGTGGCACCCGCCCCTAAGGTGTCGCCACTAGTCCTCAGTCCTAGTTGGATAAGTCGGTCATTGTAAGCCAGAACAAAGCGGGAAGGAACATGCACAGCAATAAGCGTGTTTCAGCGAGGAAGATTGTTGACGTAACGGTAGCCAAAACAGCGTAAATAAATTTCGGTTGGAACCAGCCGTAAATTGAACTTTGCAACTTGACAGCAGACCGCTAAAATTTACAACACGAATTGGGCATAGAATTATAGCACTGGGCAGATCCTGAATTGCACGTCTTACTGTATATTTTGCCGTGAAAGGGTGAACAGCTGAACCGAATTGGACCATTTATTGTAGCCTGGTTGAGACTCGTCTACTCTGCAAGATCTAGTGGATCCATGAGACGATGACTTTGATGTTGTTCCGCGCTCTTACTTTGAATAGGGTAAACGCTGCGACAGAATAAATCTGCCCTGTCATAAAGCGAGTGGGTCTTAATCGTTTGTTGGGTCCGTTCATAATGGGAAATTTTACGTCAAATTTACGGGAGGGTTGTGAAATTATTATTTTAAGACTTAATTTCTATAGAATTATGTTAGACGTGATTCCGAAACAACAGATACAAAAATGAACTAAGTTAACTGCACGCACATAAAAATAGCACAACTAGCTTGCTGTACAACTTAAGCATTACGGTTTTGACACTGATGAAATATCGAAGGGCCTTATCCGTAAAGTGCTTCAGCAAGAACCGTACTGAAGGTTGTTTCCATCTTACTAGTGTTTCTCCAAACGGCCAGTCTCTACGAGGCTGCGGCGGATACCTCAGATAGTTAACATTGTGCTTCGTGCCTCATTCCCGCCTCTGGACTTGATGAATGATGCGAGATGTATGATAAAATTTGCCACCCTCCTTTAGCCGAACTTCGACAATTCGCTTGACAGATCGGCGTTTTTGGAAGCCCAGCAAAAATAGACGTCTGTACTACTTCATATTCGCTTGCGCGCACTTGAAAATGGTCATGGTTACCCTATAAGAGATAGTACAACAATACTCTCTGTCTGTTAGCACTAGGACGTTGGCACCAGCGCCAGCAGTAATTGTGTCGTAGCTAAGGTTCGTTAACCTCACGAAACGTGAAGTTGGCAAGCGATCGAAGCACCCAAACGAAGTGCGGGGCGACCATCAACACCAGCGCTATCACCGATAGCTGTAATAACAACTTTCTAAAACGAGCAGGTTCTCTCTGTAAGCAGAAATCACAATTACACGAAAAGAACCAGTTGTCGATGTAATAGAACGGAAGCGACAAACCATGTCACACGAATAATTTGGGGCGCTGTGTACAATTCGCTGATGGATAACAGCCGTTCATTAGCCACTGATTAGACTAGAGCGCAATTGGTCGACCTAATGATGGACAATAAACATGGCTGCCTGTAACTCATGCATTAAAAAAGATATGCAATAGTTTCAATACTCACTGAAACGCTGGGTGCATCAATTAGCAATGACAATAATAGAAACGTGCACACCCTGCACAGTCGCTCGCACTCCGCAGCTATGCCCTTGTCGCCTGCCAACTCCCAGTCCTTTAGCGGGAATGAAACTTACGAGCCTTAACTCGATTCCCGCTTGCGGTGATTGTCAGATATTGGATGGAAGAATCTATTTCTGGAACTTGATGGATGCGCTTGTCTGGAGTTCGTCTGGCATGAACCGAGTCCCGCTCGATCTTTCTCCTGACGCAAGGAAACCAGGACGAAATTGAGCTCTATGCGAACTAACGAAGCTTAAAAAACTTAGCGAAATATAACAACTCCTTTCTGACTTAGGTCGTAAGAATTTTACATCGTTGTCGAGCAACGGGAGATAGTGGCAGTTCGCAAGCGGACGATAGCACGTTTAGCAACAGCCCCAACCGCAACAAACACAGAACAAACGGTAATGCATTTTCTATGGGGACCACATGATATGCGATGATGCTGATTGGAGCAGATGACTTTATATGGGAACTGTGCCTTATGTGAGGCTATTAGGGAAGCATGCACTGTGCAGGTACATGTTGGGCCATGTAAGACTCTGCCTAGATAGAAACAGGATTGTTGTAGATCGTTTTTGGAACGCGGTGCGGAAGGTGACTAATGTTTACATATTAATGTTTGCGCTGTTAATCACTTGAACTCCGTGTCAGATCATTCCTTCATGTACTATACCCCAGTGCGTATTCCCTTTGTCATTCATTGTCCATTGATACATTAAGCGTTTTAATGAATAATTGAATTTAACCGAAATCTTATGACCCCTTTCCGAAAAGGGAGGGTGTTTCAGAACCCCCAAACCCTGTTAACCTCATCCCTTTCCTTCCCCATTTGATAGTACCGGTAAATGAATATAAAAAATCGAGGGCATGTAATCGAGACGATGCGTTTGCACGTCACGGAGAAATGGAAGCCCCTGAAGCGTTACGCGATTAAGGTTGCTCTTTAGGTCATTTTTAGTTCCTCTGCTCTTACGAGGACGGGTCGACGTAATTGCTTGAGTAAATTATCATGACCAAGCTAACCTAAAATCGAACTGAAGTAGAAGTCAGTCAAATTGGACGCTGTCTACCCGTTTTGCTTACAAATAATATAATCGCAATAGCAAGTTGCGTAGTACTGAATGAAAGTGAAGCGATCATCGTTAGCTGACTGGGAGGAGCATTCGTCATAAATCTGCTTCAGGCACAATTAAAAAAATACTCCAAAAAAAAAAGAGGAAAGGGCAAGTAGGTAAGTTGCGCTTGTGCTTACTGCTCAGATCCAAGTGGAAGTATAATAACATGTCCCATGCTTTATTTATATACATATGTAAGCTCTTGCGACGAGGACACGGCTTTTCTCTGGCATGTCCCATATGGTCACAGCCGTCACCATTTTCGAATAGGAGCCGTCCAAACGTAGACTGACTGGTTCATCCTAGTTTAGACGAAGGCTAGATTTATAGCTTAATCTCATTATTAAAATTTGCGAAGAACGTGACCAACATAACGCTTCATACAGATAGGTCACGAGGGGCCCATGAATCTGATATGAATCGTAGTATTTGCGCAAGAGTGAAAACATAGCTGATCGTCGATGTATGCATGCATACATACATACATACATATATGTTGAATCTGATCGTGAAGTGTCTTTTTTGAAAGTATGCGCCCATTTCGTTACGTAGGGTCGCCAAACGAATGCCCAGACACATAATATCATCATTTTAATCAAAATTGAGTTAAGTTTTCAAAAAATACCAAACTAAGCATTGATATTTTTCCAGTCGGAAGTTAACGATTCATTTTACCATTATTCTTATTCTAATGAGTTGTTGGTTATGACCTTGTGATAAGCGTAACATAAAAAAAAAAAAAGTATCGTAGTACAGAAAATCGCGACAAAATTGTTCTCATGTGAATGAACGACTGTTTCAGTGATGGCTCTGCAAAGTACGCGACACCAAGAGTAAAGCAAGCTAATACCGCTCATAGATAAGCCATAGAGATCTAGCAAAACGATTCATCCGAATCATGAAACTCCAGCCATTTAGCTAGCCGTTATGTAATTTTGCTTAACTTATCGGTATCTCACGCGTTTCAATCGTTAGAGGTTTCATTAGATTGGTACCGCTCGATTGACAGGTTACGAATTCGGCGCCCATAACCTTTCAACGCCGTTGTTTGTGCCACTCTCACGTCGTCCGACTAATAAGCCGCTAAAAAAAAAGGCCATATGTAACAAATGTACTGAATATCACTCTGAAAACAATGCATCCTGGTTATTTCGGTATCCTTGTGATTCTCCTTGTTGCTATTAGTCGTTTATGGTGGCTAGCAGAATTGCTGGCAGTCGTGGCAGTACGTTCATTGTTGCCGAATTTGACCATTTTTCTCGGATACGAATAGACGTTAACGCTGAAAAGCTTCATCCCCGTTCGTGTCAAGCGAATGTTCACTACGCATCGCTAAATCTGGTTGTGGTCACACAAAAAAGCGATGCGAGATAATTGCCACACGGGCAACGTGGTAACAATAGAAGAACAGTCGTAAGTAAAGCGGATATAATCTTTGTAGAACGGTTATCGGTGACGCAAAGGCACCGCACAGATCTACATAGATGTCAGCTGTCGGGCCGTCAAATGCCTATAGGCTGGAGGATATTTGCTGAAGATATAGATAGCATTTTACTGCTGATTTACGGCAGCAGCAGCAGTAACGTATTTCTGTTGTTCCTATTTGACAGCGGTAATAGAACACGTGACGTTTTCGTCTGAATTGAATAACTTGAGTAAAAGTTTATTAATAATGAAACCGGTCATTGTAAGGTAGAACTCGCTCGTCATAATTCAAATGTGTTTTTTAAGCTATTTCGAGACAGGTGGACAAAGGCATGATTCGACTGAAGGTAGACGACCCAATCGGTTTCTTCTAAACGGTAACGGATATTTATAAATGGAGGGGGGACCTTCTCGAAGACACTTGTGTAATAGTTTTTTTTTTGCTTGAGGCAAGTGCCAATTGTTTAAAGGTAGAAAACATCAGATTTGTTGTTCAAAAGCAACGTAAGCTAAACTTTTTCAATGCTTATTTACTCATAGTTCTCTTCGGCAAACTCTGCCTTCTTTCTATTGCAGCTACTAGCTCGTTGTGGAGGTCCGCGAAAAGCCTAACGACCTACAAACAGCCACAAATGCAGTCAGAACTCGTGATATAGCATCGGTTTAAAATTTTCGATTACTAAATAGAAAAAAAAAAAAGAAAAAGACAATGCAGAATAATAATAGGCGTATCGTAAATATAGCTGAAGTTCCCACTGAAGTATAGTCAAATATGAGCGTAGGCATACTTCGGACGTAAATCGCTCACTGGGCATTATTTGAAGAGTACCGCTGATTGAATAATATTAAGAATATATCACTTCTTATAAGATGATTAGTATAGGTGTCTGCACTACGAATGCTACAACATCGTTTAACAAATCACCTTGGCGATATTTTTAGCTCGTACCCCGCTTTTCTTTATGATTACGTTTCTCTTAAACGAGCATTTACCACGCACAACTTTACAATTATCTGTTCAAATAAAAAGTTATAGTAGTACGATATTTGTGACACGATAATGATGATCGTATGGCTTCATTACTGTATCTTTACGTGTGTTTGTAAATATGACGTTTCCGAGGACTTTTCATCGTTTGCAGGCTAAACAAAGTGACCATCCAGCCGTTTTTCAAACTAAAAGTATGCTTCTGAGACGCTGGTGTCGTTGAAGTCCATTGGCGACTTTTTTTTCCTTTTTTTTTTTTAGCCAGAAGAAGAGCTTCAGCAGATAGGCGCATGCGCAGCTCTTAGTTTTGATTTCGTTTCCGTGGTAAGTCTAGTGGTGGGTCAACTACGGGCTTTTTTCACCTTGATCTAGCCCCAGAGACTTAGTTGGCTCTGACGATTAATAGCCATTAGAGCTGCGTGTATAGTTGTGTTTGACGATCAAACACAAGGCGCCAGCAGCCTGCAACGTTCCAGCCAACCAATGCATCGTTCTTTTTTCAAAAAGTACAGCATTTCGTCGAAAACCTAGTTAGCTTTCAATCAACGTTGACGACACTATCGGAGTACATATATTCGATGAATATGCCTTTATAAAGAATAAAGCCGAGGGGAAACGTCAGTTTAGACCAGATACCCTGGCACATTTACATAAATACATAATAGCCAATCGTCTTTGGCATTGGCAACTCAACATACCATTGTACCATCCACGTGGAAATTTTCATCAGAAACATTTTTAGCTGGAACAATTCAAGTGGTGCGTATTCCGGTTCGTATCGCACGAACGACTGGCCTGGGATTCTTCTAGCGCCCATGGGTACCCACCATAGCCTATTAGTAGGCTATAAGCATTTTCCAGTAACTTAAACGACAACCTGTACTCTCATTAACTCCATATAAAGGCGGATCGTGAACTCATAGTGCCCCGATCATAAGGTAAATAGCAAGAAGTTATCCGAAGCCTATTCGATATGGTGCTGCTTTCGCTCACCTGTTGCGATCTTCCTATAGCCTGGTTGTATGTGCTTAATACAATAAATAGTTACCGTACTTTGTCAAATGCAGCTGGCCTTGCCTAAGATGGCCGAACATCTCTCTTCGTAGGCCTACTATTTAGCTATGTGAGCCAGAATTCGTTTCTTTTCCATCGCTGTGTGCTCTGCAATCACCTGATCAAAATGTTGCTACCGAATTTACTTAGGTCACGTAGAAAACACAACATATTAACAATTGCAATGTGGGGTGGCTTCGGTATATCTGCTCTTGATGAATTGAAATGTTTATATAGATCTTGTGCTTTTCCGTCTGAGGCGTGCTATGCGGAGGCGGCAAGATGCACGTACTTGCACCGTGATGAATGCAGTTATTATTATTATTATTATTGGTATTTGTAATCTGCCCCATTGAGTAGAGATAAAATCGCCAAAAGACATTGACAGTCGACCGATGAAATAACGTTTAGCCTTTGTTTCTAATTATTCTTGTTGTACAATTAGGACGTTTGCCAACATTTTTTTTTCTATAAATCTATTTATAGAACGAAAGTTTGGTCCTTGTCCAAACAAGCGTCGAACGAAGGAATCATTTTTTTTCTGTAAAGGAAAAGGTTAAAATACATCGAATACAAATTGTTGGGACTGGACAGACCAACAATTTGTACCAAGTTAACAGATGGCCTTTTATTGCCCAGATATTGCTTTGAGTAGTTTTGTATAGCAGCTTGCTTGTTGTTGTTGTGAGCGGTGCGTTCTATTCTGGGTCTCTATACGCTTGTTCCTTTACGATACGTTTCTTATATCTACCGTTGTTTCCTGATTTTTACTCCAGCACGTAATTTCTATATGATACCTTTACACTAGGAGAAATGTTATTATTATTACTATTATTATAAATGCAATTTCCCTGAAACGAGATGTCATATAACGGCAAAACCACCAATTCATATATATATATATATATATATATATATATAGATCTGACTGATTTAATAGCATTTTCCTCCCCCCATATAGCGCAATTGACGTGAACACGCTCGCTGACGGCTCCGGCGCATTTCTGGCTCTCTGACCGTCTTTTTTATAGCTAACTTTGCTATGTAGAAATTGTTTTGCAGGAGTAATTACCATCTGGGCAATAAAGGTAAAGAAATATATGAAAATAACAGCACTCAAGTACAATGGCAAATGTATGCGGATTTTTTCAGTCTAGATTTTGGACGGAAAGGCAATAACACCAACGGTGATAGAAGGAATGACATCAGTTAAAACCATCGAATCCAGCCGAGCATAATTCAGCTTGCATGGCTTTAGGTCCAATTTGAATTCCCAGAAATGCAGTACAAAAAATTCTGGTATTACACTTTCCTGAAACATGGTAAATTAAATTAATATATTCCTCCATAAGTATGTTGAACACCTAGAACCCTTGGAAGTGATGTTAAAGACATGGACTCTATGCTAAAACGGTATTTTACCGTTAATTTGACGAGTTTTTGACTTGAAGTCCCAAGTGTTTACTTCAGCCCAGTAGAGTTGCATAAGGCAGCCTTCTTTAATAGCAAACGTTACGCTGTCTGTACTGACGAGATGGCTGGGTAACAGCTACCCAAGCAGCTAGCTCAATTCGAATGTTACATCTGCCATGTCGTAGAACGCTCAGACATGAACGAATCACATTCATTGAAGGCGTTTTCGACCCCAGTTGAGGCGTGGGTGCAAAAAGAAAAAAACGGGCCTTTTTTTGCCCGTGTTGTCGGCGTCAAGTTGAAAGAGGCTACGGTGGCTCACGGGCGATGGGGTGGTGTAGGAGGCCTCAATGGCCTTGGGCGTCGAAGGCTCCGTCGTTGCTCAATCTCTGTTTGACGAACTGACATTTAACGTGATGGCACAGCTTTCCTAGCTACAACGAGACGTTCGGGGCAATGAACGAGTTTGAAGCCGACCGTGCGTGCTTGAGTTCAGCGAACGCTTACGACTGACAACTTGAAAATACTGATCGTAGTAATGGTTCTGCTGCCATTACCACTACGTCAATAGGAAGGAGAACGCATTACAGTTCCGACCATGCAACACGGTACCCGCATCAAAAGAAAGTGTTATGTACGATGTATGTATACCTATATGTATATATATATATATACACGTAAATCTGTAGATAATATATTTATACATCCACGCGGTATTCTGAAAATACCTACAGTCAGCTATAATTGACGTTTGTTGAAACAAGTATAGTTTTAACAATTGTAAAACAGAGCTGCGTGCGTTTATCGTGCTGTGAGTTGTTTCGATAGATTGGACATGCCTACCGTTACTGGGCGTCATAAATAGTCGAACTTCTTGAAGTACATAAAATGGCAACAAAGTTTAGCTTTTGCCCCGTTGCAGTTGAAATTTTCTAAAGTACTATCAGAATATAAAAACATGTTGATTATGCAGGAGCAGATAAAATAGGTTGTGGTATATATTATTGCATATAGCCAGTATAATTGACTAACTGAACATTGAACAATATCACTACCAGTCTGAACTACGACCGAGACAGCCTGATATGCCTAAGTACAGCTGATTCGAACAACGAATATCTCGATAGAGTTATGATTAACAGTGTGATGAAAAGGCCGGTTGGCATTGTGAAGTTTTATTTCTTTTCGGTTGCTTGCTCCGAAAGCAATTTTTCATGCTAAACATAAATTACATCTGCGATTTTTCCGGCAGATAAATTCAGTTTGCTACGGTAGTTACCGGTGGGCGGAAGTTCACTTGATAAATGTTCGGTACTTGCGTGTCACAGTGCATCATAGGCTTGCTGACGGATCCCGAATCCGTACAAATTACAGACCTTGTGCCGTACCACGACAAAAGCATACGATTTTTTTCTTGGTGTAACAGATGAAGAATCACACCGATGGCGGTTACCTATGCTTATCTTTTACAATGGTTTCTATTAATAAAAAATTTGTTAAAACCCTATCGGCGATAAGGAGCTCTAAACGTATATTAGGAATACCTTGAATTCGCATAAATATAACATTTCTGTTTCGTGAACTGTGGTTCACCATTTGGCAGAACCGTAACTCAGTATACTGCTCTTCGCAGAGTTTCCTCGTGTTCTGCAACCGCTTCAGTCTGTATCTCTGTATCCTTCCTAATGACTATTCGAGCGCTACCTACCAGAGATCTCTGCGATTCTCACTCAAATGCATCAACGAACAAATGCAATCCCGACGATTTGTACACGTGGTTTACGCGTAACTGAAACGATGGGGTATGAGAAGATGGGTTTAGAGGATTCTAAACGGCACAAATAAGGTCCTGACCTAAATACTCCTCGACAAATGAAATAGATCAGAGGAAATGCCAAGGACGCCAAACAAGCTGTTCGTAACATCTCCAAACTTGTTTAATATTGTTGGTCGGCGTACACGAAAAAGTTTTTTAGTAAGTTTGGCCAACTTATTGTTGTTAGTGCTGTTGTTGATGGAATACTGCTTCAATTTGCTTGTGTATAAAGGTTATAATCTCCCTGTTATTGTCGTCGGAATAACACTTTGTTGCAACAATTCTGTCCGCTTTCTGACCTATTCTACATTGCCTGGTATAAAAGTGAGCATTCCCTGCTGACTAATGGCTTGAGACGAGCACGTTTACATCAACACTGTATCAATTCTCATTCGCCGAAGCGCTGCAGGCCTGTACGTTGTCCTATTTTCCTATGTACACAAGGGCAGATGTGTCCCTGAAAGTGGAAAGAGAGCCGTCCTATTGCGGTACGACTGAATCCCACCTGATAACGCTAGCTTCTGGCGGGGAGTTTCTAAATATCAAGTAGACAAATTAAGGCTGCCCTTGATCACAAAAAAGGGTCCACATGCCGCGATCCTGGTTTGCCATCTTTCCTGTATGTTTTCGGAATGTTGCTCATTGTTTGTATGGTGCAGGATTTTTACAGGAGTGAACAGTGCGAGTAGTTCGGAGTAGCGGTACCAAACCCAGCTAAACTCACTTTCGCTTTAGGTAGATTTGTTTATCTAATCTACCTTTACCGAAACCTAGTACTTAGCGTTGAAATAAAATACAAAAAAACTAATGTGTCCAAGATACATATTATTTAATAAGTCTTTTAAAGTGGATTAAATATTCGATAGAATACTTCTCTCCCTATGAGTCTGTGAACCCATCAACATGAATTGACTGGTTTATTTTGTATGCGATTCCTGCCCATAGTGTGCACCAGGCACGTATCTGGAGAATTTCAATATACTGAGATATACTTTAGTTGCTACAAGTCGCGTTTACCGTTGCTACCTAGGTATCGTCATAGGGTAGTAGAAGCTAACACCACCTTCTCGTGCGTTCTAGAAAAGCCCTGGGACAGCTGTATAATGGACGCAAATGTAATCCGTTTATTTTTTTTTAGAGATTTTTGTCATTTTCTCAGTTGCGTGTTGTTTAACTGTCTACTATTTAATACAGTACACACACAACACAATGTCTCAGGTCCCGACAATATGATCTACTAAGTTTTTCCTACAGACTTTCATAGGTAAGTTAATCGTCGAAGATATGTAGTTCGTGTTGAACGAATTTTTGATCCCGGAAGGGTCCGAGAGCTGAGAAATATCTACAAATCATCTATATCGTATCTATTGGGTCTATGTCAAACTGTTTCTTCTAGCTCTCTTTCATCTTTGTCGATCGTATAAATCTCGCAGACGGCTATAGGTGGATGGTTCACAAGACAAGAATTAAACAACTTGCTTGGCCTGTTGTCTATTTTGTCCTGGTATCTCTTCATCCCTCGGCCAATAGCTGTATTGACGGCTATATAGCCATGGTTAGTCATACATTCAATGAAAAGGAAGAGAGACGAAAAAAGGATCTTTTCAAGCAAGGGCTATGAGCTGATTAGCACTGGGATGAAGGCACTAGGTAGTGGATGGCTCATACTTCTCGAGTTTCCTTTTCTCTAGCTGACGTCGATGCCTGTTCAAGTGAGCGTGCCTCGACAATTTTACCGGGTTCCAAAGTCCAGTTCAGAAAGGGATGTTGGCGTGCGATGGCCTCTGGCTATAAGCACTATACACATGTGTAAGTGGGAGACTCGAGTGTCGCAACAATATTTGCCATTACTGTTTTACGACTCCCTCCAAGAATATCGATATAGTTCGCTAGATCTACCTGGTGCGTCTGTGTGCAGAAAATGCCTAAAAAGCTCTGTTCCAGTACAGGATTTCCTTTATATTGTTGAATAGTTTTACTTGTAGAGCTTAGTTCGAAGTGCTCTAGTGTCTAGCTAAGCCTGCTATAGACAGGCCTTCTTATTACTTAAGAATGCGGGGCAACTCGCATGTGGCTCTTGTCGGGTACTTCCTACGAACCTCTCTGTTGGCGAAGCGAAGAAGAAAAAAGTTACGAGAACGTTGAAAGCGAAGATTCTGAGGCCTATAAGTGAAATGCTGTCAGGCATTACTGGTACCTCGATCGAGTGCAAACACTCTCCTTGTCTTTTTTGCATCAGGCTATTGAGCGAATTTAGTCGACATATATAATGTTGGTAGCGGCGGCGGCGGCGGCGGCAGATACAAACTTATCATCATATGTAGGGTTCTAGTCATGGAAAGCGCCATTTCAAATTTCAGCTTTGAGACAGAATAACTCGATCGACGAGTTAAAGCTGAGAAGTTATCACAAGTTAAGTTATGCTATATAGGAACATTATATCAAACGTAAATATGTGAATGGACAATTATGCACACAGAGAATCGAACGAGCGTCCTTTACTTTTGCATAGATTTTGTATCGATCGTCAAATAGGACAAACTCTCCCACAGTCGACAAGCGAGTCCTTTCTAATCAAGCATAGTTGGCTCAACGTGTCTGACTGATTTCTAGTAAACCATTTATCCAGCGTGTCTGATTGTCGTCTCGTTTTTGTTAGCTGATGGTCTCACACCGACGAGATTCAATGTATTTTCTTGAACGGATCTCACACGTACAAACATTTCAGACGTCAACAAAAAGAGCTAGAACATAGGGCTATAATTGATCCGTTGCTTGCCTTTATCATACTGTTTTCAGTAGATCAAAAAACGTATCAAAGTAACGTTCGGTCGTTGTCGGCACGAAGCTAGGATTAACTGAGATAACCGCTGCCGCCGCCGTTAGAGTAATTGAATCGCTGAACGATGATTGATAAGGCAGTCCTGTGATAATTGAAACACTAGTTTCAACGGGCGGACAATAGAGGAAACAAAATGCACCGAAAGAGGCAAATCAGTATAGCTAGCCACTACGATTGACCACTGTGGGGAATGCTGCCACTTTGGTAAATGTGCACTGCTGTGCCTGTCATTGAGAATTGTTGACCGTCACTAAATCCCACAATGAGACAACGACTCAGTTTTGTTTCTAAGACACCGTTAGAACCGGAAGCAGATGTACGCGAGGACGACAGAAGGTAGTTAAGTGTGCAGCCCGTTGGTAAACCGCTGTCCGGAAATAGACAGGCCCAAAAATGGTGGTGGAAACACGTAAAAGCTCAGTATTACAGTTCAATATAGCACAGCTGACGCTTTTAGCCGACGTGCGACCGAAGCCTCGAATCCGAAACGAAATCTGTATGCGCCGATATACATCAATCCAACAGCACGAGTCGTATTGCTTCGTCCGTGCAAGTACATTTGCACGATTTAAATTTTAGGCTCTGACGAATGTGAAGACTTTTCCATAGGCCGTAATCTTTTTTTCAGCCAGCCAGGCAGCCAGCCAGCCAGCCAGGACGACAAAAATGAGGAAGCTCACATACAGTTTGGTAGAGTAGTATCGTTTGTGATCAGTACGTCACACTTGTAGCGAACAGGGCCACTCAAATACAGTTTACCCATACTATCCGGACGACAAAGCAGTAAAGTCTGGTGACGTTTGGAGTGGGTATCAATTGTTGGTCGTTTAATATTAACAGATAATTTATAGCTGAGGCCAGTACGGATCATAACGCGTGTATTTGACGAATCGTTCCGGTGCATTTTCTTATTGCAGATAATCCAACACGAAATCGAGTCGAAGGGGATCCTAGTTAAAAGTCTATTGAAGCGTTCCGATCAACTTCTTCTACTCGAACGGGAGCAGTTCGCCGTAGCCAAAACAGGTTCACCCGAAAGTCCGCAGCATCTCGTTGAGAAAAAGTCGCTTGCCACTTGCACCGCAACAAGCTGCCGTACCACCTCCCTTCAGCAACAGCAACTAACCAGTGTCCTTAATCAGCCACGTCCTGCGAACGCTCAGGTAGGATTTGACGTCAATCGAGTGGCCCGAATAGCAGCGAACCTCGAACGTCGCTGGCACAGCTTGTGGATACGCAGTCTCGAATGGCAGTGCTTTTTCGAGCAACTGGTCGGAACGCAAGAACGACAAGAAAGCGGTCAACACCAGGACAAGGTATGTAACAATCGTGGAAAATAACATCTGGCCAACGCTGTATGCTGAAATGATCTAGGGTTAAGAAATGTTGACTTAACAAGCCAAACCTTCATAGTTATATTAACTAAATGCGTAAATGTCTAAAGGCCCTGTGTAGCTGGGCAAAGAGTATGACTATGGGGATAGTAGCTTAGAATATATTCCGAATAGAGAGCGAAGGTCTAAGTTCAAACTAAGCTCTCTTTACCACTGTTCAGGAGAGCTTAAGTAGCCGAAAGTCTAAACCGGTACTGCTAATAAGGTCACTAAAAAAAGAAAAAACCGATGTACGTGCGCATTGTCAACTTGTAAAGTAATTGATTAGTTAGGAAATGAATCACATTATGTCTGAACGTATTAATATATCTATGTAAAAATACGCACATGTACGATGGATAAGGTTCAATCGTCTGCATTGATTTAGACAAACGTATAGAATTGTCAACCACACTATACTCAATCGCAGCAGGAATGATATTCGGTACATCCGCTATAGGCCTATCACCGGCAGAACTCGTTAACGGTTTCGATCTGATGATAGAGTCAATGATACTGTGTGATACAGAAGCACCTAAACTAACGCTCACCAATAAAAAAAACGGGCAAACAAATACAAAAACCGAGCTAGCGCTGACAAAGGCGAGGACCGTTTCGGAAGTTGTCTAAATGTGCTGATCCCTTTTCCTTCTATAATTTACACGGACAGTCTGCTTCATTCCTATGCTCTCGTCTCTTCTCCTGCTTTATCCACCGGCGGTCGAACGGACTGACGAACGGTCAAGTTTCATGTCAGCAGAGATACATTAGACGTACTGATGTGTATTTTGTTTTTCTTCGGTCCTCTTGTTTAAGAAAGGATCTTCCATTTTCGAGGCACGGTTGGCCGGTGTAACCGGTACAGCGGCCACAGTGATTCTCTATTTCTTGGCCCCTCCTCTTAATGGGTGCGTTCAATAAAACGCCCCGTCGTCTCGAGATGAATCCGGCTGTGGCAAAGATGGCTTACGCAATAATTACCATGATTACAGCCGCAATAATTAGCTCGTTTATTTGTTCCGTGTTTCTCTTCAAATGATTGGAAAAAAATATTGAATGGCAGCTGGATCTGCGTAATGGCTATGCGATGGAAAAAGGGAAGTAACATTTCCCAAAGCTATAAACGCTGTCTTAACAATAATTCGATTTTTGTATACGAAGCAAATGAGACAAAATAAATATCTAAATATTTCTAGGCGGCCGGGCTGAAGCGAATAGCCCCCATTGATTGTTGGTTTCCATTTGTTGTTATCGCCTCTTAAACGTAGACGTTGATCGCCACATATGAAGGTTAGGTTATGATCGGAGCGATTTCTAACAAACGACTTATTTTTAATCATTCCGTGTGTGCTTGGCGGCGTTATTCTAATACCTGCAAAATTGGACCTCTAAGGACGGACACGATAGTTTGGGTTTGGCCCGGGTCTTCCGTAAAGCCTTGTGATGTATATAGTTCATCTTAATTAACATGTATGTTGTGTGAATGAAACGACTAGGCGAGCTAGAAAATGCGCAAATATCGAACGAGATCATTCCTTTGCCTTTGTTGACATGTAAATCAATCTTAGTTTGCAGTAACATATAGATTAGGGCTATATGTGCGCCTTTTAGATAGTTTAGCCAAAATCAAGATTTTTGTAGTCAGAAGGTACTACTACCTCGTCCATCCTCATCCGACAGCCTTGGTGGTAAGCCACAATCTATTATTATTCTTCCGTTACTGATGTAATAACTGATGTTTGTCCGCAGCGGCCAAGGAAATTAAATCATAATAACGGCAGGCTTTTAAGCATCGATAAACTAGTTAGTGAGACTACTGCCTCGGAGGTATAGTATGTAAACATATATGTTCCTCTGAGCAGACCTCATCCATCGAAGTTTCGATAAGGCCTCATCTTAATCGTGATTGATGATGGAGATTCATAATTTCCAATGACAATCAAAGACTGTACATACGTAGGACAACAATCTGGTACGGTCAAATAAACCATACTTTTGAGCTGCCCTTGATGTACTTCTAATACATAGGCTAAACACAATAGTTCTTGCACACGCAAAATCAACCTGTGTTAGTTAATCGCTATGAAGCCCTTCGGATTCTACCCAAGAATAAAAAATATGAAAACAGCCTCGTTTGTTAAAACAATTTTACTGTACGTTAGGTATGGCGCATCGTCTGACGTACGGTCAATTTAAAATCGGTCGACTAATAGTATCAAGCTCAAAAAATAACGTTTTTTTTAAACGCGTCATCTTCTATGAGCTACAGCGGAAGTGTAGTTTATACCGATTTGCGTCCGCAGAAATAACGCAGATCTTTGTTGTTGAAATTAAAAAAAAAATGGCAGCAATTGTACATAATCTGATCACCTCACGAATAACGTTAAGACTGATCCAGTACAGAAAATTGTTACGTGGACTGTTACGTCGAGTTTCACTGATATCGAACATCTCTTTTCAACGGTTATTCCGATAAGCATCTATACCAGGCCGTTGGATCGTCCATTTTCACAACAAACGGCCAAAAACAGGAAATATGCCGTCCGCGTCGCAGCTAGTACACCAGACAGAAATGTCTATACACAGCGTCAGTAGCCTCGAACACTATTTGTCAGCAATAAACAAGCAAAAGCCAAAGAGAGAACAGATGCGAAAATAGAATGAAAAAAACTTCATAGGATATCAAATAATTTTACCAATATTTTTGAGTCAGTATAAAAAAAAAAAAAAAAAGATAGAAAACCGATAACTAAAGACATATCCGTTTTGAAACTTGACCATTTATTTCGGTTTGTCGCTTACCTAGTTGTCAGCTGGTTAGCGAGTACAAACGTAAGTTAGATGGCTAGTAACGTCCGTCTGTCTATCCAGCAGGTCCGCGATTCGCGCTTTTGATTTATTTGACATTGGCCGAACAATTCTTCTTGACCAACCTATCCTCCTGATCCCGGCATAAAGTTGATACATCGGTCAAGGCCGATATACTGACCTTGTTCCCAATGGTAAATTTGTGGCGTTGTATTATACGCTTTTGAAACGTGACCAAGTAGGTTGAAATTTACTTGTCTCATAGTTTACAAACGTCTCAGATAAAGCATTATCTAAATTCAGAGAAATAGATTAGATGATATTTAACCACGGACGGTTTGCAAACGGTGGCCCAGCGTCTATGAGGCGCCTGATTAAATGGAGAAGCTATTTCAGCGTAATCTCGTCTTATGGACTGTAATATAATAGAGTATTATGTTTGCTTTATGGCATTCGTATCGCTTCCGAAGTAATGTCTTTTATTATGGTATCATAAGCGTTTTTAAAGAAATGTTTGTTAACTAATATATATATATATATATATTTATATAAGAAATGACTAGCACGATACACCTTTTGTTTGATGCCGGCTTGTCTGTGAAAAAATCTGTTTCTATGTGACCAGCTCTGGACGTCCAGGATTAAAGTCTCCGTAAAATCTATCGCGTCGCATAGTATTATCGCGTTTTCATCAAATGACTACTCTTAAAGATGTGGCAGTATATTTTAAATCATACTAATAATAATGCAGTCTTGATCTTTGACATCCGACCTAGTCGGGTCTAGTTCCGGGAAATATGGACATTTACCTGACTTGTCGACAGCGCTGGCATGCCAGTTGGCTTCGGTTTCGATAAGGTATAATTTTTCCATTAAACTAATGCCTGTATAAGAGAAAACATGATTTGTACAATTTCAGTTGTGAACATTTCGCATCAGTGGGAGCTAGACTTCTACAATATCTTCGCTGGCATTTCTTTTACAGACGATATCACTGAATAGTGAATGTGCAGATAGATATCTAACTCTTTTTTGTTCTGTTCTGCATAAACATAGATAGAATTAGAAATAGAGTCCCAGTAGTACAACAGCATAATGGGCAACCGTTATTAAATAAAGAAACAGTAAAGGACATACGTTGACACGTCAGAATCACGCCTTATGCCCATCAAGTACTACTTGGATTGTTTGTATTCGGTGAAATTTACAACCAAAAGTCGAAAGCAATACGCAGCTAGTTGATAGACGTAGAAAAAATTCTAAGGTCGCCGAAGGTACCTAACACGTGGGAAAGGCGTGAACACGTATCAGATGTGTTTTTCATTCACGCCTATTATGGCTGTAACAATAATAGTATCGTTCTGGGATAATTTCGACGCTGGAAAGGTATTATTTTTTTCATAGAGCACAAGAAAAACGTTTAATGTCGAAAAGAAAGGCACTATAGTATTGGAAATAGCATAGTAACTTCGCTAACAAAACATATATATATATATATATATATATATATATATATATATATATGAATTCGCTTACAGTCATCTTGAAGAAGCGCACAAGAAGACGATGCCTGATCGATTTCGGCTCTGCTCATGGTATTTTCTCATTGCGTGATGTGCCATATTTTGCATGTTATCTGTTTCGTTGTTTCTGCATGCGGCAAACGTGTCACAGGCTTAGCTAGAATAGATTTACTATATGAGGTAAGTGTTTTGATTCGACTTTTCATCATAATATTTCTAGGACGCAGAGAGCCCTTCGGTGTCTTCAAATGAGACCTGGGATGAGCCAAAGAGCAAACAGCCCCGTTTGGATCTCACTCTGATTTTGCCTCCCGATATCGAACATCATATCATTGAAAGCCATCAAAGGGAGTATAGATCAACGAAACTATCGACCATTGAGAACCTTGGGGCTAACCAGATCAACATGTCAGTCAGCGCTCCTAAAATGGACAACATTAGTGTGGCACAAAACAAGCAAATGCAGCATTCTAAAAAACACAAACAATCTCATCCTCAGCAAGTGGTAAGTTCTAATATGCTATTTACGAAGAGTCGATAAGTTTACAGATATATTCTATATACTTATTCCTACCTGCCTCGTTCATGTAGACACGTGCGTTTTTTTCACTTGGTAAATTGATTTGTGCAGGCTGATCAATGATCAGAGATTAAACCCGCTTGAATTAAGCCTGAATGTCATACAAATGAGCGTGTAAAATAGTCACAATTGGAGTCGATTATGATTCCACTATGTATCTTGTGCAGGCAATGGCATTGGCTGTAGGTGCGGTTAGTCATCCGGAAGCAGGAAGCCACAGTCCACAGACAAAACTCAACAAGAGGCCACCATCCGGCAACTACGAAGGGGTTCGTATTAAGCGTAATTCATTACGAACTCCCACGGTAATAGAGAGGTTTTTGTCTGAAATCGAAAATATAGAAGAACTTTAATTACTTACTTTAATTAATAATCAATCGTCTTTTTTTAGGACGTCTTATAGGATGAAGTCACTTCTTGTCTGTCGTGTATATTAAGGGTAAACATTGAGAGTAAACTGCAGTCATTAAGTTGAACACGAAGCGAGTCTTGAAAGGTGCATGGCGGTCCGTAATCAGCGTAATTCAGTTAATGTGTCCACACCGCTGTGTCGTCTGTTGTCGCTTGTGGGCCAATTGAACGTTTCGTCTCTGGGTTTCAAAGAAGGACGCTGTCGCTGAATTTTAATATGTTTATTACTCTCGTGTCGTGTCGTGTCGAGCCGCATCTGGCCGAAACAGAAACAATTCAAACATTACTTCGTTCAAGCTCCGAACGATGGCGCCACTGAATGCTATCATTGACCATTAAGACCTTTATCCGACTAGCATGAGCTGCTTTTACGAGAGGCACAACTCTGTGTGTTCCGGTGGCGTTGCCGAAACCGTCAGCTGCGCTACGATTTTTCTTAGCATTGTCCACATCTTCGATATCTAAAGTTCTCGTTAACGTTTGTTACTTGCAACAATTCGAACGTATAACTTTTCGGCTGCTTGAAAGAAGTACAATGCATGTCAAGCTAAATCTAGACATTATACTAACAATATGCAAGACAATATATAGCATATCGCGAGTTAGGTCCTAGTAGATTAGCGGTCTCGAAATTCCGACAAATCCTATTGCTTACACTTTTCAACCGCATGCTGGGCGCTTACGGCACCGGCTTTCAAACGACGGGATCTAAATAGATCACTTGTCAGCGATCGTAAAAACAAAAGTATAATGCACGTATCGTGTGTAAATTTATGGCCATCTTAGCAGTGATCTCACGTAGTGTCTGTTGCAGATTCGCCTTCAGATCACGTCTTCATATTAGCCGAAGCTAAATGCAGTCGCATTGGCCTTCAATACGTTGTTCAACTTATTTATAAAAAAAAAAAACCCTCATCCTTATACCAGCCTACAGAATTTCAATATTTTCATCTCATGTAACTCTAACTGGAACTTGAATTCCTATAGAAAGGAAACACATTCATATAGACACTTATCGACACCTTATGGTCTATCTGGTACCCATAATACCTTTACTAGAGTGCCCTTGATTTGTTGGCCTAGAAGAACCCACTAAAATGTACTTGACCCCATAAATCATCGCTATTTGCAAATCCTCCCTGGAACTAAATGACGAATAAGTGGCCCTGAGGCGTTTTGCCCCTTTTCGAATTTCGGTTAGCTATATTTAGTGATTATAGCGGTTCGATTGTGCATAACAGTAAAGACATTGACAACGCAATCCCTTTAGGGCGACTCCCGCCAGTGGACTTTGCGGTAATCATTCTTGGCAGTGATCTCGTACAAGTCCGCCTTTCACAACGGTTGTTGGAAAACTGGTGGCTTAACTAGCGGTTGTACTTGCATTTGGTAAGTCAAAGGTCAGCAAAGACCAGCTTAGGGATGCGGTATATGGGTTGTGTATTATGTTGCCATTACGTAGCCGTCTGAGCTGTGTCCAACCCCGGTAGCATATATCGTATGATCAATAGAAACGGTACCCAGATCTTCACCGTTCTCACTTCAGCCATAAATTGTGTAACCTTCGTGCCCTAGCAACAATTACTAGAGTTTAGCAGTGTGATTCAGGTTTAAAGTAACGCTCCAAGACTCATTGTTTGCTATAATTTTGGTATACGCCCGAGACTTCAAGCAAACCTGTCGCTGCATGGATTTGCAGTGAGTTGTTTAGCAGTACATGAATCATAGATTAGATATTTTCTCTTAATTTAAAGTGATCTGCCTCATGATTAAATATTTCCAAATATTTGGATTATGTTTTGCATTTGCAATCGCTACCCATATTGAGTTAGTAAATCTTTTTTGTCACTACATACATTTTAGAGACGTAAAAAATAATTTTTCAAAAATAAAAGTAAAAAATAATTTTTTGCTCTGCAAACTGTTTCCTGTTAGCTTTGATCTACTATACAGCATATGTCGGTAGATTTATCAGTCTGTAGTTGAGTGGTGTACCCCATCTTACTATCCACAGGGGCAAGATGTGGGATACAGCTCCGAAAGCTCAACACAACTTTCAGCCGAAGACAAAGCCGGTCCGGATGAGCTGATGCGTTTCTATCCATTTGGGACTGTCAATGGGTCTGCTGATACAACACCCGAGAGTCCAGAAATGCCTTCAAGAGATTCGGGACTTTCCGGAGGCGGATCACCTCGCAAATATTTTCCTCTGTCCGCAAAATGCTCGCCCATTGATGACATTGATCCCGATGACGATCAGGTAAAAGTTGTCCCATAAACTGAAATGTTTGCTATATTGATAGTAGTACTTTCGCTGTAACAGCTTAGTTAACATAAACAGTAGTGATTTGTTTCACAGGATGTTCATCGTGAGAAATGAAAAATACCGTACATACAAAAAAAAGTTGTTACTTGCCGTTTTCCGTTTAACTTATTATTACTTGGGGGCTTCTAGCCCTTATGAAAAATATTATTCGTACCATGCCTTTTATTCGAATATGCTGTACGTGTGCTCAGTATACAAGTTCTGATGTGTCCCTCAGATCAATTAGAATTTGCATGCATTTGGATTTGTCTTGCAGGTACTGAAGGACGTTCTAGATGAGGATTACGTTGCTAGTTCAACTATGCGTCTTTCTGGGTCCGCTCAGGAGTTCTACACATTGACTTCGACGGCGCTGGACAGCGACGCTGAAAATGTTGCTCGCCACGATGATTCCCAGAAGCAGCTGCAGGAACAGCTTTTAGAGGAAACGCTCACACCAGAAAAAGGTAATTTAATTTAAGTGAATCACGTGTAGTTTAAACATTAGCTCAATGCTAGAAAACCACGGGACTCCCGGTTCTAATCTCGCAAGTGCATACAAATCGATGCAGTCTTGTGTCTGTAGAACACTGCTATTAATTGTAATATCAATAATTCCATGGTATACGCGGATTCTGGAGGTCTCTGCTTTTAGCTTCATTTTTTTTTCCTAAAAAAATATAAACTAGACAATTAGTTTACAATTTGGACAATGACGATCATTTTAAATATATGCGAAACTAGGATGCACAGTTGGATATATAAGAATGAGAAAGTTAATACATATTTTTGTTTTTTTAAAGCCATAATATTAAGAGGTTACCTGTTGATATCACGATTGCATTGTGTGTAATGCTTTTGCTCCTGTTCATTAAATTTTTAAGATCCGTCGTCAGAGGTCGATCGACCCAGTGAGAATCAGCTGGGTCATTCAGTCACCATCGACGACCAGGTAGTGCAGTTGCGTCGAAAACCATCGGCTTCACGCCATTTTGCCCCTCTTGATTTCGGTAACTCGACGACTTCTATTGATAACGGTAGCGGCAAAGTCAACCGAGTTCAGGAGTGGTTGCAAAGCTGTGAGGTACGCGCGGCCGAACAGAAGATCACTGAAGAGCTAGCCGCAGAAGACCAGGACCAGCCGGACAACAGCCTTGATAGGACGGAGCAGGATTCATGCGATGCAAGCGGAGAACTCACAAACGAAAGCAGCTCATCATCATCATCATCATCATCTTCTGATAGCGAGAACGAAACGGGTGGAGATGCTGACGAACGGCTGAAATCTACGACGACCCTAAATGCTGGCTCAGTGGAGACACTAGCCACTGTAGCAGCAGCAACTACACCGACGGATTCGGAAGCACCGTCCAAAGTAGTCAATCTGCGGAGCGGCAAGAAACGCCGCTCCAGAGATAGACCCTGGAGTGTAACCGAAATGCCACAGACGGCAATCACTACAGCTGTACAACTGCCAACAAGCATGTCGCGCTCGTTTACTGCTGCGACCAGCAGTGGCACGTGCATGACACAGTCAACCTTGATGTCGACGTCACCGACTGGCTGTCTTATCGAAGCAGCAACCGAACGTCGAAGGCACAGCCGCGCCTCAAAGACGAAGACAGGCTCGAATGCCTCATCCGGATCAGACTCGGAGGTAAGCGGTGATGGAACTGGAGTAAGTGCGAAACGTAACTCGTCGACAACCTCACTAATTAACCTATGTGAGCCGGCTAAGGACAAGGCTACTCCTGTCCGCCGGCGAAGGTTAGGATCCAAAGCGCTATCAAAGTCCAATCTCGCTTCCAATCGGAGCAGCCACTCGAGCGCCAACGATAATATGCAGGTAAGAATAAGAACTTTTACAGAAGAAGTTAAACTAAAATGATCATTAATATAATTTCTCAAGAATATTCTTCGTTCAAGCTTCGAATACAATAGATCGTACATATATGTATCATAATGGAGAAAGTTAATGAATTAAAAATTTAACATTTTTATATGCCTTAAAGCTACTAAAATGTTGCTTAGCCTAACGGCATTCGCTAGAGTAAATACAGAACCCATTCAATCTAAGGATCAAAGGCGCCTGATGTGTGCCGGCTTTGCTATACTACCACAAAAAGCGTTCTCATCAAGGCGATCCTCGGGTCTGCGACGATGCTCTATCTCTATCTCTATCTATGTATCTATCTATCTATCTATCTATCTATCTATCTATCTATCTATCTATCTATCTATCTATCTATCTATCTATCTATCTATCTATCTATCTATCTATCTATCTATCTATCTATCTATCTATCTATCTATCTATCTATCTATCTATCTATCTATCTATCTATCTATCTATCTATCTATCTATCTATCTATCTATCTATCTATCTATCTATCTATCTATCTATCTATCTATC